>NW_009953496.1:1040999-1080203 GCF_000747805.2 Chaetura pelagica | reverse complement strand
AGAGCTTTTTCATTAGGAAAGCTGAATTTTAAAAAGGAAAGTAATAAAAATAAAAATGTTGATCCAGAATGGATGCTGTGATTCATATGTTTCTGTTCTTCCCCCTAAGCTCAATTAGATCTCTCAAGATGCATTCCTCAATAACAAGATGCAATTCTCATCACTTTAGTTGTTCCATTAAAAATTCTGGAGGTTTCAATGGACAGAAGACAATAGGCATGAAATTGTTAATTTAGTCAAAACCCAACTTTTCCATTGTACTCAGTTTTCATAGAAGATGGCTGATAAGACCAAATTAAAAAATGGAATAGCAAAATCATGCTTATTTGTGCACAGAAATATCGCAGAACGACCACTTGGTATTCCCTTCTGGAGTATACATTCTTTAATTACAAATAAAAACAAGGGTCAAATATACTCAAAGCCAAACCAACACTTTCCTCCTCTCCTGCAGAAAACAATATATTAGGCAGTAAAAACAAATGAACTGTAAATGATGAAGTAAACAGGAGAATTTAAAGTAGCAAAAGAAAAAAGCAAGATGCCATACCCCTCAGAACTCTGCCTTTATCACCTAACCTGAAGTAAATTTTTACAAAGGCTAGTTGGATGTTGCTGTAATTAGCAGCCATAGCAATGACTTCCACTCTTCCTCTGTGAATCAAAAGCTTAACTTTCTCTATGTCATATTACTTGAAGACCATTTCACAGAGTCATTGAATCATTCTGTTTAGAAATGATCTGTCGAACATGGAGTCCAACTGTAACTGGAGTCTACCAACCATTAACCTAATTCTACCAAGTCCAGTGCTAAAAACATGTTCCTAAGCACTATATGTATACATCTCTTTAACACCTCCAGGGAATATTTTCTAGTATCTAATGTAATGTCAGAGAGTTGTAGTCAATGGGGTAGAATCTGGTTGGAGGTGTGTTACTAGTGGAGTCCCACAAGGGTCGGTGCTGGGACCGGTGTTGTTCAACATCTTCATCAACGACCTGGATGAGGGTATAGAATGTACCCTCAGCAAGTTTGCTGATGACACTAAGCTGGGAGGAGTGGCTGACACACCAGAAGGCTGTGCTGCCATTCAGAGAGACTTAGATAGGTTGGAGAGTTGGGCGGGGAGAAACATGATGAAATTCAACAAGGGGAAGTGCAGAGTTTTACATTTGGGGAAGAACAACACCATGTCCCAGTACAGGTTGGGGGCTGAACTGCTGGAGAGTAGTGTAGGTGAAAGAGACCTGGGGGTCCTGGTAGACAGGAGGATGACCATGAGCCAGCAATGTGCCCTTGTGGCCAAGAAGGCCAATGGCATCCTGGGGTGTATTAGAAAGGGTGTGGTTAGTAGGTCAAGAGAGGTTCTCCTCCCCCTCTATTCTGCATTGGTGAGGCCACATCTGGAGTATTGTGTCCAGTTCTGGGCCCCTCAGTTCAAAAAGGACAGGGAACTGCTCGAGAGAGTCCAGCGCAGAGCTACGAAGATGATTAGGGGAGTGGAACATCTCCCTTATGAGGAAAGGCTGAGGGAGCTGGGTCTCTTTAGCTTGGAGAAAAGGAGACTGAGGGGTGACCTCATCAATGTTTACAAATATGTAAGGGGTGAGTGTCAGGGGGATGGAGTTAGGCTTTTCTCAGTGATGACCAGTGATAGGACAAGGGGTAATGGGTGTAAATTGGAGCATAGGAGGTTCAAGGTGAATATCCGAAAAAATTTTTTTACTGTAAGAGTGACAGAGCACTGGAACAGACTGCCCAGGGAGGTTGTGGAGTCTCCCTCACTGGAGACATTCAAAACCCACCTGGATGAGTTCCTGTGTGATGTACTCTAGGTGACCCTGCTCTGGCAGGGTGGTTGGACTAGATGATCTCTCGAGGTCCCTTCCAGCCCCTAAGATTCTATGATTCTATGATTCTATGATTCTATGATTCTATGATTCTATGATTCTATGATTCTATGATTCTATGATTCTATGATTCTATGATTCTATGATTCTATGATTCTATGATTCTATGATTCTATGATTCTATGATTCTAAACTTCCCCTGACACTACTTGAGCCTATTTCCTCATGTTCTATAGCTTGTTACTTGGTGGAAGAGACTAACCCCAACCTCACTACAACTTCCTTTCAGGTAGCTGTAGAGGGTGATAAGGTCTCCCCTCAGCCTCCTTTTCTTCAGAATAAACATCCCCAATTCCCACAGGTGTTCCTCGTGGGGCTTGTGCTTCAGACCCTTCAGCAGCTTGGTAGCTCTTTGAACACACTCCAGCACCTCAATGTCTTTCCTGTAGTGAAGGACCCAAAACTGAACACAGTTCTCAAGGTTCGGCATTACCAGGGCTGAGTAGCAGCATTTAAGACTGGAGCATCGCATCTTCTCATACCTTAAACTCAACAAAATCTTAATGTGTATATGAAAAAAAGCAAATAACAACCAAAAAATTATTTGCACAGCAGCGAACCATTGATAGGAATTAACTCTATCTAATCTATTACGAATCTAGGTATAACCTACTCTAATCAAGAGTTTTGAAACTCTTTTGGAAGTGACAGTTCTTTACCGCTCATGTCAAACTAGCCAAATGGCCAAACTGCTTTGAACTGTGCATGTTAGTCTTTGAAGGAGTCACAGAACATATAGAAAAAAAAATTAAAAAATTGTTAATAGTGAACACACAAAAGCTATTCAGTCTACTGCTAGGAAGACAGTCCTCAAGAAGGCTGTGCTAGTGAACCAAAATAATCTTTCAGAGTTTGAAAAATAGACAAGTGCAACTGTATATATTTGCTGGGACTTCACTCTGTAGTTAACCAGAGTTGTAAACATGTATGAATCTCACAGAGAGCAGTAATTCATTATGGTTTCCCCAGTCCAAATGCATGCAGTTTGGGGTGTTAAATACATTACCAAATAACTTACTAAATTTAGTCTTAAACATAACCAGCTGTTTCTCAATACCAGCTTTGTTATTCTATTTTATAGCTGAAAACACATTTGTTTGCATTTACAATGCGTTACTGCCCAGGGTGCTCTTCTGCAATGAACCGTATTGTTCTGAAGCTAAGAAATTTTGAAAGACAATTACAAGAAATTATCAGCTAATGAGGAACATGTTAACAAACTAAATCTCTTCAAGATCTCTCAGGTTAAAGACTAATCCTAGGTCAAAGGAAACATACTGCCAAGTATTTTATCCAATATTGCAGAAGAGTACATAATCGTATTTAAGCAGAAACTGTCCTGAAATTAATTTACAGATGGTCTCACTCCCTTTTCTCAAAGAACTGCTGAGAAGGGTTTGAACAAATGTTTGTCCTACAGGCTGCAGTCCTAAAGAGGTCTACATGCTCTGTGTTTCAACTTCCTTAGAAAGTCACTTGGAAGAACTGTAAGATAGCAGGCTGATAAAAATAAAACCTGTGAAGTGATACTTCTAGAATGTCTTCTTTCAGTCCAATGCTGCTTGACAATCAAATTTCTTTTTTTAGGTTGACTCAGAATTAAGATCAATTAAATAAATTTCTTTCATTCCAAATGAAGTAGAAGTGACACTTGTTGTCATGGGAAATATAAGAGTGGTGCCTCTGAAAAATCTTTTGATAGATGCACAACTTATTGCTAAAATGTTTGGAGGCATTACAAGTCCTTGTGATTTGAAAAAAAATAATTGGTTTCTCAAAGAGCAGCATGGACTTGAATAATTTTTTTTTCTCATGGCTGATCAGATAAGAAAAATAATGTGATTTCTAAGTTATGTTTGACCGGATCATTTCAGATTGCAATACAAATTGTCCTAGGATACAGTGGTTTATGCTTAGCTAGTAGGAGTGAGCACACATTTTTCATCTGTAAGCAGGTTTATTAATGCAAACTTCTGATAGATATTGGGGTCCAAGCATGCTGAACAGGCAATATTTTGCCTTACTGTCTGCTAAACTGCGATGTAATATCTCTAAGAAACAACAGTGTTAATATTTACAGTTACAGTAAGTGACTAGGGAACTGGAAATGCATAGACTAGTTTTCAGAAACCTAGTTTTACTTCAGGAAGACAGGTTAGAAACTTCAGACTAAATATTCCTCTTTTCTGTGACTTCTGGCTGTTTAAATAAAATATGAACTTTTGACCAAGGCAAAAAAAATTAAAGGTGATACTTAGATGTAAATATTATTCCTTTTCTCATTCAGTAGCAACTCAGCATTTTCTATTAGTCATGCAGAGCTTTGCTTACAGAACCTGTACGGCAACAACCTCACGCAGTGCTTTGAAAAACCTAACATTGCAAGCTGTGCATGATAACTTCTATTCTATACTTACTTGATCCATTTGCTTGTACAGATACTATGTTTCACTTAATCTTTGAACTGCCTGCCTCATAAAATCACAATAAGAAAAAAAACTTCAGAAGAAACAGACTAGCAGCAGAATGAAATGTGAATGGAAAATATGGTTTTCAAATTTTGCCATTTCAAAGAGAGTCAGAACCCCAGGGGAGGGGCAAAAAGAGCATGAAATGCACAGTAAGCATGAAAAAATTAAATCCTTTGAAAGGGAGGTGATCCTCTTAAGATGTTATTAAAATTAAGATGACCATCTCCTTTACAGCATATCCAGTCTAACACCCAGTAAATATCTGAAGGTATGTCTTCTATGAATGCATTTTATGCTGCCATTTCTAGTCAGAGAACTGAATGATTAAATGCATACTTGTCCTTCAACACCTTAAACGCTCAGAAAACAGCTCCTTTGTGAATTATCATCCAGCATCCCTGAGGCAAGAAAAATGAAGAGAAGAACAAATAGTCATTGCTCATTCTATATATTGAAAAATGGATTGCCATGTTAAGTAAGCCCTATTTGTTTGTTGTTGTTTGTTTTTTTTTTTCCAGTAGAATCATGAGTTTTCAAGACAAACCATGAAATATTTCATTTATCCTGCTTTTGATCAATAAAACATTTTTATTTGTAATTATTCTGAAAGTCAGTTCTAGAATTAGATTTTTTTAAAATAAATTTAAAAAAATCAAGTCATTACAAAACAAAAGTGAAACCCCTATCCCTCCTCTCAGAAGCTCTAAGTGATATAAATTTAGATTTCAGATTACAGATATGAAGACTAATGAAGAACTCTAGGGACAGGCCACTTTCTAACAGCTTCCCTGGGGAAAGTGTGACAGAGTACTGAAGAAGGACTGATCTTTTTGTATGAAGGAAGCAGATTTTAAGCTTCTCCTTTTTGATAAAGCTCAAGGTTTCCTGTGTTAACAACCAAATATTCACTCTTTTCTGTTTATCCTGGCCTCATTAGCATCCTGTAGACTAAGAGAAGATTCCTTTTCATTGTAAATTCTCTTTCAAACAGAACTACTCCCTGACCACTTCCCTCTAAGGGCCTCTAATTGTGCAGACTACAGACATTTGACAAGTATGACAACTACTTTGAATTAATGCTGTAAGATTATTTATGTGCTGCCTTAATTTTAAAGGCAAACCTGATTAAAGCCAAAACCGTGAGTTCCAGGATTCTATAAATGAGCTGCACAATCAGCAGTGCAAGATGGGCATTTCCAGCAAAAGATCATTTAACTAAGGCATTTCAAAGAAAAATGGCAATAAATCATACCCCATAAAAATTACAAATATGCACACTCACTCTCCAATCATAAAGAAAGATTTTCTGAAGGTCTGGAGCCCTGAAATGCACTTGTTCTATAAAATCAAGAGAAAGGAAACAATTTCAGTTAAAAGAAACTGTCTGCTCTACACCTGTGCCTAGGTCACACTGCACAGATTATGAAGTTAACACAAATTTCAGATAGAAACTACAGTCTTTTGCTTGTTTGTTTCTGGTGGTGTGTTGTTTGTTTTTGTTTGTTTGTTTGTTTTTTTGGGTTTTGTTTTTTTTTGTATTTGCTTATTTAAACCTGATATAGAATCAGAAAAAATCTTGGAGTAATGTAAGGGAGGTTGTTATATTACAGCAATGAGTATGAAAAAAATAAAGGTGAGGAGTTAGGGAAAGGTTTCCTTCAGTGCTAATGACTGCAGTCTTGTTTCATTTCCATAATGCTCTTGTTAAAGCGTACAAGCACTTGACTTGAAGCCTGTGGCCATGAAATCCCTCATGTTCCTTACCAAGTGTGAACACAAAATAGTAACTCATTTTTTCATAGGTTTAAGTGCAGCTCTGAGCATCTGAGAAAGAAACAGTGTAGAGGGGAGGTATCCACCTCTTCTAGGCTTCCAAAATTTTTTACAAGGACATGCAAATTATTACACTACCACAGATATGCAGCTGCATCTTGGAGGAAGTAAAGCAATTGGTTAATGGCCACTGCACCTCAGTACATTTGCCTAAGCCATGAAAAAGACTTGAATTAAAATAATAAAATAGGAAACTATGAAGAGATGGAATATAATTTTTCCTGAGTTAACTGCTCAGGAAACTTGTTAACCTTGCTAGTCCTACAGGCAGTGAATTAGCACCTGAGCAGTAGGAGTGTTAGGATTTGTGATAAGAAACTGGTTTCTCCAGGCATGAAGGAGAACAGGGTGAGTCCCTGCCCTGGCCCCCCTAGGGCATCCCAGGATGGAGCCAGCCCCATGGGCTGGGGGTGACACCTACTGCTGTGAGTCACTAGAAGACCCTGTCGTGAGATTACCTACAGACCCACTGCTGGGGGACTCATTATGGGGGAAGAGCACTTCGGGATTGCATAAAACTTAATATAGGATATCTCGGGGCAAGACTCAACAGGAATGAGGGGCAACTGGGGATGCAAAAGGCCAGGCAGCTTCTGAGTGGACTGAATATCTGAGGGCAATTGCTGGAGGAATTCGGTGACTGTGTGTGTGTGTGCACACGTGCCTGTGTATGTTAATGTGGATAAGGGTGTTTGTACCAGCAGCTGGAGTGTGGCTCAGGGTCCAGTGTGCCCTGGTGCAAGCAACTGGGGAGTCCTGGGACCAGGGGAAACTACCAGGAGGGCTTAGTGTCTAAGCCAGATACTGGAATAATCAATATTGTATATACATAAATATATATACATATTTCCCACTATTGAACATTTATTTAGAGAGAGGAAAAGAGTGATGCCATTGGTGCTGTTTGTGTTTGTGAGTACTGAGTGTGTCTGTGTTGATCTGTGTGGCTGGCTCTGTGTATGTATATATACATGCTGTGTGTCTATGTGTGTGTGTCTAGTGAGGGTACATGCTCAGCCTCACTACTAGCTGGACCTTGGGCATGGAGCTGGGGCAACAGTGGCTCTATTGGGCTGCTGGACACAGCAATCCCTACAGAGCCAAAACACAAACCAGCACCGAAGGATATTCAGCACATGCACTAAGATTTATTTAGAGAAATATCCACATTATTTTTGGTTGGGTATAAAGTAAACTGTACTCTTTAGTGTGTGGCTAACACACAATCATCTTTTTATTAATTCTTAATGCTGTTTCTAATCTGTGGTCCTGTTCTCATAAACTCCAGTTACTGACCTAAGAGGTGAGAAAATTAAAATGTGGTGAAACTTAGAACACAAATGTCCTAAAAAATTGAAATTATGTCTCCCAAAAAGGCAGTCTCTAGCAGAGCACAACTTTTTTGATTTTTTGTGTGTAAACACACACACACAAATACACATATGTGTATATGGACACATATATGTACACATACATAAAAGAAAGGTAAGTAAGAAAGAGAAGACAATGCCATTAGGCTGGTAACTGCATGTCCTCACCAAGGACAGGGAGTTTTCAGGTTTCAGATCAAGGGCAGATTGTTATAAGAAAGCAAGCCTATCACTGAAAGCAAAACAAAGAAAACAACATTCTGCTTTCAGTTGCTTAGTACACTTTTATTTTTCAGTCTGAAAAGGGCTCCACTGTGTTAGGCCAGATCACCTCTCAGCATGACGTGACCTTCCTTCAGGCTGGTTACCCAAGTGAAACCAGAAAGTTTCTAGGGCATTTCATGTTAACTGCAGTAGTTTGAGGCTATTTAGACCCAAAGTAGCAGCTTTCTCTGGTATGGGTTGCATAAACATTTCCCATCATGTTGTCCTCTTGAATTCATTTTAAGTCAAAGTTGCATATATATATATATATATGTAAGGACAATGGAATATGCTTATTTGTAAATTACAGCACATCAGTAAAACAAAGAAAAGCTAATGTAAAGGAATAGTATGTGAGCTCCAAGGTATTATTTCTGTGAAATGAAGTATTTCTTTTGCTTTTCTGCCTCAGCTATGTATAGTTTGTTCACCTTTTTTTAATATATTCAAGTTTTGGCTGCATGGAAATGGTTAAAGCAGCACCTGGCACTCAGCAAGGCTTGAAACAGTTATTGAAGTTAAGGTTGAATCTTGCTTGGGTTCCCACTGAAGTAGGGATATAAGAGAAATCCTGATCTCCTCTCAGTCAGGATCAACTGCCATCACTGAAAATCATGGCCTGTTACATCTAATGAAACATGCAACTAAGACAATGAGCACATGGCAGGGTATATCTGGTTCCATGTCTACTCATCCATGCTCTGAGCCAGCCCAGTTCTAGCTCTTCAGCTGAGGGAAGTTTCTTCTTGGAAGCTTCATTGTCAATGGGACATTAATATAAACAAATCTTGTCAGACTTTTCACAGAATTATATAACGGTTTGGGTTGCATGGGCAGGGACACCTCCCACTTGACCAGGTTGCTTGAAGCCCCATCAAACCTGTCCTTGAACACTTCCAAAAAAAGGGAATCCACCACTTCCCCTGGCACCCTGTGCCAGTGTCTCCCCACCTTCACAGGAAAGAATTTCTTCCTAATGTCTAACTTAAATCTACCCTCTCCCACATACGCATTTTCTCAGATACAAGTAGAGTTTATCTTAGATGTTTAATGTCTGTGAGAGGGACAGGGACCTCAAAAACTGAGCACATCCATGTACTCTTTTCTATCACTGAAGATACTTCCTGGTAGTCTAACCAGGAAGACAAACTGAGATTTGAAACAAAAAATAGTGATATAGTGAATACTTTGAAAAAAATAAACCCTAATGTTTTTTAAGGCAGAGTTTTCCTCAACCAGAAGGAATTCAAATAAACTGAGCACTATTTAAACACTAAGGAGTTATGTCTAAACCAAAGCACAGGGAAGAAATGAGGCATGTAATTTCCATTAAGTTATACTCAGCATATACAAACAAGGAGACAACTTACTAAGTTTTTAAAAGACCAACTCCCAAATGCCTGTACTTGTATATGCTGTACACATTAACCTATATTTGCATTTACTTTCTCTCCTGACCTTACACAAAATACTTACATTTACTTTAATCCTGTCTTTTATATAAGAACAAGCCTGAAAAATAGGGACCTGCAATCCCCTACTTATTAGTGATATAAACATAATAATCACCTAAGAGGTAAAAATCCAACCTGTGAGACAACTGACTTTTTCTTAAAGGCAACTTTTACTTATCTAAAAGTTCTATTGTGGTTTCATTTTAAAATCTCTTCATCTCTCTACTAAATTCCTTCCCAAGATACCTATAAACACACTACAAAATATTCTTTATGGATAGCTACTGAAATTATCAACAACATAAACAATGTCAGCAATTTTTTACTGGTACAAAACAAGGAATTTTGTCTTTAGTTGGAGTCTCCAATTAAAGCTACTGCTTAAATGAAGGACAGTTTGGTATGTCTGTTCACTCCAATTTTCAATGCTAATGTGTATAAAATGTCCATGAAAAGTTTATGACCTTTAAGGTGAGATACTGTGGGCAATTTCTTTAAGAGTGACAGGAAAACTGAATCTCATTTCTTTAGAAAACATAAATCCATTCTGCATGAATATTTAACAAACTTATTTTTCTTTCAGAGGTTGCTAAAGCGAAAACAGAGTATTTTTTCCATAAACTGCCACTACTGTTCTTAGATAAGCTATGGCCAAAGTAACATCAGAAGAAAAGGGTTTGATGGGTGTCCCTAAAAGGCAACAGGAACTCATCTCTCAATTTGCAGCCACGAACTTGCCAACACAGTTAGACAATCCTAGTTCCACAATTCAATTTCTCTATCAATAAGCAAATGCTAATTTCCTAAAGAACCCAAAGAACAGTGCTAAATTTTACTACTATTGAAGTAGTATTAAAAAACAGATTTGCCACCAGGTTTTCTTTTCATTCCTGAAAGAAGCTAAATCCCCTCACTCAAAGAAAGCCTCCTGCATGCAGCCCTCAGAGCTTCACAGCAACAGTGCAAGAAACAAAGTCCAACAGACTTTGGCATTGCCATGGTTCACCATAATTAGGTTCCATCAAGAAAACAAGCAGGCAAGCATTGATGATGATTCTCCATGATGACATAAAAATACTTTCTTCCCTCTGTCCCTTCTCACCCCCAAGAACTAGGTAATACTACTGTTTCAGGACAGCAGCAGCAAACAAACTTCCACCCCTCCCTGACATGCTTCCCATTGCTCAGACAAAATATCTCACTTCCAAGTATTGTCTCTGGGCTGTCCTTTCCTTTCACAGCTCTAGCCAGCTGGAGTCCTCGGCTTTCCCTTTGTCTCAGTCTTAACATTTCTGTGCCAATGTAATAGTTCCTCTATCACTTTTCCAAACATTAGTAAGTAAAACAATATTTTATGAGGTAAGCTCTGAATTTTGGAAACTTGAGACAATTAGTACCCATTGGGCAAATTAAGAGGAAGAACCTGAGCCATCCTGAACCAGTATATATTTGAACACAGACCAAAGCCAAATGTTTTTTTATGACTCCATATCACATGTAATAGTGATGCTTAAGAGAGCACTTTTAGTCTTCTAGATGGGCTGGCTAGTTTTCCAAATGAATCCAATTTTGGAACAGGAAAAGTCTTGTTCAGTTAAGCTCACCATCAAAAAATGATTAAAATAATTTCTCTGGCAATATTAAGTTTTTTACTAGTTTTGAATCTTAGCCCATTAAGGACCTTTTTTTTTTTAGCCTTTTTACTGCTTCAATTCTTTGAATTTTAATGTTCACAAAACAAGGAGAAATGGTTTCATATGTGCTCATGTAGATGGATATACACTGAAAAATGAAATTTTTACTTCCTTTTTCTCCTCAAACCCCTCTGTTCAATTCAGAATTCTAGCTGCTCTTCCATCTCAATTTAATCTTTTATTGACAAATGGTATTGATGGCATTAATTATAAAACATGCATCACTGTAAGTAATATTAACGACAAACAGAAAAACTCTGCATATAAATATCTTAATTAAAGATTTTAAGATACTGATAAATACCTGATCTGGTCCATATCCAAAGTTTACACTTAAAATTGTATGAGTAAGAAAAAAGTTTTGCAAGAGTGAAAAAAACCTGTAACCCCAAACTATATGCTGAGGAGAAAGAGGAGCACGTAGCAGGCACAAGCAGCTTTAGACAAACTCAGTGATAGATTTAAAAATAAGAAGGAAAAGAGAAAAAAAAGAGGGAAACCTCCACCAGTTGAGATGCAGGCTGTTAGTGAGGCATGTATTAGCAGAAGTGCTCTAAGCAGCCTCTGGACAGAGCTCCAACAAAATTGACATACAAAGACTTTCTACCTTTGAAATAAACCGGTACAGAAAATTGCTTGCAGTTAATTGGCAAAACTGTGTCAGGAGGAAAGCAGTCAAGAGAAGGATATGTTCAAGAGGTAGCCTTTGATGTGCCAGGAACAAGGAAGCTTTGCCTGTTTGGACACATCTGCCAGATGAACAGTATCTGCTTCCTAAAGACTGTGCCCTTTGGCCTGGCAGAGGAAGGACCAGGGATGCAGACATGGCTGGGAAAGGGATGAGAATGATGCAGGAGATGTAATAAAAGCCCTGAACAGAAAGGAAAGCTCGATATAGCATACAGCCTGTTTCCATGGTTGTTAGTTTGTACATTATGGGGAACAGAGGCTAAAGAGGAACATTCTCTATGCTTATTTGTAGTTTTATCTGTTTACTTTTCCTCACTCCTTCGGAAAAGCAGGCACAGCTTCATGGGTAAACGATGACATGAATATATTAAGTTTATGT
The DNA here is from genome assembly GCF_000747805.2 of Chaetura pelagica. Taxonomy (NCBI): domain Eukaryota; kingdom Metazoa; phylum Chordata; class Aves; order Apodiformes; family Apodidae; genus Chaetura; species Chaetura pelagica. Next base: position 1,068,137 of record NW_009953496.1, on the reverse strand, counting down.
TTGGTCATCATTAAGTAGTTTCCACCAGCAAAATCTTTCTGTTGATAACACATGAGTGAGAAAGAACCTGGACTTCTTTTCAGGATCTAGGTTGAGTAGAAAAGAGTGTCAGTTAGAAGACACACAAAATGCAAAGTTTTGGATCTCATTTGGTGTTATTTTAGAAGGAATGAGTATGGGAACACACAACCTCATTTTTACTGTAACTTTTTCAAAACTTGAATTACACCTGAAAGATTTGGCTGACAAAAATTAAATGCTGAATCCCTCTCCTGAGCAACTGAATACTGCTCAGAAGCAATGCTTCCCTTTATTTCAGAATGACTGCCAACCACATTCAAGGTCTTTCTTTTCAAACCACCAGTGCAAAAGAGATAGGAAGGGAAGACTCTCTGCTGTGCACTCACAGTAGAAAGAGATTTCCCTATAACTTTCCCAAGAAGCGAGAGGGCTTCTGTGACATGGCCTTATTGGATGGCCCAGGTTGGATGTGATTCCATTGTTGTAAGCATCGCCACCATTAGAGTCCATCTGCATTGCTTTTACTCAACATACTGTCCTGCCTCCCTATAGGGAACCTACAGTTAACAATGCAAGAAGCTGCTTGTTATCCTCAAGAGGTGTTGGCAAAAGTTGGATGATGGAGTTGGTTGTACCATTTATATCTTTACTCAGATACAAAATGCTGATCAGACAGGACTAGATAAAAGGCAAAGTAGGACTAGTTAACCCTGTTCAGAATTTCTTGAAGGCGTACCAAATAGAAAAGAAGGAAAAACATTATGGTTCCTGGTCAAGCCCCTATCTAACTCAAGTATGAATTCTTGTGTCTCAAAAGATTTCTTGTATATTGTTTGCTAGATTTTGAAATAATAACAGAAGACGATGCCTAAAGGGAAAAAAGAAAGAGAAAAATATTTTAAAGTCTCCAACAGGTGCAAGAGTATTATATTTATATGCTTTCCCACAGATTACCATTTGGAACATAATTCTATCACAAAGCTATTTGCCTATTTATTGCCTTTTGTCTGATTTTGATTTTTTTTGTTCTTTTTTTGACAGGTATTCCTTTTCTCCATTTTCTGTATTTACATTTCTTAATTTGAGCTTCCTTTTTTTCCCAAGAAAAAAACTGAAAAAAAGGGAAAGCTGTAAAAACTTCAAGCCAACCCTGTCTGTACAAGTTGTCATTGTCTATTCACCAGGACAGCAGGAACTGCTGGTCTTTTTCCACAATTTAGGATTATGCACATTTGTTCCCTAGTGAGGAAGAAGGATCATTTCAGTTCAAAACTGCATGTTACTGGCTTAACTTGTCTCTTCCTCTTTAGATTGGGTACTATCTGGGTTTTCAGTCATAATTCCCAGAATGACTTAGTGAATATCTCAGAATTGTTTCATTATTTACAAGCAGCTGGCAAGAAAAGATCTTAAAAAACATATCTGTGAGGTAAGGTTATTATGTTCCTCAGATTTTGAACAAAGACATCCAGTGACATGATAAGTTGCATAATAAGCATTCTTAGTGCTTGTTTAAAGTATGGCAATGAAAAAATAGACATAGGATAGGATAAGATAAAGTAGGGCAAGATAGGGTAGGGCAAGATGATAATGTAGTTCAGTTGGAAAGGACTTACAATTATCATTTAGTTCAACATAATCATAAAGTTTGTGTAGTCCAAACATCATCTAATCCAAAAGGAACAGTGCTATTTTATTTCCTTCCCTACAAATAAAGAAAAGAAAACATGGTCCAGGGAAAAGGTCACTGGCAATTAAAAAAACATCTCTTCTGGTTTCCACCATTAACTAACAGTAAACCAGCAGCTGAGTTATCACTCTTTTTCTGCTGCTGCCTTTTACTTTGCTTTTGTAGATCCTAATGTGTAGAGTCTGTCTGCACCAAGCACTGCCTATTCCATACCAGATGAAAACCAAAAGTTTAGTATTAAATATCATCACAAACCCAAAAGCTGGCACACCTGCATTCTTGTATTTTTCTGTTTTCTCACAATAATGTGTCAGTGACATCCTGTTCATTTTTTTCTCCTGAGAAAAAGTGAAAAAGTCACACCTAGAGGTTTGTTATTCTCAGTGCTGTGATCAATGTAACTTCTAAAATGCTATTTTTAGAAGCAACTTCTGTCTGTATGCTTGAAAATAAAAGGATTATCTTGGACAAGTCATTTAACCATTTAACCTCAGCATCCATACATATGAAAAAGTGCTGTTATCTCAACATTAATGAGAGCTGTACCTCAGTCTTCATTTGCTGAGCTTATCCTTAAATTACAGGGCCTAGTCCCCTAAGGCACAGCCTAAAGACCCTAGGAGTATGTTGTAGACACAATACTTGTAAACTGAAAAACCAGATATAGCTAACACAACCCTACACAGGAAAGAAAATCCTCAAACAACCCACTGAAGCACAGATAACGTGGGATTTGCTGTCCCTTTCATTTGTAACTGCATCAGCAGCCAGAACACAGCTGTGTGCAGAGCATCGTGTTTCCTTTCTGCTCCTAGGGCAAGAGTCAGTTTTTTCTCAGTGTGGTTTTCAGAAGCAGTTTTACCCAAGCTGTCAGCCTCAAGGACAAGAAGTTAAACAAGAACATAAATGTCACTCTACAGGGAGCCTGTATGTTTTCCAAGCTGGAATTTAAATTGAAAGGCTGTAGGAAACAGACCCCCATCAAGGCCAAAGATTAAAATATAATCACTTCCATGCGTGCTCTGTGTATAATATTGCAGTAGTGGCCTGGCATGAAGTTACCTCTCAAATGAGATTTCTCAATTAGGAAAATAGCTTTTCCTGGCAAGCTAAGCATTACTGTGTTCTTTCAGAAGCTTTTCTCTTAGCATAAGCAAAACGATACATTATCAAATTCCCTATTCCTTAACTCCAAACTGAAAATTGCCTCGTAATACAGCTTTTCACAGAGGACTATATGACAGAAACCACGCAACAGAAGGAAACTGTTTCAGAGTTTTGTAGCTCAGGCAGACTGTAAACGAGTCTGAGTTATCACCAAAGACCTTCACAGACATCAAAGTTTATCTCCAGCCCATATCACAGAATCCTAGGGGTTGGAAAGGAACCTCAGAAGATCATCTAGTCCAACCCCCCTGCCAGAGCAGGGTCACCCAGAGCACATCACACAGGAACACGTCCAGGCGGGTTTTGAATATCTCCAGTGAAGGAGACTCCACAACCTCTCTGGGCAGCCTGTTCCAGGGCTCTGTCAGTCTCACAGTAAAGTTCTTCCTGATATTCACATGGAACCTCCTATGCTCCCGTTTGCATCCATTACCCCTTGTCCTATCACTGGTCATCACTGAAAAAAGCTTGGCATCATCCTGACACTCACCCTTCACATATTTGTAAACATGGATGAGGTCACCCCTCAGTCTCCTTTTCTCCAAGCTCAAGAGACCCAGCTCTCTCAGCCTTTCCTCATAAGGGAGATGTTCCACTCCCTTAATCATCTTGTGGCTCTGCGCTGGACTCTTTCAAGCAGTTCCCTGTCCTTCTTGAACTGAGGGGCCCAGAACTGGACACAATACTCCAGAGAAGAACCTCTCTTGACCTACTAACTACACCCTTTCTAATGCACCCCAGGATGCCATTGGCCTTCTTGGACACAAGGGTCATGGTCATCCTCCTGTCCACCAGGACCCCCAGGTCCCTTTCACCTACACTGTTCTCCAGCAGGTCAGCCCCCAACCTGAACTGGCACATGGGGTTGTTCTTCCCTAGATACAAAACCCCACACTTGCCTTGTTGAATTTCATTAAGTTTCTCCCCGCCCAACTCTCCAGCCTGTGTAGGTCTTGTTGAATGGCAGCACAGCCTTCTGGTGTGTCAGCCATAACTCTCAGTTTAGTGCCATCAGCAAACTTGCTGAGGGTACATTCTGTACCCTCATCCAGGTCATTGATGAAGATATTGAACAACACCGGTCCCTGTACCGACCCCTGAGGGACTCCACTAGTCACACACCTCCAACTAGATTCTGTCCCATTGACTACAACTCTCTGACTCCTTCCTTTCAACCAGTTCTTGATCCACCTCACTACCTGATCACCAAACCCATACTTGATCAGCTTATCTACAAGGATGCTGTGGGAGATGGTGTCAAATGCTTTACTGAAATCAAGATAAACCACATCTACCGCTCTACCATCATCTATCCACCTAGTAATTTCCTCATAGAAGGCTATAAGGTTGGTCAAACATGACTTACCCTTGGTAAAACCATGCTAACTCTCTTGATGACCCCCATGTCCTTGATATGCCTAGATATAATCCCAAGAACAAGTTGTTCCATCACCTTTCCAGGGATGGAGGTGAGGCTGACCAGTCTATAGTTACCTGGGTCCTCCTTCTTGCCCTTCTTGTAGACTGGAGTGACATTTGCTTTCCTCCAGTCCTCAGGCACCTCTCCTGTTGCCCATGACTTATCAAAGGTGATGGAGAGTGGCCTAGCAATGCCCTCTGCCAGCTCCCTCAGCACCCGTAGGTGCGTTCCATCTGGACCCAACGATTTATGGAATCATGTCTCTGTGGGATGTGTTCATTTCCATTTAACATTAATGAGCTTGCCCCATCTTGAAAGTAGGTCTTCCCCTAATCCTTCTCACTTTTCCCCCTAGTTTCCAACAACTGGCATACAGAAGTTTCTTCAGCTGCTGTAAAGGGCTTCCCTAAAGATCACCTGCTGTTAGCCAGTAAGGATTCACATCACCTTCTCATGAAAAGGCTCTCTTTTCTCACCCTTAATTTCCATTTTCTTACTCTTTTCCTCCTAATGAAATCTTCTCTGTTTTCAGTGTTGGCCTGTGCATGCCCTCTCAATTCCCCTCACATGTTTCTTTCTGCACCCTTAAGTCCTCCCAGCATACTGTTTTTGGAGACTTCTCCTCCTCATGAATATTTCAGCAGACTTTTTTGTTTGAGTTACTGTGTAATGCATTAGTTCAACTATTCCATTTTCATTAGTTTATTGTTTACCATACCCTTGTTTTCCTAAAATTTCTATTGAAATCTTTGCCTTCTCCTCACCTCCCCACACATCACATTCATAACACAAGAATGGAAGCCAAAGGTCACATTAATATTTTCTTTTACCAGGAAAAAACCCACCACATCAGCAACACTAGAAAACAATCTGATTTTACCCATGTATTATTTAAAACTGGAAGCAATGTATCACAAACTAATGCAGGATGGAAATGTGTAAGTGGCTCCTCATAGACTCCTAGGGCAAAGCTGACTAAGCTTCAGCAAATGAAATTGAACACACTGAATCTGTTTTGCTGCTGACCCCCATGGATAACAGCAGTCCCCTGTGCAAATCCACTGGCTTGATATAGGAGTTATTCTGTACAGCACAGGCTTCAATTCTGCACCCTACTGCTTGCACAGGTGGTGTAGTTTATAGACAGAGAACTTTCCTTCCTCCTTTCTTGGCCATTTGCTCATCCAGTTCAGCATCTGTTGCTGTGCTTTCCTGCTTGATACAACTGTAATTTTCTCAGTTAATTCAGAAAAATCTAACAGCTGCAATTCAGAAGCAAGCTCTCCTTACGGAAGCATCACAACTACACAGAACTGTGAGCAGGTGTTCATTTCAGCCTTATCATCAACCTCACCATACAGATCTTCTTATTTTCTTTCTCTAGCTGAGAGGGGGTGGTGAAGGAAGCCAAAAGCATCCTCATTTTCACAGTGTTTTTCATTATAGCTTCTGGGTTTTGTGTGGGTTTTTTTTTTTTTAGTTACACAGATAAAGCTTCCAGGAGGTTAAGAATTCTACTGATGGATTTGAAAATAGCTGCTGCTGATCTGCTTTTTCAAAAAAACCCAAAAAGAACACATTTTTCAAGCATGAATAAAAATACACTGGTGAAAAGAAGGTGGAAAAGGAATGGTACTGCACCTAAGAATGTCAGAAGTTAATAAGAAATGTGATTATATAACTTCAAAGCTATATTTGACCCAATTTTGCTTGGAAATCCCCTCAGTTAAAATGCCTATGGCATCTTAATTGGTGTTCACATATGGTCACAAACTGACTGCAAAGGCAAAAAAATCAAGGATATTTCTATATAGTCAACTGCTCTGATCACAGGAGGTTCCTGGGGAACCAGAGTGTCAATAACACAATGGGGCCTGAATATCAATATCCTGCTGTGTATGTGCTGGATGGGAGTGTGGACTATATCTAAGGGTGGGCAGGGAAAACAGTGATATGTTTGTGGGTCAAGGGCTGAAACACTTCTTATTTCAGTGCCAGAATGATCTCACCTTCTTCCTCAAGGTAGCAGAAAGGAGTTCTTTGGCAAAAAGGCCAAACAAACTCTGTTTCAGAGTCTGTTTTCATTAGACAAACAAGAAAAAAGTAATAAAAATATTTCTAAAATTAATGAATGCTGCTGACAAAAAGTAGAGGCACTCTTCTCTTGAAGAAAGGTCAAAAGAGCCTTCCTTGGGTTATTTTTGAAGTAGGGGAAGAAGGAGAAGAATGTAATCCAAAACCCAAATGAATACCATCTATACATTTCTGTATCTTAGTAGATGTTAAATCACAACATCTTGAACATGCATTCCTTGTATTTATTCTGTAGATGGGGCACAGAAACGGATGAAGTTCCTTGACTGTGGATGGACATTACTAATACCAGTACTGAAACCTGGACTTGTTGTCATTCTGTCCCTATCCTCCTACCCTCCTAGTCACATATGGACCCAGGATGAGCAACCATGCCGTCAACAGCAGCTAGCCTGCTAAAATCCTACAATGAGCTGCCACAGAAAAAGGGAAAGGATCTTCACTATAAATTTTTAAGTCTGCTACATTATTCTTGTTGTCCAGATGGCTTATCAGCAGCAGTTTGGCTCATCTTCTTTGCAGTTAGAAATCCTGAGATCTAATAAGTCTGACAGACCACAGATATTTCACGGGAATCTGAACAATTTATCTCAGGAAGCTCAGTTTGCTTTTGTGGTCAGAGATCTCTTAGGTGAAATAGCTGTTTTTGAAAGATTTGTATATAAATAGTTACAAGATTTAATACTTAAGTTTGCACCATTGGCAGAGGCAAAGTGGCTTGTTCAGTTCTGTATCACATAAACAGGAAGTGCTTCAATAGTCTGACATGCATCCTAAACAGAGATAATCTTTTCCATCCCTTCTCCATGCCCACTCAGATGTTGTTACTGTTCCTGTTCAAGCACTAACTCTGCTCCACCTTTCCCCAGAGATCAGAAATCAAAGCAGTTGCCAAGATTATAAGTGATCCAATGAGGAGAGGGTCATGTCAATTCCTGCCTCTCTTACAGAGTGTATTAAAGAAAAAGAATAAGGTTTTCTGGAGTAGGATGAATTCAGTCCTATGTGTTTAAACAACTCCACTGTGTCTGAACAACTTTTTTTTTTAAACTTTTTTTTTTTTTTTTTCTTTCCCCTTGGGTCAAGTAGAGGAATGAGAAAGACCTGAACTTGTTCTTAGCAGAACTTAGCAGCCTACTCCAATGACAAAAAGACAAACATGCATGGTTGCGAATCCAAGCTAGTATGCTCAGTATCTGGATATGATATAGAAAGGACAAGTCCTAAAACAGACTCATCTATAGTTCCTCTTACTGGGTACTTTAGATGATACCCACCCATCCTCCAACTCCACACATCTGGCTTTTTTTTTATATATATCCTATATTTAGCTGTCCAGATCTGCAAGCATAAAAAATGAATCCCAGCTACAGATTCTACTAGATAACAAAGATGAATAAGGAAGAAGAATGCTAGAGTTGAACAGCAGACATTTTTCTTATGTGGTCTTTAATTTTTGAACTTCAAAAGAAAAAGTTTAACTTTTTAATTAAGAATAATAATTTTAAAAGCCTTTGAACAGAATATGGACTTGAACATTACGATGTTGTCAGTAACCACCACTTTTAGTTTCTTCATCAGCTTGATTTTGTTTTAGTGCAGAAAAGGAAGAAAAATAGTACTATGATTCAAAATTTCAAAAAAAATTGTTAGTTTGACTTCAGGCAAGTCACTTAATTTCCTATCTTAGATAGTGTCTTTTTGCTTTCTTTTTTTTCCATTTGGGCTGAGGAAAGGAACTATTTCTCAGCCTTAGCATGAATCATAGCTAGTTCAATGAAATCTTCTAGCTTGGAATTTCATAAGTACTATTTTAATAGAAAGAATGATCTAGGTATGAGTAAAGACCTCAGGACAAAGGAAAGATATTTCAAAACATATGCTGTAATTTTGCTTTACAGTGTTAGAAAAATATGTGATTTTAAAGAAAGTATTTAGCCTGAGTGACAGACTGTTCTCCTCAAAAGGGCTGTGTTTTGAATTATTTCAATTATGCCTTCACCCAGAAGTGGCCTAAGATTTAAATAGCTGATGAGACTTCAAAGCAACTAAAAACTGTTGAACTACAAGGAAAACTTTAAAGATATTTTCACTGCACACTAAACTGAAGTATCTTTCTCTCAGCCATAAAGAAGTTGGATATATACCTCACTCAGTTGTTAACACTAAAACTGAAACAGCAGAATCAAAAAGAGATTGAATTGCCTGTAATTAAATAATAACAGTAGCAGCTCCAGAAGACTGATGACTCCTTGTTAAACCCCCATCGAAAAAAACTCGACAGTTCTGTACACAGTGGGGCTATATTATGTGAAGTATGGTGGATAGAACACATACATCTTACCTTATTTTCCTTTGCCTAACCATGAAAACTCCAGTACATATTTTTGCATAGGTGCTTTCCCACAAGTGATTCTGGCAAGAACTTCTAACTATAAAAGTATGGTACAGAAAAGAAAGAAAATCCCTGGGAATTTAAAAACTATTCCTATTCTGAGCTGAAAACAAGCTTCTCCTTGCTTCTTCTTTCAGCTGGTCTGGAGACACTCATGATCCTGGTGTACTGTTCAACTAACTATACCCTCTTTGCACTAAGTACCTTTGGGATAATTTCATTACTGTCCATGCTGCATTGTCTGAGCATCTGTTGGCTACAGTCTTGGTTCCTTGCTATCACCTACAACTTTCAGGGAAAAAAAACAAACCAAACCAAATTCCAGAAGAACCAAAAGCAAAAAAAAACCCCACACATTTTTATTAGTCTTAGTAATTTTGGAAAAAACTGTCTATAGCTACAAAAGCATCTCAGTTCTGCCGTATGTGATATGTAGGGGGTGAGTGCTGCACTAGAATTAGCCTGGAAGTTGATTAATAATACAAAAAAAAGAGGTGGATTTCTTCACCACACAGCAGTGTACCCCATAAATAAACCAAGCCCACCTTATATTCATTATAGTTGGAAAAAGTACTTAATTGAGACACTAATAAGAGAGATGAAAAACAAGACATCAGAAATTCCATTCTAGTGCAGATGGCAGAATTGTTTACTGCCACTGAGTCATATAACTCTGGATTCCTTCAATTCATAATGAGGGAATACACCTTTCTGCCTTTGACATTGAAAAAAATTAGTCCAAAGGAAATAATTTTTTTGCTCACTAACCAAATGCAGTGCAAATAGGAGACAGTGAGACATTTTCACAAGACAAACTTTTATTTCCTCCATCTTTAGCTAAACAGTTTAATGCAAAATTAGAAGACACACTAAGGCAAAAATAGTCACCTGGTTTTGAAAATTATGAAAGCCTACAGAATGAGTATTGGAACAACTTAACTGCACTGAAGGTGAAACAGATAGCAGGACAGTGATGTCAGCCCCAGATGTCACTCCCATACTAGCTCAGAATTTAAGACACATTCTACTTTTTCCTCATGCTTCATGATGTGAGGAAATCCAGCTAACTCACAGCTAGGAAACATATTTAGTGAAATCACTGTTTTCTTTCTCTCCTGTCAAAATAATCTGCTCCCTGGGGCATCTGAAACTGCAAAATATAGTCCTGAGCTATAAAATAATGCTGAGGAATAAAGGTATAATGAAAAGGGTAATAAAACTGGATTTTTGGCAGAAAAAAAATAATAAAAAATTTAAAAGGCTTAGCCAGTTGCAGGGATGAGTAAGACTAACAGGTGAAGAATTAAGAGAAGGTTAGTAGTAAAGATTGTATAAAAGCCCCTTTATTGACATCTGAATTAAAAATGGAGAATGAGCAAGATAGCAACCAACACCTGTCTAATTAAAGTACTGGACTTCTTCAGGGACAAGTGGGTAATTTTTAATGCACTTCAGCATCCAAATTTCAGTGTTGGCAGAGAGAAGATTGTGTTTTACAAAGTCTTGCCTGCTTCACACTCAAAGCAGAATTGCAGCAGGGACTAAAATAAATCTGCCCTCACAAGTTACTTTATGTATCATTCGAATAATGTAATTGGCCCAAAATATTATTTTATTTTAATTTCTTAATTTACATTGCTTCTTTTATTTATGGTCAATTTTAAAATCAAAGATGTTTTTTGTGTTTTGTTTTGTTTAATTTGTTTGTTTGTTTGTTTTTGTTACAGTTGTGTTTTGTTTGTTGTTGTTTTTTTAAAGGAAAAAGCAGAACTTTGAATTTTGAGATATTTAAGGATATTTAGTATAACAAAGTTAATATACTTGATCTTTCTATGGAAAATTCTTCTGGCCAATGACTGTTCCTAAGCTACCTTTAAATTGTAAACCGTTTGGGTTGTTATCTGCTACTGAGAAAAAAAACTATTAAATGGCTATATAGTTAAGACCTTATAAAAAACATTAATATCTCAGGCATTTGGGCTCTCCTTCTGAAAACCAGCTCTCTCCAGGGAATCACCAATTAGAAGGTGGTACCCACAGAAGATGCTAGTAAGTCTATTAACATTTTGTATTTGAATGAGTGATCTGTAGAGAACCATAAAACCACCAAAAAATTAATGAAGCTTAAAGAGTGGTGAAACAGTAAATAATTTTTATGAAAGATCAGTCACAATATGAGGTCTGAATCTCCTGATGGTACTTTGTGGGTCAGGTGGGAGCCCAGACCTGTATACTCTGTCTCTTATTAGGCTTGTGTAGTTTGTGTTTGGCACATGTTAATGCAACTAAAATGACATAGCATGACTCCAGTCAGAACCAGCAGCAGTTTGTCATTGTCTATATATATACAAAAACTTTGTTTTAAATAATATGGAAAATCAAAAGACAACGAACAGATTTACAATTCATGCAGATTTATTGCTTGCTGTTTTATACAGTGAGTAGTTTTTCTAGGTTAAATGCAAATATGCAGGCAGAAATTTATTTTAAAAAAACCCTGTTAAAGTTAGTGAGTGTCTCTGCAAAGAGAGTATGTAATAAAATGTAAAAATACTGGGATTACATAATATTTTCAGAGACTGGATGCTGAAAAAGCATTAAAAATTACATTAATATTTCTTCTGTCCCATAGAGTTCATAAATGAGGGAGAATACAGTAAGAGAAAGACTCAAAGATTCAGTAAGAGAAAATTATTTGAATTTTACTAGATTGAAAAAGGAACTAGGAGTGTTATGAATTAAACAGAATATAGTTCTACAGCCCGAAAAACTGAACTAATAATACATCTAAGAGTTAAAGATCTTTCTAAGGGCTAACAGGATCAAGACCTAAGCAAGGAGCAGTAGTGAGACCTGCTTGTTTCAACATGATCAACAAACAGAAACCAAATAATTATAGAGTTTCAAAGCCAAGTACAGCTCTGTGAATGTGCTCTTTTCGTAATGCTAGAACCTCCATTCCTGAACAACAAACTTTTTCCAGAATGTAAATTATAAAAGGCAAATGATTTCCTATATTTTTTTTTTTTGCTTGCTAATTAAACAATTTACACTTACCAGTATCTGGGAACTTTTAGGGCTTGCAATTTTTTTGTTGCTGCTTTTCTTTCTGCTTCTGCATTTTGAAAGGGGTATAGTAACATTTCTTTTGTTAAACAGTGTTGGAGACATTTTTTTTTCCCTTGCCAGCAAAAAAATATAACAAAACGAAGTTTGCCCTTGGTAACCTAATTCTACTTTTGAAGAAATTAAAGAAAATTCTGCCATGCCACTCAGTGAGATCCTATTTTTTTTCTGTCCCCACTATTTTTTAATGTGTAATTCAACTATTTGACCCAACACATTACTGAACGATATTAACATCACTGTAAGCCAGATTCTCCATTACATAATAGAATAACTTTCCTTGCAAGACTTTGTATTGCTCATCAACTTTCTAACCTGTAATCTTGCAGCTGATTTAGTGGTGAACTATGATTTTAAACCCCAAGGTGTAACAGTTGCCCCAGTTGCATGAAAGAAACAGATGGCATTGGCTAGTGTAATCCCAGGCTGAAGTTTTGCAATGATATACTACAAACACGGCTTTAAACAGAAATACATAGCTACATAAAATTAAGTACCATCTTTCAAGTTGCATAGTTATTTTCCTACTATAAAATACATATAGAGAAGGAATTTATTAACAGAAAAAAAGAGAGGCGGGAAGAGATTGTGCTCTCTGTTGTCTAACACCAGCTGTAACTAAAAACATCACAGAGGAGGAGAAATGAGATGTATTAATTCTGACATGGCTGGAAGAACCCATGGAAAAGCAAAGAATCTTGGAAATTGAGGGAAACTGCAATGAGGTCTCTGCTGATTCCAGCTGTTACTTTCTAATTCTGTCCTTCAGCTGTCCACACAAGAAAAAATACAAGTCTTGTTAGCTGAAGTTCACACTTGCTCTCAAGTATTAGAAGGTGTACAATAACTTTGCAGCTGCCAACTCGGTGCATGTGTATATGTATAATTTAAGTGGTAGTCAGCCAATCTTTTTTTCCTATCGGGAATCCAAATCTGTCGAGAAACTATGTTTACTCTTAACCCATCTTCATGCACACCTTTCTTTCTTGTTGGCCACACCCTGCCCTGTACACTTTGTTCTGGTAAGAAATTGCATCACCACAAGACTTTCATTCTTTAGGAGTTGTCTGGAGGGAATATTACTTTCACTTACTCAAAATTCTCAAAAGCCCTCAAATCTGACAATATGCAAGAATATGTTCTGTGTGTATGAAATATGAGCCTTGGGAGACACTATGATTATCTGACTTAAAAACATGATTTTGAAGACTTTTTTTGGACAGCAATTCAGAAATAATTATTTGGGAAGCAGTGAAGAAAGATTTTTGCTGAAACTACCAACAGCAGAAAGAAATTGGGGATAGGGCAAGGCAGGAGAACTGCCAGTCAGTAGACATTTATCTATTTAGTTTTTGATCCCAGTTGTAAAAAAGTGACACTCTGAGTACCATACGGCATAGAGGGAAAGCTAATAGCACTGGTGAACCACTATCTAAAAAATGAAGAAACCACTGCTAACAAGTAATAAAATAACTGACAACAACTGAGGTACAAACACATGTTTCTGCCAGTATACTAGCAGATTCCCACTGATCTGCACCAGCTCATGGGAAAAATATAATAGATGAGATTGGAGGAATTATATGGTACTGCCCATATCTTTGCCTACTGTGCTTACGCACTTGCAGGGAACAGAAGTACAAAACCCCTTAGACTTCAACCTTCTGGCTAAATTGTACTTCTCTGAAGAAATATCTTCCACATCGCTAGTACTGCCCTGTTCTCCCAAGTTAATGCCTTTTTCTGTTTTCTGCAACTGGCTTTTCAATTCAGGTTCACCAGCCATAGATGTGCAGTATTGTCTGCTAAAGGCATCTACAAGCAGCAGGATAGTCCAAGAACTTTGGATTTGGATCTACAGAGTTTGTTGCTAAAGGATCCACGCTGGATCCTACCTGAAACCAGTGTTTTGCTGCTGACATTGTCTTAAGGAAAGGAATGACAATCCAAAATATGGCCACAGCTAAAAAAGCTTGACAGGGATAAAACCATTATTTACCAGGAAAAGAAGCTGCCAACATAAGTAGTGGTTATCACTAAAATAGAAATTATCCTGCAGGAATCACATTAGGGAATATTAGTGGTAAACTAACAAATATATCTGGGCTCACAAATACTGCAATCCACTCTGCAGGCAAATACCAGAAATTCTTCCTTTAAAATCCAATTTCAGATTCATTGCAAGATTTATTTTGTAAAAGAACGTTCACAGATGTACTTTGCTAATAACTTCATTAAAGCACACCTGAACAGAATATATGATGGACACTCTGGTCTCCCTTGACTAGATAAGAGATCTGCTCACATCAAAAAGATAACAGACTTTTTCCTCAAGAGAATACCATCAGTGCCTGGCAACTCTTGATGGGGTAAGCATTGTGAGGAATTATGTTCCTGAAATGTATAAATGCACATCTGCTGTGGAAATTTTTTGTTATTGTTAAACAGTGCTAAAGACTGAGTAAAGTAAAAGCAAGATTTTTCTGCTTTGCTAATTTTCTTCAAGGAACAAGAAAAGTTTCAAGCAAGAGTGATCCCTGTCCACTATGAGCTAGTCTTATTGCTGTTGCATCCATAGGTCGACTTCTATCTAAATTGAAAAACAAAAAAAATGACCCAGTTACTCATAATGTACTGTCTGCAGAAAGGAGAACAGAAAACACTTTTGTTTATCAAAGCAAGTTAGACAGCTGTCTGTAGCCCGCAATCTGGTGCCCACTAGTTTTTATAAAATAAAATTAAATACTACTGCTGAAAATTACATACAATAACTGGTATTAAATAAGAGACATTCTGTTGATAGCTGGAATATTTTCACCAGAAGAAACTTTTTCAAATCTACCTGATTATGGAAAATACAGTGATATTTTGCCTGTTTAACATGCAATTCCTTGGAAGGAGAAGCGAGAGTTTCTTTATTAGAAAACCTCTGTCCACAGATTACTTTTAAGCAGTAAAAAAAAAGGGGATTATCTTCTAAAAGTAAACAAACAAAAATTCTAAACTTTGTGAAGATAACTTTGAAAACACCAAGCAACTCAAACCTGCCTGCACTACAACTGCTGCGCTCAACATTTTTGCATCAGCATTCAAAGACATGTCTGCATTTATGTCAAAGGAATCAGGTAAATAACATCCTTTTTGCATCAGTTAATTTTTCAAACCGGTTCGTATAACTTTGGCTTTTTGTCACTGACCAATTTCTTAGGAGGGCAAAAGTGCTAATGAGCAGTGAAGGCTGCACAACACACACACCTATGGTTATCAGAGCTACAGCAAAGGCTTGACAGGGAATTAATCCTATATATTCACACTAGACCACAGAAGGCCTCTTCCGGGGGAGCAGCCTCATCAGACTCCATCCTGGCCCCATACCTGCCTCCTCAGCCCCAAGGGAAAGGAGGCAGCCAAGCTACCGCTATGGCAGGCAAACTGGGAAACGAGGTGTTGGCAGGAGAGAGTTAACAAGAATTCTACTCTGTTAAACCCTCTCCTTCACTGTAAGCACCTGGAGAACTCCTACCAGGCTACTCCGCTTCATCAGGCTTGCAGAAATCCTCTCCTCTGCTTCCCCTTCACCTGTGCTCAGTGGACCGGTTGTGTCCCTAGCACGACTGAAGAACCCAACACTATCCTACCAACTGCTGCTTCTGCAAGCACTAAATACTGCAGAGTGCAGACATTTTATTTTTTTTTGGAGGAAGACTGAACTTACAGAAATTACTGTGGAATCACAGAGCCAACAGGTCTGAGGACAGGAAACACATTTTAAATTGGTGTATAAAAATATGAGAAGGGAGTAATTTGAGGTAACATAATTTTCTCTTTCTACTTTATTGAGGGGACTACAGAGAAACCCAGTATTTTATGCTATCACTATACTGATACAAAAGACATGTCACTGTCACAAGATATGATGGCACCATTAAAACAGCACAGTAAGTGCTGTTATAAAAAGGCCTGAGCAAGTGCAAGGCCACATCAGTCCCCTAGAGAACAATTTCTTCATGTAGGTTTCCATGCTTCAGGAGTTTCAAATGTTTCAGACAAATTTATTTCTCACTCATTTGCTGTAATTACTCCTGACATACTTTTATGTTAGCTGTGATGGCTTTGTGTCTGAAAACTTTCAGCCCACCTTCTGTACTTACTGAAGCTTGTGCTGAAGTCATAATGAGCCTAAATATCTTATATCACATTAGTTTCTGTTGCAACAGATGAATGTCGCAAACCTGATGACCTAACAGCAGGACTGGGCAGAAGGAGAAGGTGGATAAATAATGGAAATTGCCTTTAGTTGCACAGCAGTTGAACAAAAGCAGAGGAATGCAAAGTGAGGGATGGTATATTGTGTACTTATGGTGTTTTCCCACCTCCCTTGCCAGACTGCCACCAATTGACAATGTAGTTATTCTGCCAAGACTCAACATGAGGCTAAGAAATTGTACCTGTATGAACAAGCGTAGGGAGGCTACTGCAAACTGCATCGTCCAAGCCAGAAGGAAAAGATTTCTTCAGCTAAAAGTATGGCCTCAACTTCAACCTCTTTCACTGCCTTTTAAACCTAAATATTAAGAAAGTCTTCCTGGTATTGCATATGCATCAAATGTGTGCCAGTGATCTGGTTTAAGTATATCTAGTCTGTTCTGTCTTTTATTCAAATGAAGAAGTCTAACAATTAGGTATTGTACACACTATTTTTAATAGGCAGAGACAAGAACAAGTGCCCTATCTGTTAATTAAGCTTTTTATATCTCTCCTTCTGAAGCAGCTGAGAATGTCAAATAAGCCACTGTTAATTAGCACACACTTCTAACTATCTTTTGAATTTGGCATTTTATCATCCTACTGAAAGATTCAGCATTGCTCTTGGGTGTACTTCTCAGCTGGCTTTGCTAAGATGTCTGTTCTTCCCAACTTCACCTGTGCCTGATAAAGGAGAGTATCATGGCAACTGCAGCTTTAACTCTGAAAACAAATTGTTTAATAAACGTGTCCAGTTGAAAGCAAACATGCATGAAAGTGTTCAAGTGTTAACTGTTTTTTTAAGAATATTTTAGCTTTAACCATGAAAATACTTACAATGGTGAACATAAAACTTGACAGCGACACCTACAAATGCACAAATTATGTAGAAATAATCTGAATTACTGAGAGGATGCATGGTTGGAGAATTTTAAGTTTTAAGACAAAATATTTGTGCGTAGCTGAAGTTCTTTAACATCATGTATCAAATCAGCCAACAATGTGACTGGATATAAAAATCAGCAATATACTAAAAATAGATCCATTCAGGGGGGAATCTAGTAGCATACATCTTAGCTTCAAAACTGAATTATTCACTCCCTTGCAATTATTGCTATTCCCCATTTCCCTGCTACATACTCTCAGAATAAATTCTGTGGATATAATCTTTACTCATTTTATAGTACCTCATATTCCTTATTTTAACTCTCCTTTTTTCTAAGGTATAAAAAATATGATGACCAAGTTATTTTTTTTGTTGAAAGGTCAAAGTGGCTAGACTTTTTACTTTACTATGACTTAAGCTATCTCAGCAGTGACCTCTGCCTAAAGTTGGGCTCCTATACATTATGTGTTTAGATGGTGGGATGGGCTGACAAGAATACAAAAAAAATAATTCCTGCCAGAGTAACCTTATTTTACCTGAAGGGTCAGAGGGAGGGCTAGGAGGATGAGGTTCTTTTTGCACCATTATCATGCACTATATTGACAAGAGACAATAAAATTTAAAAAATACAGAAACAACCTGCCTTGTAATCTTGTTTCTTAAGACTATACTTGAAAAGCAGATGCGCCATTTCCACTTAATGCCTTGTTATGCATTTCAGACAAATAGCAAGAGTGATTAAGTTCAAAAAGTGTAAAATAACATTATAGCCTGATGAAGGAAA
Organism: Chaetura pelagica; assembly: GCF_000747805.2. NCBI lineage: Eukaryota > Metazoa > Chordata > Aves > Apodiformes > Apodidae > Chaetura > Chaetura pelagica. The sequence goes on along the minus strand of NW_009953496.1, from coordinate 1,050,309 downwards.
GTGAATTTCTTGGACACACTATGCAATTTAGACAGCAAAAGACACTTTTCAGACTGCCATGCAGTTGAAAATTCAAGGAGACTAGAGTCAAGAGATAAGTGTCATTCATTATAATATTTTGTAGCTGCTCTGTTTAATTAAACTACAGCTTATCTCATTACTAACACTAAGAATACCTAAAGTAGTTAGAAATGCTCTCAACAGAACAGGAAACAAAATAGAAACCAATTAGAAGTCTGGAAGCAGGCGTTGCTCTAAAAGAAAGGGTTACAGTTGTGCGATTTGGATGTACATAAATGAAGCACTGGGAGGAAAGAAGGCAAACAAGAAAGCTGACTCTTGAGAAGGAAGCTCTCTTTCTTTCCTTCCTCATTTCTTCTCTACCAACTACCTGAGCAGTAAAGATCACTGATCCTTTGAGTTTAAGGGTTTTTTTTTATTTTTTTGTTTGTTTGTTTCTTTGTTTTTGTGACTGTTTGTTGATAGTGGTGGTTTGGTTTTTTGGGGTTTATTCTGTTGTTTTTTCTTTGTTTTGTTGTTTTTGTTTTGTTGTTGGGTGTGTGTGTGTGTGTGTGGTGTTTTTTTTGTTTTGTTTTGTGGTTCAAGCTTGTGTGGAAATAGCATTCTTGCTTCCAGAAAAGCAGGGTTTGAAGGGAGGGAAAGTTAGTGACCATGTAAAAATGCATCAAGTTAGAGGGACTGGAAAAGTTTTCTTAAGCCTTAAAATATTCACAGTCACACTGAAAACTCCCCTCCACAACCACTTGAGTGGCTGGAAAATTGCTACTACTGGGAACTCAAACAAGAATGTTTTTCTCCATATATCTCCTCTGAACAGCTGGTCTTGAAGAGCCAGTCAGACCTAAGTTCCTGCTCTGTTCTTCAGCCATGCTGCTCTTCACACCTAGCCTTAGGACAAACTTGTCAGCTTTATATTAAATAGCTATGGGCCTGGATGATCTGAGGCTAGAAACCTTAATAACAGCCATGACAAGAGTCATGCTCGATGAAGTCATTCATAAAAGGAAATACTCTTTTTTTTCCCAGCTTTTTAATACAACAGGCAACTTAAAATCAATAGATTTCATTGTTTTCCATATCAGTTCTGATTCGCCAAGCCCAAGAGAGATGGAATACAGTTGTTCTGCTGAAGGAAGAACCAGAATTTTCCCTGAAGTTTTACTGCACAACATTTTGGAGTTCACTGGAGGGAATGGTATTAGTGTGCTAATACTATGCTTCCTCCACTCCAACAACATATTCTGCCTTCTTCAAAGATCCTAAATCATCAAAAGTGCAGCTACTTTCATAACCTCTGAAGATCACTGGATGTCTCAAGAGAAAATATTTTCTTCTGAGAATTTTGAGTCAGATTTCTTGATCAAAGAGATTGGGATATAAAAGCTCAAATCAACTCCTAAACTTTTTGAGATTCACATCTCAGTGTTCCGGGAAACACATAAACACCAGCCCATCCATCATCAACAGCACACTGAAACTCAACTTAGCCTAATGGTTCAAACCTGGGTTGTCCCTTCTGTCATCCCTCCATGTCAGGAGTTCTGAAGAAAACAAACCATAATGCCAGCTGTGGAACTCTTGAAAACTTCCTGAGCTTTCTACTTTTTGAAGAAATATTGTCCAATTGAACAAACTTGTAAGTCACAAAACGAGATTTTACCTGATATAAAGAAGAATTCAACTTAGCATGTACTTGTTTATAATTGAATGTCTCATTCTACCTCCTAGCAATAGGCCAGCATGTTGTGTTCCACTGTTCAAGCATGAGACTGTTCTATGAAGTACGTGACTGTAAAACTGTGCATGCCAAGTCATGAAGAGAGAAAAACAAGAGAAAAGACAAAAAAAACCCAAAACCTTAGAGAGGAGTATCTTTCCATCAGTTGTGGAGAAACAATTTTTGTTGTCATGAGGTAACTTGAATGCCATTCAATGAACTGCATCCTTTGAATTATACAATTCTGCATTTACACAAGAAGTGATGTTTTCGGTGTGCTTTATGGGAGTTTCAGTATTCCTTATGGGAATTCCTGGGCATTCAGACTGCTTTCCCCGAAGTTTAGTCTGGTTATAAACAGGAAAGAGGAAAGACAGAAAGCTATTCAACAAAAAGACAAAACTTATTGTTCAGACTTATTCAGTGTCATTTAAATATTTATTTTACTTCAGAACATTAGCCTGTTTCAAAGAAATCTAAACTGCTCTGGACTTTGGAAAAAACTCTGTCTACGAGAATTCACTTGTCAGACCAATATGCATTTAATGATGTGCATTTAACAGCAAAGACCGAAGCATGCAACTGGTTGGATAATCTACCTCTGACAGCAGTCTGCCACAAGCTTCTGGAGCAATTATACAAGACGTTCTGCAATTAGCAGAATTCAAAATCCTCACTGCACATAACTTTGTCTCTCACGATATGACAGCTAAATATCTAATAAGGTACAACTTTTCAATTCCTGTGGGGGCAACTGCAGAATTCTCTGATGTTTAAGGGCTAAACAGATATTTCTTTAGAAGATTAAATGTTGAGGAGAAAATTGAAAAGGAATGACCACATTACATCTTCTTTTCTTTGGGAATGACTGAACACCTTGTGTAGCTAGATATCATGTTTCCAGATAGCTAAATCTAAAATACTACTTTTAAATTAAAATGCACATTAATGTAAGAACTCATGTTTCAGTCTCACAAAACAGAGAAAAAAAATCCCCACAGACAAAGAAAAAACCTTAAAAATATTTTCTTCTACACTTATCTACACCAAAAAACAGGCCTCATTTTTCCTTTTCTAGGAAAGCTGACTCCTGGTTCATTTTGATTTTCAGCCTGCTCCAGTTTCTTTCATCAGAATTTATATTTTCATCCTCTTCACAGTTGATCTTTAAACTGAATATAATTTTTAAATTAAACAAATTTACTTTTAGTAGAGCTTTTAGACCACCACACTTTACAAAACTTGAGCCATACTGTGGTCTTGAGAAAAAAAAAAAAAAAAAAAAAAAAAAAAAAAAAAAAAAAAAAAAAAAAAAAAAAATCGAACTACTAGAAACCTTTTAGTTCTGGGAATTTTATATAATTCTCCATTTCTTCTAGCTTTCCTTCCTCCCCAGCTGGAAGATGTATTATTCTCAAAAGTATTTGTTATCAACCAGAACACATCTATCAATTTAACACTGGAGAATAATTAATACCCACCTTTCCCAGCAATTCCCAACCAGCAAACCTGGGTCTTTTCCAAAGGATTGAACTGAATTTCTGGGTAATAAAAACAGAGCCCAGTGGGTCTCTTGTAATTTTTTATTTTTATTTTTTCCAAAAGCCATATTTGTTTTCCTTCTTTATTTTCATACTTCTAATTCAACCTGAGACCAATGGACAGTACTGTAAACATTTCAAAGATATTATTTAATTTACCATAAATGAGCACAGACACTCCACCCCCTCATCTATTTTTTCCTTGGACTTCTATAGCCAAGTCCTGCTTAGCACTCCTCATTTACCTAAACACCATGGATAACCATAACTAAGTAGGCCTCATTTTTCCCTTCAAAACTTATTTCTCACAGTATAACAGACAAAGTATTAAAAATTGCATTTTTACCACTGAAGTCACAGAACATTTAGTCTGTCTAAGCTGTTAACTCTCTTGCTTCCTTTCTCAGTTTCTTTTGCCTAGCAGTTTCTGGGTATAGTATATGACACAGGTTTACTATTTTAACTCAAAATAGGATCAATGAGTGGAATTGTTTCTTATCTTACAGAAATACAAGAATTGGCATTTCAAAAATTGAAAATTGCTACTTATTCATAGTTAGTTACTGGAAACTAGTAAAGCGGTTTTAATTTCAAAGTAAAATAATACTCAAGAAATCAAACCACACTTAATGAATAGATATATCTAGACCTGAGAAAGAAGCTGAAACTGCTGTTGGAAATTTCATGTTTCCTACTCATTTAGTATCTACACATAGTACCAATTTATAAATACTGAATTACCTATAGTAATCAGAATTTTGTATTAAGGGCTTTTATATCTTTACAGCAACTTGAAGAAAAACATCTAGTTTTTAATTACTTGGTTCAAACACAAAGAGATGCCAGACCTCATTTCTAGCTGTACATGAAGTGTAAACTCAGTTGAGTTTAATACTAGCAGTATCCAGTTCATACTGACAGGAGAAGACATTAAAGCCACCACCCTTTCATACTTTTCTATATCTGTGCCCCACCCCAGAACTAAATATACACCCAAAAAATAGTTCTTCATTGGCCACCCAAGAAACACAATAATGAATTTTACAACAGTGATGCTCTTTTGAAAAGCTCAGAGTAGAGCTGTACCATGAAGTAAGCTCTTAAAATAAGACAAACAATTGCTTTGAACATTCACTCTTACATATGCTTTGCTGTAATAGGCTTCTGTAAACATCTCCCAGACACTGGCTCTGGACAGTTCTCAGATGTTTCCTCATGTTTTACCTCCTCTCTCAGAACTACCCCAATGGAGAGTACTTCTGAATAGCTGTCACTATATCATAGCCCTGAAAAATTTTCTAGCCACACCAAACAACACAGTCCCCACAGGAGGGTACCATTAGCATTTCAAATATCCTGTGTAAGGCAGCTAGACCAAGATCTCCATTTAAACACACAGTCTGTTTTCACATTGAATACGTTTCTTTTTAATTTACCAACAAGGTGACTAGTAGGAAGAATACAGATGAAAATTAACATACAAGGCAGAGTTCCACCAGCCTTACCTTCATGACATTAAGAATAGATTCTGATGTCTTTATAATGAATTACTATTAAGCAAAATCTTCCTTCTTAAGCAAATAGCCAACTTTAATTAAGTTGTCATAAAACAGTCTACCACAAGGTCACTTTGACTGAAACCTAGAGAGGCACTATCCTGTGAATGCAGAAAAAACTTGACCTGTTTAGCTGCAAGTAGAAAGATATTCTTAAATGTAACATGATCTAAAAGGAAAGATATTGGTATAACCTCACAAAAAGCAACACTGTCCATGGGCATAATCAGATCTTGGAATCCTGAACAGCCTGTGTTTGCCTAACAGGTGTGATTTTGAGACTAATATCTAAACACTGTTTCTGTAGCCACATATTTAGCTCCCTGGTGAAAGGCACAACTGTAGGCAGATTAAGCAGCAAAAAAGCTATTGTTGAGGTAGAAAATATTAAAAGGGATTAAGAAGTAACTGATGAAGTATTGAATCGTAAAAATAAATAAATAAATGAACCCAACCAAGACTCTTAAACATAATGATGCTAATAAAAATTCCGTTTCAAAAGTCTTATTCTGGGAGGAAATACTAAAGAAGTATCTCTCCATATTCATAGCTAATAGCTACTGGTTAGCAGTATATCAAGTCTGACACACTTATGCTTCTTCTCAGCCTTTCTCCTGGCCTACTTCTTAGAGGCGAGTCAATAAATTGCTTACAAGAGAAAAATGAAGCTGCTTCCCCCCTGATATTTAACAAACTTTATATCAGTACAGCAGAAGACTCACTCATGAGAAATACAGGGCTGAGAAATCTATTTATTATCCCAAGAATGTTCAGTGTCTCCAGGGCCAGAGGAACCAACACAAAATTAGAAAGGAGCTAAATCAGAAGAGAAAAGTACTCGCACAATAGCACAGGGTTTTTTTATCTGTTTGCAATTCTGAGGATTGACAGAAAGAAGTGACCAATGACAGATAATTAATTATCTCTTTAACTTCAGGAAATAGTTGTCAATTACATTCAGCAATTAAACCCGGTTCTTTATCACCTATTTTAGCATGAATGTGGAGGAAAATCAGTAGCTGCTTTTGCATCACAATGTATTTTGCAACCAGACTGGCAGAATTTCAAATAGACACTTAATAAAACATTTTTATTAGCTGTGAGTCTGAAATACTTTCAGTAGAAGTGTAAAGCCTGTACAGTGATAAAACATCATTTCAAAACAGTTCAGTTTGGACCTAAGTTCTGCAATTCAGCCTGGAGGAGAAGTAAAACTGAATATCAGCAGATCTTTCAAAGATATGTAGGTATTTATTAAAATTTCACAGAAGGGGCTTCTCAATGAATGTAAGCTCATCTGTCTCTATCTATTTTATTATTTTTTATTTTTTTTAAATGATGAAGTGAAGAAGACAGAATACAGACTTCAAGTTATGGAGGTAAACAGTTTTTATCATTTGAGATAGGGAGCATGTCCATATATTTGAACTCCCAAGCTTCAGAATACGAATTCCTTGGTGTGGCTTCAGTTTATTAAGTAGTAAAAGTACAAAAAGGGCAAGCAATAAGAATAACTGAGGCATGACAACAGCACTACTACTAGCAATCACTTATCTCTTGCTTGTTGCCTGGTAGGCAAGAATCAACAAAGAGAAAAGGGATGCTATGCTACAGCTGCAATATTTAAGTACTTGTCCTTGTACTGTAATCACTGTTTGTTTCCATATTTTGTTGTATCACTCAAGCTGTTCACCACTGCAGCCTTTTTATGTCAGCTCTACATCTTTCTTCAAAGCCTGAGACCATTTGGAGGAGGAAAAGGGGATGGTGGTTCTTTTTTGAGGCTGACAATTTTTTTCTCCCCTCTCAAGTTCCAACCAAAGATTTAAATCACTGAAGTTTATTATCAGTTCCTTTTTACCTTTTCCACTGCCATCCAATCTAAAATAAATAGCTCAAAGGACAGCTGGTGAAAGCATGCTGAAGTTCATGAGCTCTGATACATATAAACTGATTTTTCCCTTTGGCAAGAGCTAGTTCTTAAATCTAAGACATAAAGTTTCAGAGGCAAGTGTCCTCGTACCCATTACTATACCACCTGACTGTACTGGCTGAGTTGTTTTTTTTGTTGTTGGTTTTGTTAGTTAGTTAGTTTGTTTAAAAAAAAAAACACAAAACCAAAACCAAACAAAAACCAGGACAAAAAACCCCAACAAAACCAAACTGATATAACCCAATGTCTGTTGCTGATACTTTTCATTGAATACAGGTACCACCCAAGTTTCAATTTTCATTCAAATCCACTCTCATAAACTGCACTTCATGTTCTAACATTTATGTGATGTTACAAATCACTGTACCCAGTCTCTGGAACAGCAAGTCCTGCAGAATGAAGACACAGCCAAGCCATTCAGAGAACTGAATTTTCTGAAGATGAAAATGCTTGAGTCTGTCTGAAAGCAAAGGCAGCAGGTGCTCAGCAGATAAAGGTAAAAAGAATACTGTGGGGTGGAACATAATCAAGGAGAAAGAGTTGAGGAAGAGATGCAAATAAAGCCAAACCTCCCCACTTACATCCGTTCCAATGGGAGAAATATCAAATCCACCTAACTGATAGTACAGTACCTGCAAGCTAGATCACATGTAAAAAGCCTGTGGTGGGACCCATTATGAGTTGTTAAAATTATGTTTTTTGCTATGTGGAAAGAGCACAGGAAAAATAGAAACAAATGAGAGTATGAAGCAAATGGAGATTAACAGGTTAGGAAATAACAAATGGAGCAATACCTGCTCAAATAGAGCTAGAAACCTATTAATATTAATGTGCTTCACATAGTCTTTTGTTCGCAATTTGAAAGACTCTCTAGGCAAGTGGAAACTTGTACATGCTAAAATTCCTAACTGTAGTTAATGCAGTTTTATCATCTCTACAAAAATGGAAGTCCCCAGATAGATAAGAATATTTTATTGTTCTTTGGAATATTTTTTCAAACACCTACACAAGTTATATTAACACATTTCTTCAGTAAATCTCCAGGGCAAATCTGAACAGCTACTGAAATTCTAGAAGGGTTGTACTTTACTGATAAAGTTGAGGAAAAGGATAGACGCCATGTTCTTCCTCCACTACAAATATTCACTGTACCTTCTTGTAATATAAAGGAGATAAAGTGATACAAATTTCAAGAAAGAACTGGAATAACTGTTGAACTGCAAGTAAACTCCTCAATACTGTGCATGACATATATCCTAAGAGAGATCAACTGTACAGATGATCACTGTACTTTGATGAAAGAAAAAACATTAACTCAGTTAATGCACTGGCTAAATTCCAGCTCTGATAATTACATTCTGAATACTTAAATCTCCATTGCCATTTTTACTGGCTGTGGCATGTTACATACATCTATTTAAGTATCACCATAGTACCTAAACACCTTCTAAATGTCCTTAAACTTATCCTGTGAAGACACGGAACATGTATTCTAGGAGGCATATTGTCTTGCTCACTGAAATGGACTTGGAAGATTTACTCCAACATATGGTACAGTAAGACTTATTAGCTGCATTTAAACATACATCTCTGCTAAGAGAGATTATAATTACTAGATTAGATTGGTTTGGGACACACAAGTCTCTCCATCAGTTTACAAATAAAATTACACACACACACACTTCGTGAAGTGACAAAGATGAAAACAACACAAAAAGCTTTTTACCTGGTGTCAGCCTAGACCATAGAGTTGAAATAACTGCAAACACTAGACAGTAGAGGGCTCAGTGTTCCCTCCACTGTGTTATTCTTTCCTGAGGGCATATACTATGGCTAAAGAACATGTCAAGCTTTTTCACTGTATGTTAACTCTAAAAGAATGATACAGGTTCAGAAGCAGCATCCTCGTGATCACAGAGGGTCACACTGGTGCTCATATAGCAACCATTTTTTTGCTTCTGTATCACAGAAGTTATTTCTCACTGTGTACCCTGAAATAAATTGTATGGGTCATGGTTAATACAGAAATAATGATTTGTTTTCTTTAGCTAGTCTGCTGGATGCAATGGAAAAGTGATTGCTTCTGGTCTCTGCATGTGGTTTTGATTAGGATTTGATTTTGTTTTGTTTCTGCTCAGAGAAACAGACTAGAAAATTTCAAATAATACATGACATTAAATCATTATGGTACTGCTTTCCCATTCAACACTGTTTCAAGGTCTTCAGTGTAAGATACAAAGTTCGTATTGATCCCTGGTCCCATCAAGTATTTAGAACTTTTTAAGATTCCATGAGTTAAAGTACCCTGATCTGCTTAGACATTTCTTGAGTTACTAGAATGAAGTGTGGCCATCAGAAGAGTAAACGGAGGTCTGATAAAAAATATCATGGAATCCCCATATAAGACGCAGCAGAAAATGCAGAAACCCAGGAATAAAGTAATCTGATTTAACTACTAGAGGAAGAGAGCTTCTAAGTCCTGACCATTAGAGCTTGACTTGTGCCCTGAAGCATGACAACATCTTTCTTTTGAAAAGAGAGA
>NW_009953496.1:1040002-1040922 GCF_000747805.2 Chaetura pelagica | reverse complement strand
CACTCTTTCAAAAATGTTTTATATAGATAACAATATTCACAGCTCCATAAAACTGTATCTGTAATGATGTCCTTACAGTAAGTTTTATGGTTTAATTATGCACTGGGTTAAAGTAGTTCTTTTAAATGCAATGCCTGTCAGTTTCAGTGAATGTTTCCATGTTATTTTGTTGTAAGAAGATACAAAGTGAAATCTTTTTAACCCTTTTCGCCCCACAAATCTTTACTTGTGAAAGAAAAGGAGCTCATATGCAGGGGTTTTTTTGGGTTTGTTTTGCCTTTTCTTTCTTTTTTTAAATTGTGTTGCACACTCCAATTACTGCTTCAAAACAAGCAAACCTAAATCTTTTCCTTACCATTCCCTTCTTAAATGTATGTCTCTGCCCATCTCTCATATTGTTGATCTCTGTACAACTTCTGTGGACTACTTTACCCCTTGATATTTGGAAGAAATAGAGAATCCCAAAATGTAAGGAGCAGGCCTTACTTGTATAGTATTTGTATAGCACTTAATTTTAATATTGCTTTTTTTTCCTAGAAGGATTCAGTTAAAGAAAATAAATAAATCATATGTGTAACTAGAAACAATGATTGCTGTGTAGCAGACTGGCCAAGAAAAATCTCATGTCTATCACAATCTGTATTTCAAATGACAGTTGAAGATTTTACTAGGCAGGAAAAAGGAGGGGGGAAAAAAAAGAAAGGGGGAAAAAAAAAGAAAAAGAAAAAGGAAAAAAGTGGTTTCTTCCTAGCTCACTGCAGAATAATGCAGCCTGAGAATTCTAAAAACAGAATCATGACAAAAACATCTTGTGGTAATACCATACAGCAAAAGTTCTTGTGCTCAAGACAAGCACAAAGTCTAATTATGCAACTTAGAATTAAAATACCCCTTTTATTCCCTTCTTAAGCTCACTCTTT
>NW_009953496.1:959588-1039858 GCF_000747805.2 Chaetura pelagica | reverse complement strand
ACTCTTTCCTTTCAGAAAGAGATACAAAGTGTTCAGAAGTTCTCAGGAAAACAACGTCCAAATGCATCTCAGCTACTTCTATCCTATACTCGTAATTCAATGATTTCCTTGTTTCCTAGTCTGTTCATAACTATGCAAGGAATAAGCTCTGAGTCTACGCTATGTAATTCTTCCTTATCTAAAACATATGCAGTCAACCACCCATTACTTAACTAAAACTGCAAAGTGCTATATAAATTGATTCTGATGAAGAAAGTGTCATAGAGCCTCCAATGATTAAGCACCATTGAGTTAATACTGTGTATATTTCAGTGAGAAAAATAGACCAAGATGTATGGAACAGCAACCTAAGAACCTCCTCAGTCTCAAAAAATGCCTTTGCAAAACAAGCTTGTTCTGGGATCTAAAACCAGTCTCAAATCTCTCACTTAGCAATCTTGACCAATCTAAAAGTATAACATTGATTCAACATGATGTTTTGTCAGTACTAAGACTTTCTTTCTTTCACAACTGCTGCAGCCATATAAGATGGGGAGAATAGGGTAATATTGAGTAAGACTTGCTTCTAGTAGCCTTAAGTTTCCTTTAGCTATGATCTGCAGACACTCAAGCTAAAAGGTCCAAAATCCCCACCATAAAATTAATCGGGATCCACAATGGGTATCTGTTTTTGTATAGTACATATGTGGGATTTCTAACATAGTATGGATGAAATATACTAAATCTGATAGCAGACATTTAGTCCTACCTCTACTTTGATAACAAAACAAAACAAAACAAAACAAACAAAAAAAAAGTAAATAATCTGCAATTGATAGTTTGCAGAGATAATAATGTAAAAAAGTGTTCTTACTTTTCTAAATACTAAACCCGACCTGAGGAAAGGGACAGCTTTTTATATTCTCATGTTTTATGTGTCTTTTGAGCCATCTGGCTGGCAGTCAGAGCAACTAAACTGTCGTTCTCTTAATCTCCACAAGAGAGAAATGTAACCTGATTTTCCTGCCATAATGTAGGCTGATGGAACAAGACATAAAAGCTTTTACCTGGAACAGAGCCTGGGAAGACCTCAATGACAGTTTTTATGGCATTTCAACTTAGTTTCTGAGCAGGAGCAATTGGCCAGCCCAGAGCTGGTGACAGCTCTTTGCTGCTTGTCAGAGAAGAACCTGACACACAAGGGCAGAAGAGAAGGTTTAGCTACAATGTTTTTACTGAACCTAAGCCAGGACTTCCAAACCGCAACATGATGGTTTATGGGGTCTGAACAATAAACATTTTGTCTGCGGGTCAGTTCAGGACTCAGGCCCTTACAACATTGCGGAATAAAAATAATGTTCATCCTCCTTACTTGCCCTGCAACAGGATTATGCTCTCACACAGACAGCTTGGACATGTTATCCTTAGACACTCTTACAGGAGGTAACAGTTCCTAACATCATTCCTTAAGACTACATTTTTATGTGCCTTCTAAAGAATATATATACCCGTGAATACTCAACAACATGCGTTCTAGAAAGTGGGGCTACAGTCTTTGCCTCAGTTTTTCTGTGTTGCACAGGGTCTCCAGCAAATAGAACCAAACTTTCAAGATAATTTTTTCCTCCCTCCCTTTCTCTGCTCATGAATCCCAATTACAGTTTTCAGACTCTGTGTAGTGAGGTTCCAGAGTGGTGCTGAGCACCTGAGCAGGCTTATATAAATCTCTGGATCATAATCCAAACTGATCTCTAAGAAAGAAGATCTCTCATAACTTTCAGCCACACAGCTTTTGGCATGCCATTTACAGAAATGAGGAATCTCTGTCCAAACCATTTATTTCAGTTCTGTAAGTGTTAATGTAAAGATCACCACAGAAACACACACAACCAAGGTACTTCTCGTTGCAGCCTGAATGAAAATCCTTACTGTGAGATGAGATTTTTGATTCTATCACCATCACACCTCAAATGTCATTTCTGATGGACACAGACTCCAAGTCAGGTCCAGGATCAGGAGAGGAGATCCTGTTTCATAAAAGTTTGTCTCTGTTGAAATGAATACAAAAGTTAGGTGTTGTGGAACTACCTGTGCTCTGCCTCCCTAGTGATTTAAATACAGCAGTGACCTTTCACCTTACAGTGAGAAAGTATTATTTCTACACTCAAAGAGTTTTAACACGTATCCTCCTTGCACTGTTGTGCTAAGTATCACCCGTTAAGTCCTGGCATCTCTTTGCTACTTATCAACAGCCAAAACACTCTGTTCCTTGTAAGAGTGGTAGATCACAGGGATCTGCACAGAGCAGCTTCCACCACTGGCCTCATTTTGCTGCTGTCTTACTGAAGGCCTTAATATTTCTCATTTCGCATATCTTTTTAGCCTTGCAGAGGGCTTCTTCAGTTTAAGACAGCATTGCCCCATCAGCAGTAGCATCTAAGTTTGAATATGCAGAAATTTAAAGAAAGCTCTGTAGTAAAAACATATCACAGAATACTGTATGTTTTCAAGTCTATCCTCAAAAACAGTATCTATCTCTGCCCACAATATTGTATGTTCTAACAGCAAAAGTCTCTAGTCATTAAGCCCACATGCCTTCCTGGAAGGTTCTTGCTAACAAAGCATTATCTCAATATTACTTTTCAAGGAGGAACAAGAGGATGAAAAATATATCCTGTTTTATTTGAGATTCTGCCATCTTACGTACTAGCTACACAAAGCCTGGTTTAAAAAGCAGCGTTGAGAACAATCATTGATGCTTCTAGGTGTGAAATCCAATATTTCAGACTGATTTTTCAAGCACAGAGAATACCAGCACCACATGGACAGTAAATTCTGGCTTGCTGTATATAGAATTCAGTTCTTTCTATATTCACAGTATTGTGCATTTGCACCCTCAGCACTAAGTGTTTCCAAAAATCTTAGGACAGCTTTAACTCAAAATACCAGAGAGAGAATATTTAGTCTAAAGATGCAGGCTGCATAAGAAAGGAATCTTCTCTCATTCTGTCCTTCCTTTTGTTTAGCCTCTATCTTGCTAGCTCAGATCCATATTTCTACATTTTCCTGTCCGTTTCAGCCTCAGCTTCATCTTCACTCTGCTGGTGCAATTAATTTTAAACATGGTATTTAATGCCCACATTGGTGGCTTAGCACCACTTATTTTAGTTGTATGTGAGACGGTTCATTTACATCATACTCTTCTAATCAATCAATATATGATTATAGGAAAATTGTCAAATCCAAAATCTAAATTACTGCAATCTAGATGCAATCTCATTATTGAGTGAAATGGACTCGTAGGTGAGTCCATGAGTAGTTCATAGGTGAACTACTTATGAGTTACTTCTGCTAAAAAAGTATCAAAGTCTTCTAAGGAATATTCAAGATTTAAAGCATGAGGTATCAAGAAAATAAAAAATACATGCAAATACATGAATTGGACAACACTACAGTGTTTAAAGTAATAGGTTTTATTGAATGAGATTTTCTGTCCAAACAACAAGTCATGGTTATTTTTGTCAGAATCCCCCAACTTTTGTACAAAAATAATATAACTCTATAATACATGTCAATACAAATAAACTTGAAATAGTTGATATTACAATAGTAATCCTTTAGCACTTAGGTCACTGTTGAACGCCTACGTTTTGTTTACATAATTACTGCAGTATGTGCGTTTTTTGAATATTTGAAATATAAATTCATAATACAGAGATAGCAGAATGAGAAATATACTACACGTTTCTAACTCCTGTTAGCATAGGCATGTCCATCATATAACTCAAGTCTTGTCAAAGACATAGTGCTGCTGGAAGCTGAGTGATAGGAGCAAAACAGTTAGCACCTCCATTTCAAGTCAGCTGCCGTTTTGGTGTCATTACCTGTTGAACTTCCTTCATCAATGATAGTTTCCTCCAGCAAAGAAACTATCCACTTTTTTAGCACCCTGATTAGAAACAAGCAGGATTATCTTCCAGTAGTCATCTATCAGCTGTAATCATCACCTAAACCAGCTCTTACTGTCTGAACATCTGGCTGTTTGGCATCCTTGATGCCCAGGCAGTTTTTAAACTACCTCTCTGTCATAGGCATTCTTCTTGTGAAAGATGAGAATATAATTTCTGTTACCTGAGTATCAGGAAGTGCAATTGTATCAACAGTTTCTGTTTCCCATGTTTAAATTACATTTCCCACATTCCACATTAAATCCATAGATTACAGAATATTTTCTTAAGGATTTTTCTCAGTCAAGATGATTAATTTGTATTAATGATGCTGAGTATAATAATATCCAAATATTCTAAACACTTCATTATTTCCTCATGGAATATGTACTGTGCATCCCAGGTAATTTCTGTGGAAGTTCTATGTTTCACTAAAATAAATATATGCCAGGCTACTATAAGCAAAAAAGAAAGGTACATGCACAATATCTGGAAATGAGAAATAATAAATTTTACACAGGCCCCATGTTGCTTTACAGACTTCAATATGCCTTTTAATGTTCTTTGACCAGTAGAATTAACTGCTTCGCTTTCAAAGAGCAAAACAGCTACATTAACAGGCAGTTCTAAGACACTGGAATACTTCTTACAATCACATTAGTCACTTCATATGAAAAGAAAGACTGGGAAATCTTTTGAAACCTTGGGAACAAAGTTCACATAATCAAAAGTAGGACTGCATTAAATGGGTAAATTTACAGAGGCAACCTTAATCACTGAAGGCAAGCAGTGTTCCTAGGATGACTTAAAAAAGACCTTAATTGGATCCTTCCCAGTACCAGCTACTGAGGGGAAAAATCAGGGCCTGTGGGACATGCTCATTGAGGAGAAGGCTTGAATCATTATTGCTACAAAAAGAAGAAAATGTATGTTTATAAAAAAAAGAAAAATAAAAGAAAATAAGGGGAAAAAAAAGAGTAAATGAAACAAAGGAAGAGATAAATGAACAGAATTGCAGCTGGATCTTGCATGAGAAAAACGGTTCTGCTCAAAACATACAGACATTTCATTCTGTTTAAGTTCAGGAAGAAAAAAACACACCCCAATTTTCAATCTCGACATGAAACGAAGCAGAGCTACCAACAGTAGCATCGCAATCCTGAAGCCCACAGGTTGGAGGCAGTGTGCTTTCCGGCTGCTCAGAAGAGGATCCTAGAATTAGCACCCTGAGCAAGGAACAACAAAAGCAGAAGCCACATTCCTGTCAGGAAAGGGGATGTATTGCAGGAAATGTCTGGAACCCACTGAACAGCTGAAACTGGAACAAAATTTTGTTATGGAAATCATCCAAACATTGACCATTCACTTTTCCTGTCACTATCTCTAGCTGTGTTTCTGGCACTGCACTAAGAGGAAAGAAATAGTATTTAATTGTGTTTACAAGTTTCTAACAGGAAAATTAATAAATCTGAAGACTACAATATCCCAGTTACATATGAGTAACAAAGGGGAACACATCCATGCCTCTTGGGTTTGCTACTGTTGCACCACGGCTCACCTAGGAACTTAATAGGTCATGTAAAAGATGTCACTAAATGAGGTTACAGAAATCTCCTCCATGGGAACAACAGTGGACACCTCTGGCTTTCAGCCTGACTCCATTAATCTCCTTATTCTCCTCCTCCCTCTCATTTGCTGTGGGAGGGAATCACTGTGGTGATGAACAGCAAAGGATGATGATAACTGAGCACAATCAGGTGTTACAGAATATTCAATGAGTACATGTCTTTCTCTTCAGCATGACTCTTAGTGCAAGGAATAAATACATGTGATGCAGGAGCCACCACAGGTACTTTACTGCTAATAGGTTTTAAGAAAGTGGAGGAGAACTTTTACAGAGCCTTCTGGCTGTATGTGTTTAATCTCTGGGATTTTTACCACTTTTACCTCAGGAAATCCTGATACCCTCCTTGCTTTCTCTTTCCTCCTCTACTAGGAGGTTACAGATGGCACTAAGTTGGCAGGAACAGACTGTTGTCATATTCCGAATCCATGGTTTTTTACCTTTTCTAAAGATAAATTAAATATTTGGTTCAAAGTTTCTAGTTTTCATCAGCTTCCCAGGATTTCACTATTGACTCGATGAGCTTGAAGAGTATCTCTGAAGAACTTCTTTGTGCTCCTTAATTTCTTAAATTGACTGTTCCTGAAGCTGCAAACCTCTGGTTTCTGTCTTACCTTTTGATGGAAAGAAACAGTTGAGTCAGGCACAGACCTTGCAGTCAGATATCTATATCAAATACACACTTCATTCACACACAGCACAGGACTATGAGACTATTTTTAGAGAAGGAATTTTCACCCAGATATAATATTCAAGGTTCATTACATAACACTGTATGTTTTTACCCATTAGCTGGGCAAATTAACTCCCTCTTTCTGTCTGTTGTTGGCAATTAGCTCCCATTTTCCCCTTGTCATTCATCAAAAACACAGTGGTAGTTAGGATCAGAGGAAGAAAGACAGGAGACAGCTCAGTAGGGGCATCTGGACTCCAAAACACAAAAAATTTCCATGCCAGAGTGTGACAATTTAGGGCTTTGTTGCAGTTTCCATGGCAGCTGCAGCAACCACTGGACCAGGGCAGCCAAGGAAACTGGAGCAAGTGGAGAACACATCTCAACAACAACGAATGGTGTGCCATGAGACTGCTTCCTTCCCAAGGGGAGCCTGGAGCAGGGGTGAGCAACTGGCAGTGCTTGGCTCCAGCTCTAACAGAACCACCCAGGGGTGCAGTTTGCTTTCCCTTAAGGGAAATGAAAAAGATGTGTCAGCAGTGATTCCTCATGATGCCATTATCCTCCTTTCTTAATGCTGGGGGAGACTTGTTCAAGGTCCTTTTTTGTTGTTGTTGTGTTGTGGTTTTTTGTTTGTTTGTTTCTGTTTTTTGTTTAGTGTGTTGTTTTTTTCCTTCCACTGTCTGGTTCCCACATGCCAGCCCTGTAATTATAACACAGATGGCTGAGTGCACCATAGGGCCTGTGGCCTGGCCATTAGCTGAGAGCAGTCCCATGCTCTGGGCTCGCTCAGCACAGCCAGAATGTGTGTCACTCAGAAGGATCTGGCACCAATATTAGCAACCTTCCATTTTAGCCTTCTACAGGAGTCATTTGGTTTATATTTTGTTTCTGTGTGAGAGCAGAAAGACAAAGGGTAGGCAGAAAGTGGTCTTCTTTTCTTATCAAATGAAATTGTGTTTGAAAAGAGAAAGGACTATGTTGCTTGTTATC
Source organism: Chaetura pelagica (assembly GCF_000747805.2). NCBI lineage: Eukaryota > Metazoa > Chordata > Aves > Apodiformes > Apodidae > Chaetura > Chaetura pelagica. Next base: position 1,032,642 of record NW_009953496.1, on the reverse strand, counting down.
AGTATCAGACACTCATTTCTTTGCCTGTGGTCGATCCCACAGCTTGCCAGTATGTCTCTCAGTATAAAGAATATAGCCCTTGAACTGAGCGAATACAAACAATTAATTCAATAGCATTTTAAGTTGAATTACGTAACTTCTGGCATTATTATGAATAAAATGTCACCTTGACTTTATTTAAGACTAAGTTGTTCTGACCCCAAAAATGTCTATGTCATTGCCAAGATAAGAATTCTGTGCCTTGATCTATTTGCAACCAGACTATACTGAAGCAAGAGTTGAGTTGACAGACCCTAGAGAATAGCCAGGTATATGGAAAGGCAAAAAGACATACCATAAGACAAATTTGAAGTGAGATTCAGGACAACTTCTTTCATGCTTAAAATAAAATGTGGATGAAAATATGATGCATAAGTAAAAAAAAAAAGAAAAATCCACCTGGAAAACAGTCGTTTGGAATTACTTTTATTACTGAAGCAAGAGTTGAGTTGACAGACCCTAGAGAATAGCCAGGTATATGGAAAGGCAAAAAGACATACCATAAGACAAATTTGAAGTGAGATTCAGGACAACTTCTTTCATGCTTTAAATAAAATGTGGATGAAATTATGATGCATAAGTAAAAAAAAAAAGAAAAATCCACCTGGAAAGCAGTCGTTTGGAATTACTTTATACTGTACCTACTTAAAGTTCATGAGGCATTTACCTGTCAGCCTGGGATTCGTCTGGGCAGTCAGCTTAGGTTCCTGAGCCCAGGGAGACATTTAGTTGTAAGGCATTAGCTGATGCATGCCTGAAACACAAGAACAATCTTGTACAAAGTGCTGGCAAATGGAGGCTTTCATTAAAGCAGTCAGACACAGGATGGGAGTGCTTTGCTAAACTCCTGTCTTAGCTCCAGGACACTCATAACTCTATTTCACTTCCAACCATCGCCTGATCTCCCTTCACCTTATGTACTGAATCTCAGATGTGCTGCAGGCAAAAAATGAAATGTCACTGCGTAAGAGAGAAGGAAAGAGGAGGGTGCTTCTCTACCAAAAAAATATTTTAATAAGAAAGCCTGAAATTCAATTTCCTTATCTTGTATTATAAAATTCTGCTAACAAAAATTCTTAGATGACAGCATTTGAACTTTTTCAGTGACAAGTACCTGTTTTTTAGGAATGCAGCACCTTTGTCCCAGGTGATCAAGTATCTACTCTTGAAAGATTCTCTAGACCACCTGAAGTACCAAACTGGAAAAGATGCAGAAAGAACATTCACTCTTCTGGACACCTAGCAGGTATGAAATGTCATCAGTGTAGAACAGTGTTCTAGTAAAACTTAAAGGGCAGTCACAATCTAGGTAGACATGTATCATGCCCACAGACCAAAATAAAACAGTGACTTGACAATAGTGATTATTTATATTTCAATAACGAAGGAAGAGAAACTAAGTTTCTTAGTAAAGTTTTCCAAGTACAATAACTGGCTGAATATCTGCCAGAATATCTTCTTGACAGCTGGTTATGGGATTTTTCCTGAGTTGTGTCAGAGAGTGACAGACTAAAAGTTTGACACATTTGTTTATCTACACTGAAACATACTCGTTATTCTACATTAATATTTATGTTTGAGTTCACTTTGAAATGAGCTCTTGCCTGAATTTCATTGCCACAAAGCTGTGATGGGGCACAAGCTCACGTCCTTCGGATTCTTCCATGTATACATAGTGACGCTTTCTTAAGTTATATTGTTTTACACGGCATACTGTACAAGTATGTACTGTATATGCAATTTACATCTATCTGTATGCTTATTCTTATGGAAGTGGGTAGCTGTCTCTGAAAACACACTTACTGCTATGAACTTTCAGCCTGTGCTGCAAATCCAGCACAAGAACTGTGACTTCTCAGTTATAAATAGACCAATGAATGGACCTATGAATAGGCCTACTAACTGCTGGGTTTTTTGATTGTCAGTTGATTTTCTGAGTCATGTAATAAAAATTCATTACAGGTTTTACTCAGGAGATTTTGCCTCTTTTTTTTTTGTTGTTTGTTTTTATCTTGTAAAGAAAATTAATGAAATGGTTTTTCACATACAATAAACCAATTTTATGATCTTTTATTCACTCAAGTTACTCACACGTGTACAAATACGAACAAACTGAAGGGCAGCAATTACTTAAGTTGAAAAGTTAAACACAAGGAAGGATGAAGAAGGATTACAGTTGTTTATACAGACTCAACTCTAACTTGAAGTGCAATCTTTCAGGACCTAGTCACTCATTATCCCATTTCCTTACAGGATTCATGACATCTTTAGGCTGAAGATGGACATAGTTCATTGACGAACATGTTTCACAGTTTGTTTTTCCTTGTTCAGTGTTTAGTATTATATAACTCCTGTGGAAATGAACTAACACAGCTGGGAGAAATGTGGTGCTTGGACAGAGGTTGTACAGTAAGATGTTTGGCAAGAGAAGAGAACTAGATTATATACCTGTCCATCAAGACAAAAAAAAAGAAAAAAAAGGAAAAAAACAACCCTAGAAACAAAAAGCTGGCAACAATCATTCTGACAAAACATTGGACAGTGATTTTTGCATTTATTCCTAAGGATGCACAGATCAAATGTTTAGTGTCATAATGCCACAATGCCATATGTAGCATACATGACCAGACTGATGGATCAGCTTAAGGAAAGTTTTACGGTTTAGGTGGAATTTTTTTAAAAGCACCAGGCAATTTCAGGATGCTTTTTACAGAAATCTATCACAAAAAAACCCCAAACCTCTATGTCCTTATCAAGATCATCAATAATGATGTTAAACAGAAATGGTCCCAACACTGAGCCCTAAGGAACACCACTCGTGACTGGCCCCAGCTGGATTTGACTCCACTGACCACCCCTCTGGGCCTGACTGTCCAGCCAGTGCTTGATCCAACAGATCGTGTGCTCATCCAGGCCATGAGCAGCCAGGTTTTTTATGACAGTTCTATGAGGAACCGTGTCAAATGCTTTTTGGAAGCTGAGATAGACAATATCAACAGCCTTTCCCTCGTCCAATAGTTGGGTCATCAGGTGGCATTTGAGAATTCGGTTTTGTTTCAGACAATAATAAAAGTAACACCCTATTGAAACATTTCAGCCTGCATCTATATTATCAAAGACTGAACACTCAAACACACACAAACTCCTGAAGTTCCAAAGAAAGCTTAGTAGACCCAGTGAAATTATTTAATTCTAAAATACCAATTCATGTTTGTTTTTCACTGTGAAGTAGTTTTCAAACTGAAAAATTAACTTGCTCAGCATCAGCTGAAGAAGGTGTCATGTCAATGTATGATATAATCATAGAATCATCATAGAATCCTAGGGGTTGGAAGGGACCTCAAAAGATCATCTAGTCCAACCACCCCTGCCAGAGCAGGGTCACCTAGAGTACATCACATAGGAACGCATTCAGGTGGGTTTTGAATGTCTCCAGTGAAGGAGATTCCACAACTTCCCTGGGCAGCCTGCTCCAGTGCTCTGTCACTCTTACAGTAAAAAATTTTTTTCAGATATTCACCTTGAACCTCCTATGCTCCAATTTGCACCCACAAAATACAGATATTTCATTATTAGTTTTATTTTTAAATTATTCATGGTTGAATCATGTAATGAAAAATATAGAAAAGGAGTGTAGTTTTATGGTGCTATCATTCCAACCATAAAGAGCAACATACAGGATACTTCTGGCACTTGTAAAGGAACCTTCATGGGTTAAAATGGGGTCTAAATGATGGATCCTAAATTTTCAGGGCAGTGTTACAGGAAACAAAAGAAAATAAGCAGAAGCAGAGTTTGGGAAAAGGTAATGACAAATTCAGTAAAACTGAAGTTAAGACAAAGTAAAAATGAAGAATAATTCAAAGTCCTCTTCCTCCAAATTATTTTTTTTCCTTTCCCCTCCCTCCCTCCCACTTTTTACATTGCACTGTATTATTCTAAACTATGTTAACATTAATCTATATCTACAATTTTGTTGCAAATGTTTATACTAAAAATGAGAACACAACTATAGTACATGGCTTGTCTTTGTAGTTTACTTCTAGATTAGGGTAGCTTATGTTAACCTGTACTCATGAGCCAGATATTACACTTTGACATGCATGACCATATAGAGTTTTATAGCATCCACTTCAGGTCTTTCTTCTCCAGACTAAAATTTCATAGTAAGTCTCATATGCTTGTCATACAGCTACCTGTGATCATTCTTATCAACTTTCTTCCTAATTCTAAATCTATCATCCTTAATGGAGGAGTCAACTGTGTTGGGTTTAGAACTGGTCTTGATGGTTTTTTCCCAACCTAAATGTTTCTGTGATTCTTATAAGCCCTTGTTATATATTGAAAGGCCTCAGTGAGATCCTTCTGGAGCCCTCTGGAGTCCAATGAATTCCAGACGTATTCTCATACTCCTAATAATCCTAGCCTTCAAAAGCCATTCCCCTCAAACATCCCTTCCAGATTCCTTTTCTGGCACTTGCAGCAGAGTCTTGCTACTAGGAATAAAAAGAACCTCCTCTGAGGGAAACCACAGTGGTGAATAAACTATTGTGTGAGAAGTTCCAGCAGCAAAGGCCCAAACTGATCGTAACAGTGCTTTGAGAGTATTATGCACAGAAATCAGACTTCTCTTTACTACTACTACTACTAAAATATTTCCTAAATACAGATGGCAAATCTCTCTATAACAATATTTTGCAACAGTCAAACTGGTGACAACTTCAGGTCAGATTTTTCCAAAATGCATGTATAAGCTCAAGATTTTTCTGTTAATATGTGCTTCTGCTTCTGGGTTTGTATATGTAAACTTGATTTGGGGTGGGTGAATTTCCTGTATATTAGTATCATTAGCTGCACCAAAAGATGTAAGTGCTTGAAGTGTTGCTCATGCATGAAAAAGGTTCCAGTCTCGTAATTTTTTAGTATTGCCACTGAATAAGTAGGTTTTTTTATATTTCAATTCGATATTAAGTTATTATTTTTTTTTTTCAGTATTGGCATTCTCAATTGTTTTATTTGCATCCAGAATATTTAATCTTCTGCATAAATATGTTATCTCGTGGATCACTGCAAACAAACTATTGTTTCAGCATGCATGAACACAATACAATTTTACAATAAATGTCTAAATTAATGTTACCACACATCCTTTCCTGCATCAAGTTTCTTAAATTTCAGATTTCTTAGACCTGCTCAGATTCAAAACTTATCTCTGCACAGCTTAAGTCTGACTACAGTGAGTGCTACACATCTTGCTGTGTGAGAGGGCAGCAATGGTAAATCATATCTTGTCAAGTGAGTCACAGGCAATGAACACAGTTAGAGTCCAAACAATGATCAAAAGGCAGTATGGCCCAGTACAATACTGCTCAGCAATTCCAAGCTGTGTGTGGGCAGTTTTGAAGTGATAATGAGAAGTGTAGAGTGCTAAAGACTCTCTTTACTCTCCCACCACAGCATAATATATTTCTGGTGACCTAGGAGTACATTGTCCAATCATGAAATACTTAAACATGAGGTCTTGGTAGTTCTATAAAAAAACCATACCCTATTAAAAAAGGAAAAAAACACTTTTTTTTTCTAACTTTTTTTTTTTCCCCCCCCCTAGTAGTCAGCAATTAACAGGAAAAATATGATATCACTGACCACAGCTGAATCCAGCTTGACATTGTAAAATATGACTGCTTTTGTTCTGGCAGATCTCTGAAGCTAGGTACACTAGCCAGTTTTCCTGTTTTACTGAGCAGACTGGAATAGCCTGGATGGTTTTATAAAATTGAAGGAGCAGAGTAATCATATTAGATGAGTTGATATGCCAGTTAGATATTGATTTATGCTTCTTAAGAAGAAATGTGTTTTAAGTTGTGCTGACTCATGGTCATCCTTCTGTCCACCAGGACCCCCAAGTCCCTTCCCCTGTGCTACTCTCCAGCAGGTCAGCCCCCAAACTGTACTGGTACATGGGGTTGCTCTTTCCCAGATGCAAGACTCTACACTTGCCCATGTTGAATATCATGAAATTTCTCCCCAGCCTGTCCAGGTCACTCTGAATGTCAGCACAGCCTTCTGCAGTGTCAGCCACCCCTTCCAGTTTTGTATCATCAGTGAACTTGCTGAGGACACACTCTGTCCCCTTGTCCAGGTCATTGACGAATGTGTTGAACAGGACCAGACCACGTATTGACCCCTGGGGGACACTACTGGCTACAGGCTTCCAACTCGACCCTGCTTTGTTAATCACGTGTCACACAGCGAGCTCTCAGTCCACCTCACTGTTCACCTATGTAGCCCAGACTCTCTCAGTTTCCTGATGATGTTGTCTAATGGAGATGGTGTCAAAAGCCTTGCTGAAGTCAAGGTAGATGACATCTGCTGCTCTCCCCTCATCCAGCCAACCAGTTATGTCATAATAGAAGGCTAGCAGATTGGTCAAGCATGCTTTAACCTTGGTAAATCCATGTTGACTACTCCAAATAACTTGTTGTTCTTCAACATGTTTAGAGATGACATCCCCAGCTATTTTCTTCAAGGAGAGATGTGAGACTAACTGGCCTGTAGTTTCCTGGGTCCTCCTTCTTGCCCTTTTGGGAATCTGGATATCTTCTTAACACAAATCTTTTTGAGAGTTGCCATAGGACTTCAGATTGCTCTGCTACACAAGGTTGTAATTAAAGCCGTTCACTCATACCTAAACAGACATGTACATATACACATATGTGTATACATATAAACATACATATTTGTATAAACATACCTATATCCATTACATTAGATCAGGGCATAACGCATCTTTGTAATGCCCATTAGTTTAAAAGTATAAATATTGTTTCAATGCTGAATAAAAGGAACTAGTTTAGGTTAACTATATTTTGAGTCGGATACAATATTTTCTGTGTCCTTTGTGGGGTCTCCTTAGAAAATATTTTGTTTTTTATATTACAAAAGAAAAAAAAAATCCATCAGGTTTATTTTTCTTAGATTAGGGGATAATTTAAAATGTCATATTATTAGTACACCAGATTTCTAAATATATGCATTTTTTGGTTTTATGTGTGAAATGAATAATCCTATTTAGTATCACGGTAAATTTGCATAGATGTGTTAACTGAGGATTACATGGGAGGACTGCATTTAGCTGATTATATTTTTAAACCATGTATGTTCTACTGAAGAGGCATAAATTTGAAAAATGCAGTCAGGTCTTTGGATGGAAGCATTCAGACTTGGCACCTGATTTCTGCTCTGAAATACATTCAATTGTTATCTAAATATATTTTGTCTTGCACCTTACATTTTCAATAATCTGTCTGTTTGCTTGTGTAGGTTCCACCCATCACTATGGGGTGTGAATACTTAAAGAGTTTTTAATCTCCACAAATCAACTGTGCAAAGGAAGGAGGTAGCCGAAGATTAATCTTTTAACTCCAAATACAGTGATTGTATTAGACAAAATACAAGGAGATAAAATACAGAGCAGTATACTCAGTGATTATGCAACAGCAAAGTATAAGAGGACAGAGACAAATGACAACTCAAGTACAAATTAATATTTCTTGTATTCCTTGGAAAACCTCTCTTGAAGACTAAAGCTCCAGAGGGGACAGATATCCTTTAGTACAACTATTTTGCCTCAGTCTGTGTACATCTGTAGCTTATTGCTACTGGTGTGTCAGACACCGCGGCTAGCCAATAGAAGTCAGTGATAACTAGCTTTGCACATGATGCCTGGCACCTGGAAGAGAAAATTTCAATTGTAGGCATCAGGGATTGATTGATACCTCATCTTGAGCTAGCTACTTTGTTTATCAGTAGTATGGAAAGAGTATTGTTACAGCATCTGATGCTGTAGAGTCTAGAGCCGGAGACTGCAGGAAAATCATTACAGAATGAAATTTTACCTTTAACATACAAGATTATTTGATAACTTGGTAGGACAAGAAGGAGACAATGACATCATATACAAACTAGCTCCTCAATGTTCCATCAAACAAGAATATTTTTTTGTTTCTCAGCAATACAGACCTCTGAGAGACATCATTAAGGTTCCAAAATCAGGTAAGGTGCTCAGATGGGTAAGCAATAAAGGCTGTTAGAAGAACTGATAATTGCCAGAACGCAAGTAGCAACAGACAGTTAAAAAAGGAATGCAAGGTGTTGATCAGAAATTCTCTTCACTCTTTCAATGGCAAATTTAACAATGCCATCTGACTACAGTGTGTGTACTCAGCAGGATTAATTCCACTATAAACTCAGCTTAAAGAAATGCAATCAGAAACAGTACTAGAATGTAGTTAATTTGGCTTTATGAGATCATAAATACAGATCATATTGTTGAATATCAACAGTAAATCTTTCACAAGAGAGCAAAGGAACATGTTACTGTATGCAAGGGTTTACAAAGACTCAACTCAAGAAATAGCTTGCAGTGTATTTATATTGTATTAAATCTTATTTTTTCTGTTCTGCTAGATCACAGGTTTTGAACCAATGCAATTGATGCTGATGCTTACCTTTCACTTGAAGAAGTCAATCTCATTCCTCTCTTTGAACTTAGGGAGCAAGTACTCCATGTGAAAAACTGGAGTTTTACTTTGTCACAATTTAAATTTTTATTTATTTATTTGTTCCCCCTCAAAATATCCCTGGATTGTAAAGTTTTTTGAGAACTGAAAGTAAGGACATATTTCAACATATGTAAAAACATTATTTACTAACTCCCCAAATCTGAATAACCTTCACAAACTTTTGGGTAACTTGAAATGTGATCACAGATTGAGAGTTACATTTTACAAAGTGACCTTTGTGTTAAACCAGGCAGAACTAAATCCCCACATCAGAATCCAAGCTCTAGTCTTAGAATTTCTCAAGCCATCATCTAAATGTCATGGTTTGAGGCCATGTCTTGTTTTCCCTATAATACTGAGTAAAAGTGATAACTCTAAATCATGACTCTAAGAGCTACCTTCAGACTGGCAATGTCTGTTTAAAACTTATTAAAATCAAACTGCCATAGTGACCACGCCAGTGATACTAAATGGCACCATAAAATATGTCCAGTAGGTCATAAATAGAAATTTGAAAGAAAAGACTGAGTTATATTTATAAAAAACAGATACGTGTGTCCTTAGTTGTGTGCATTATGTAGACTTATTTCAGGAAGCTTTATTCACCTACACATCTGATGATCAAACAACTCAGCACTGCCCTTGAAAGGGTTTTATTGCTTTTTGTTGTGTTTATTTAAACTGTATTTTCAGTGTCACTCAGGTCCTGCTTTTCTAGCTGCAAGATTATTTTTACAATATTTAGGTTACCAAAATATAGATATGAGAAAAATCTGAACCTTTTATATGGAATGAGTCTCGTTTTTTTAATAGGTCAAATTTTATACAGAATATGTGAATATAAAACCAAAAGCAGTGTAAGACTGTCACTGACTTAAAACTATATTAATCTTTGGAGGCAGGGCCCCAGACTCCTGTAATGCTGAGCACGCAGCTGTAGTTTAATAAACACATAATGAATGTTTATTCCCACCCAGCATAAACAAGGTCACTTCAGAATTAAATGTCTGAGGTAGATTTAACCCCCTACATAAATGTATTCTGAAAAATATTTGCCTTCCTGTGAGAGAAGAATAGTTCTCCATTAAAGAACTTAAATTTACAATTCTATTTAAAACTTTTAAAACCATGTGCTCAGTAGAATTAAGAGTACAAGGTATTTCAAGCTGCCCTTTAGGAGTGTACACAAAATACAGCTGAATAACTCTGCCTAATTGGTGCTGCGTTTGAAGCTTAGAAATTGATAGTGTGTCTCATCTTAGTCCCTGAGGGGTAGATTTATATCTGTCATTGTTATACAGCCAATCAGGGTGCAAAATTCTTGTTCTTGCTAAAATTATGTCCGGAAAATCCTGTCCCTCACCATTGGAAATGAACGTGACATGGTAATTCTCAGCAATCTGACAATACCTCTGGATTAAGGAAGGTAGATGCAGGCGAGCAAAGTGCAGTGGACAAAGATGTACACAGAGGGATGGATTCAGGCTGCAAGAACCAGGTGCTGTGGCCCCTGTGCTCTTAGTAGGCTCCTGAGGACTGTCCCAGTGAGATTATTCCAATCTAGCATCTTCACACTCACAGTCCAGGCCAGCTAGATACTCCATATATATATGCCCTTAGTAACAGCCTTGAGTATTTGCACTGATGTCACTGTATCAGCATGTAGAGGGAAGCAAATTTGTGAGCTCTGAAGTTTGAATAGGAGCATGAGTATCCATGAAGGCCTCAGAAGTCTCCAAAAAAAAGCTTCACTGCCACTGACAAGACCATGATGTTAGCAGCACAGGAAGTTCAGATCTAAACAGAGGTATATCAATCTGTAGTAACAGTAGAACACAATTACACTGCTAGAGGCAAACAAATTTGTTTTTGTCTTCTCAAAACCATTCTGTTTGTACATTACCAGCACCAGAAACTATGCTGCTCTCCAGAAAATCAGCAACAGGCCATGATTCTTCAGATGTTAATAGTGCTGGAAACTTGCATGTTTTTAAAAGGCAATCCTCACATGCAAGCCCTGAACCTTCTCCCAGAGCAAATAGCCTATGCCAGACTTCTGCCAATCTGCAGAAGGCAAGTTCAGCATCATCAAGTCTATAATAAAAAAACCCCATCCACCAATGGTCCCACTCTTTTGTGACTGTGGCTAAGGGCATGTAAATTATTTGTGCTGCTTTTCAAATGCTCTGCTATCTATACCAGAACCTTGCATGTAACAGCCCTGGCTATTTTTTGTCCCTCAGAAGAGCTCATGTTCCCTATTATTTTTTGTAGTTGACTTCTGTATCAACAGCCTTGGCAGAGCCATATGAGGATGTCTGCGTGTGTCAGAACTCTGATGCTTTTCATTGAAATCAGCTTCTTGCCTTTGCTCTTGCCCATGGATAGCCATGTCATCAGTGTCCCAGCTGCTACCTGTCCTGGGCTGCCATGCTACTAAAGGCCATATTCTCATGCCTTTAGACCCTCATAAGGTTCAGGGTGATCCTCAGCTTCTGCTAAGTGACCACCAAGAATGCTTTGAGGCTCCTTTTGTATGTGGAAAAAAAAGTACTTCTTTAGATTAGAGGTTAGTACAAAAATCTATGTACCTCAACAAATGCCAAAGAAGCAAACGGGTCTCCTTCAATAATATCCAGGAGAAAAGTCACACCAAGGTGTGTGCTCAGGCTGCTAAATCTTCTAAGCTTCCGCGAGCAGTGATAGGAAATGCATTGGTATGTAAAAAAAAATATTTTTATTCTTGTTTTTCTTGGATACGCCATCTAAGTTTGAAAGGCCATCTTTTTCCCCCCCTCTGAAATATAATAGGTAGAAGAACTGAAAATATTTCTCTGAAGTTTTTTCTGTATATTCTCATGGGTAAACGAAGATTTTCTTCTACATAACATTTGTATTTATTCCCATTAATTTAACTGTTTCACTATTCAATACCTCTTTATTGTGTTAAAGCATTATATTTGGAGGCACAACAATGTATAAAAAATAAGATAACAGTTAGAGAAAGTAAAACAAACTAACATTTGTTATGATAGTAGTCCCCAAAATACTGGAAGAAGTGTTCACAGCCTTTTTTTCAAAACATTACTAAATAGTAAGACCAGTAGAATGGTCTGGTTTACTTCTTTCCCCAAGTCTGTTCTTCAAAGTCTTATTTAGATAAGTAGACCGTCTGTTTTCTTGAAATTTAATATATATATATATATATTAGTCAGCTTTGATACTTAGATTCAACTGAAAAGATAATTACTTCATTTCTTTTTAACAAGGTCATTTTTGCAGACAGCAAACAAGTATAATTCATCGACTGCAGCAGATTCAACTTATTCTTACATACACATATGCTGTCTTTGAATATAGACTCCTGAACATATGAGAGTTTTCTGTGTCTCTAACATGCCCTACCAAACCATGGTACCACCATTGCACCGCTGAACTTTTCCTAACACCAGCATTATCACATGGACATATTTGGATTTTATAGTCACAGAAAATAGAATGTAACACAGAAGTTAATGATTTAGCAGCTGTAAAAGGAAAGCAAATTACAAGCTCTGTTGATGAATTAATTTACTTTAGAAGTAAAATCACTTTTCACCCTAGGTATTTATAATTTAAACAGAAAAACATTTTTATTTCATTTCTCTCAGGTGCCTGGGAGCAAAGTGATATCTGTCATTTTCTCATCTCCAGCCATAAGGTTTGCCCTCTCACATGAGTGACAGCCAGCATTGTAGTCACAATGACTTGTATTGATTTTATTTTTGCTTCAGAACAGACTTAGTATTTTTCATTTTTTGTCTCTTCTTCTGCTCAGATACTAAGAGAAAATTGGGGTAACTTACTTGTCTGATATAGATACATAGCATAAAACCATGGGGATTTGGGCCCTTATTTGTAGTCAGCTAAGATGCTTTGAAAGGTCAAAGTAACGTTATATTTCTTTGGTGTTCGATTCCCTAGTTTACCATCTCCAAAATTTTAGATGACATTTCTAAATAAAATCAAGTATGTCCCCAGTGCACCTGTAGACATACTTGAACTATACTTCAAAGCATCTGCTTGCTGGTGCAAAGTTGTTTTTCTTCATTGAAAGCTTCAATTCCAGAAAGCAAGGAACCTTCATTTGCATATTTGGTTAGTTTGATAATACACAAGGAAAAATCTGACATGTGTCTGAGAATATTTGCAACCCGGGTGCTTGTTGATTACCACATACTAGGATCATAACACATTCCCCAAAACTCCTGACAGTTTTGGAAATTATTCCAGTAGGCTATGCCAGGTCAGAATGAGACTTCAAGAGCTAATAAAGCAAGGTATAGAAATAGGTTATCCATAATGTGTTAGTTTGTTCAATATTAACTATATGGAAGAAATACAAAAGCTCCCTGGGAGATTACAAGAGCCTGCAAATCTACATGAAAGTGTGAGTGAAATATCACCCCAGAAGCCTCTCACTGAAGGCACATACAAAACTTTTTTGCAGTTATGGATAACCAAAGCTAAAGTCAATTCATGCTTCACTAACTCATAAAAAGTTCACATACATGTAAATGTCCCTAAGCACATTCTGGTTAAATGAACACCAACCTCCAGAACTTAAGGGAGCCACGTTTGTAGATCACAGAAAAACTTCAGTTCATGCTTTCCTGTCAAACGAGTACTATGACTCAGAACCAGATCTATGAATAAACTAGATTTTGAAGGCCTGCATAGTGTAAGTATCTTTTTTTCCTCACAAATCTGATCTAATTTTCCTGTACTAACTTTTAGGGCAAATAATGATCTTATTTTGAACATTCACTGCTATGATTTAGTCACTTTCAGAAAAGTGTGGGAAACTTCCTAATGTTTTGATGTGATAAAACTATCCCACCTGCAAGTGTTTGAAATATGAGATTGAGTTCTGCAATTTTAGGAAGCAGAAGATAATTCTGAGTTGGATCAACTGGTAGAAGAAGAATCAAATGAAAAGATGTAAAAGAAAATTTTAAATCCTCTGAGAATGCTTAAAGAAAACTATGATCCTTCAGAGAAAAACAAACATATTAGGTAAAATAACCTGGTGACATGGTGTAGAAGGAAGGTAGAGGTAGGCATGTAACACTAATAGTACAGAAGAAATTAAGAAATTAAAGAACAGAAAAGAGACTCATAAGTCATAAAGATTAGGTGCTTGGAATGGTAGAAAATTTCAAGGGAAGCAAAAGGGAAAGGAGAAATAACTTAGAAGCCAATCACAAAATAATAGGGATGGGTGGGGTTTTTTTGAAGAATTTAAATAATCCTAAAAATAGGACTGGCTTTTATGGAACCAGGTAGTAGAACCAGAAAAACAAACAAATTAACAAACAAACCAAACAAACAAAACCAACACCAAACAAAAAACAAGACAAGTTGTTCAGTATGTTTTCTTCAAATAAGTATTGTGGTTTGGGAAAAAATAAAGTATTTTCATAATAAAAGAAATACTTTCAAAATCCACTACTTTCCTTTTGAACAAGCAGTATATTGAATAGAAATGCCTAAAGTACATCAATGAGTGTCCATGTATTTTTTCCTAGATTTTAAAAATATAAGATTTTTGTTGAATTTCCACAAGTGTTAGAAAAATGTAATAAAACCTGAGATCTATTGTTTACTCTGAGTTCACAAAAGCAGTAGGCATGAGCTAAGTAGGCAAAGGACTGTCAGAATGTCCCAAAAGCAATAATGCAATTGCTAATATAGAATGGTATTAACAATAAACCCAGCACTATTCATCATAGTTCTCTAGGAAATAGATATTAACAAACCAGTTTGGTTTCTTTTTCATGAATATACTGGTTGAATAACAGCTTTCAATAACTAGTTATATCTTCTATGAGCCTGAAAAACAGTGTCAGGTTAACAGAACTGTTAATAGAACTGTTCATTGTGGAAGTAAGTTCTGAGCTTATCTGCAAATAGCAGTTATTTAAAATGAGGTTCAGCCAATAACAAATGAGCATTGTAAACATTAACTAGATTAAAATTTGATTGGCTTATAGGTTTCAAAATGCGAACATAAATGGGAATATTTAAGAATGAATATTCTGCTGGAATCGACTGCCCCAGGGGTGGAAACACGGCTCAACCGTTTGCCATGGACTGATCCATGCTGCACTGGAGAAGGGTGGAGCTCCAGAACACCTGCAGTACATTGATGACATCATTGTGTGGGTTGACACATCAGAAGAAGATACAATGGTTTGTTGAAGGCTACTCTGAAGGCAATGGGTAGTGGAACTTTCAAAAATTGGGACAAGAATTTGGCAAAGGCCACCTGGTTAGTTAATACCAGGGGATCCATTAATCGGGCTGGTCCTGCCCAGTCAGACCTTTTACATACTGCAGATGGGGATAAAGTCCCTGTGGTATGTGAAAGAAATCTGCTGGGTAAAAGTGTTTGGGTCTATCCTGCTTCAGGCAAAGGTAAACCTGTCAGGGGTATTGCTTTTGCTCAGGGACCTGGACATACCTGGTGTGTGATGATGGAAGATGGTGAAGTACAATATGTACCTCAAGGTAATTTGACTTTGGGAGAGAATCCTTAATTTGACAGCTGGTAAAGTACAGAGCCTATACGTAATATATGGTATGAAATAAGGGGTGGAATGTCCTGGTTTGAGCCAGGATGAAGCCAATTTTTCTTTTTACTGATTTTTTTTCCTTCAGTAAGCTTTCTTGTAACTAGCAACAGTGTGTTCTGCTAGGCTGATAAGACAGTGGAATGTTTTTCTAACTACTGAGGCTTCAAGGCTGCACCTGCACTCTGCCAGCTCAGACACTATGGGGAGATCTGTGACCCCCCCGTAGGAGGCTGAGTTAGACAGACAGCAAAATTGGCCAAAGATATTCCATTCCATATTCCAGCAGCAGCTCCGGGATTCCTCGGGACTCTTCCCAGTTCAGGGAAGTGCTGTGGGAGTTGCTGGGGTGGGGGGAGGCGAGAGGCTTTTGCCCACACCTGAATATATCTGTATATAATTGTATATATTTTATTGTATCATTCATTAGTGTTTTAACTAAAGCTGTGTAGTTTAGTTTTCAATCCAGCCAAGTCTCTCTCTTTTTCTCTCTCTCCTTTCCTACCTGGGTTGGGGGGAGGGGGGATCAAGAGCATTGTTGTCGGACCTAAGTCAAACTGTGACAGAGGTACATAGTGGAGAATCAGCTGAATATGAGCTCCTATTTCAAAAGAAGAAATGTATTCTTCTGTTATATAAATATAATAAAATCTTATATTGAGCCATAAAAGTCATATTCCTGTTGTTCTTGGTAGCAATGAAAATGAATTACCTAGTGATGCAATTTGTTCTGGCATCCCCAGTTCTGAAAAAATGTTGATAAGTTTAAGGATACAGAGAAGATTTATGGAATGGCTAAAGTGTTGTGAAAAAACCCTAACAGTAATTCTCTCCAGAATCTCAAAGCTGCTTAGTTTCATAAAAAGAAGAGCAAGGGATATATTGGTAGCTGCATGAAAAACAGGAAATTGATAAAAGAAGACTGTTTAGTCAGACTGATGAATGCCTAAGATCCAATAAATAGCTAGAAGTGGAAAGAATAATCTAGACATAATATATCAAAAAATATGGTACATACTACTAGCATGGAAGGTAATCAATCCAAGCATCACTCAACCAAGGAGGTAGGAGGTGCCCCTTAAGTAGATGTTTTCAGTCCAAATTAGACATTTTAAAAAAAATAAATAATTAAAATCTGTGTTCCTGCCCCCCAAAAATTAATTCAGGGAAAGCCTAAAGTGCAGGAGTTAGAAGGCACTGATTGATCTTAGTGTTTCTTTTGTAGCCTAGTTGAAATCTGCAATGAAAAGCTCAAATACTATGTGGAACAACATACTGTGAGGTCAGCAGCTCTATACCACTTTAAAATACTAATGTAAATAGGTGGCAAAAGAAGAACTTTAGTGGTTATTTTTGGGGAAAGACCATCTGATTTATCTGAGTAGCATCACTAGGCAATTAACTTCTGAGGACTTATTCTTTGCTGAGTAGGGTTAAGAGAATAACTTGAGCTAATACTTTTAACATTCCAGGCAGGCCAAGTGCAGTTTAGCTACTACATTGCACAAAGACAACCTTTCTCAGTGCAGAAATTTCCCTAGACCTAGGACACAATGAAGTCACTAAATGTTTTCTGCAAATGGTCTTGACATCCTTTCATTGTCTCTTGAACTACTCAAATTATTTTCAGCCTCAGTAGAATGAAATGAAGAATTTGAGAGGAAAAGCCTGTGCCAAAAAGGCATCTCTGCAGTGGGTTTATTTTCCTGTCTTTTGGGCTTACTATCTCACCATTTGGGCTCATGTCCTTTACAATTGCTGTTGTATTCCTAAACACCAGGTACTCATAATTCATAGCAGTCACTGGAGAAATGGAAAAGTTGTGACTGAGTTTCTGTAACTTTCTCTAACACATCAAAACAAAAGGAAGTTTTAGATTCTTGTATATATCAGGTAGTAATATTCTTGAAATCAGCTTGAAACTGTTCGATTATTGACTGCAAAGAAATGAATACTGGGACCCAGTTTAGAGTTCAGGTAACAGAATAACTTCTGTGCAAAACGCCATCTCACTTGCAAATACGTTTACCTTTTGCTCTGAAGAGAAAATTGGTTATTTTTTTCTTATGAAGTCTGCAGATAAAGTTACCAAAAATATCACTAATTGAAGGTGGTCATCAGCCCTTTAACCAGCTCCATCATCATGTAGGAAGTGTGCACAAACAAATCAATGCACATCTACTCTTTTGTAAGTACAGAAAGAGCTAACTGCTGATTTACAGTAGCCTGATCTTTGCATCTAGAATTTTTCTTCATAACTCCTTTTCATAGGGAATTATTTTTTTTCATCACCTTCAGAATCTTATTTCAAAAGCTTTCCTAAATAAATTTCTATAGCATCAAAATTTTGAGAAGGAAAAGAATATTGAAGGTATAGAGCTATTAAAATTAGTTTAGAAAGAAGGCTTATGTTTTTGCTATGGCTGCAAAGTCTGGAACAGTATTCTAGGAACAGAGAAGAAAAATGCATCAGCTCAGGATTTATAGTCTCAACATTTCGTTTTCTCCTTAAAATAAAGATCTTAGTGCTTTTCTAAAGTTTGTTCTGGGACAGAAAAAAAAACATAGGGGGAAGATGGGAGTGCAAGGCAGGGGGTGTGTTGAGATGGATGACTTCAATTCACCGCAACACTGCAAATTGCTAATATCCCAGTATTTCAACTTTCTGTTCAACCCCAGAGCATTATTTAGTCCTTTAGCTGCTAAGAAGGCCAGTGTATACCTGGATAGTGGTCTTGCTTTCAGAGTTTAAAACACAAACATTATTTTCTTTTTATTATTTTTTGTTTAATCTATGAGACAAAGAAGATTGCTGAAGATTTAATGCACCTTTAGAAATGTCATATCACTTCCTGTACTAAACAACTTTCTAGCAATTTCTGCTGAGGAAGGTCAAACACATATGTTCCTTTCTGTGGAAAAGAAGGGTGACCATGACTTCTGGGACTGTTCTATTTTCTGTTTAGTATAAACTTTGTGTTTAGTATAGTTATGGCCCCAAACTAGTAAAATAGAAAGTTTCTCAACTGGGCCTTCATAGAAAGCATATTCTTGTCAATATGCAGCATAACAAATTATTGAAACAAAGGTTTTTGTTTGGGGAATTTTCAGTAATACCATATTTTGTGTAAATAAAACACATGCGGACTTATATATCTTATATAAAATATAAATATGCTTGTGTGCAAGCAAAATATAATAACTCATATAGGCCCAGTGCAGCAAGACACTTAATCATACGTTTAACATCAGGCAAAACTGAGGAGAATGACACTATTAGGATGCTCAAAGATTTTTATAGACTTTGATGAGTCAGGACAAAAGAGATTCTCAGACTTTCTTCAGACAATTCTCTTTCCATCTCTTCACTTTAAGTAGTCTCCATGCATCTTCCACCCAACAGAGTATGTTGGGTTTTTTCTGTTGTGGGTTTTTTAAAAAACCATGTTTCTGCTTATTTTACTGGAAAGTTATGGTATAAATTATGATTTTTTTTAATTTTTTTTTTTTAGAAAGGCTAAGTATAGAGACATTGAGCTTCATAAGTTGATGCTGATAAAACTGTTGGTTGGAAATATTAGATATAAAGCATCAAGGGAAGAAAATTTCTGTTCTGTAATAGACTAGAATGTGCAAGAGCTCCATGTCAGCTTAGTGCTTTAGATCATTTTCACTGTAGTGGCACCATCCCTCTTCAGAGCCTGTGGTGAAGCCACTGTGCCTGAATCATAGAATCATAGAATCCTAGGGGTTGGAAGGGACCTCGAAAGAATCAAAGTAGGTAATTACAGAATTATACTAGATGAAGTGACAAATAGATGCAGGAATTGTAAATAGCTAGATTTTTCATTGGCTATTTGGAATTCAGGTGTATTAAAGGACTGATACTGGCACCCGAAGCAGCAATTGAAGAAATCCTAAAACTTTGTTGCCTTAATAGTGATGCCTTTAAAGGATTGGTAGCTGCCATTTCTGTTAATTTAACTGAAAAATCAAGATTTATCTTTAAAGCAAAATTAAGTAATACAACAAAGAGATTTTCTGCTCATGAATTGCCACCACAGATGAATATGCTGATCATCATATGCAATTTAGCTATGGGCACGTGGTATACAGAAGCCTTCTTTCCATCACTATTGCTATTAAAAAGCGTTCAAGCATGCTGCTATCCCTTGTCCCACACTTAGTATTTCATAAGTACAAAATTATTTTCAAGAATCAGAACACTGTTTTTTGTTCTTGTGTTACTTCTGAAAATGCCAGATATCCAGAATTGTCTTTGGGTTGACATCCTACTTAGCATCTAAAATAATATAGAAGTAAACAATTGCCCTCTTCTTGTATATATCCTACTTAATATTTAAAGCCTACGAGCGGTGATGTGACTTTGAGCTGGCTGCAACCCACTGAGTCCTGTAAGGAATGAATAATTGATATTTCTGTTAATGACAGCCATACATTGAAGGTTAATCCACCAAGCCTTACATTGTCTCAAAGATGTCTAGTTCCCATCAGTGCTGGAGATAAGCCCTGCTGAAGCATCACTGAAGTGAGGGCTGGTGTCCCTGAGGCACTGGCGCAAAATCCTGGGCAGTGGGCAGGTGGGGGAAGACCATGGGGCCAGGCAGAGGTAGCCAGGCCTGTGGGAGCCCTCAGGGCTTTGATAAGAATTGCATATTTTACTTTTAAATTATAAATTAAATGTAGTATCTGAGAATGCTCCAGTAAGGAATATTAAACTATGGAACTAAATTTGTCTTGAAAGTGGAACAACTGAAATCCCAAATGTCCCATCTCCCTTTAATAGTTATGTTGCTGCCAAATGAAATTTATCACTCCTTTATCTATGGATCACCCCATCCCTTCCCACACCCTCACCTTTCTTGGGTTCTGCAGCAGTGTGACTGTCAAGCAACGGAAGAACACCAAAGCACCAGAGAGCAATTTAGAGCACTCTAAATTACTTTGTAAAACCTTTAGGAATGTGTTAAGAAAATTAATTGTTTCCAGTCTTGCTGCTGTAGGGTCTTTGTTATTGTCTGCCTAAATGAATGCTTTTCTAAAATACAGAATTAATCCACATTTGTTATTTTATCTCATCACAATTACCTATACTCACAGGTGTTTTATTTACATCATTCCCTATTATGGTAAAAGTTCACCTTGCCTGATGGTCATCTTATTTGAAGTGTTACTTTTTTGTACTTCTGAATAAAGAAAATCTTAGTTTAATTGCATTTTGTCAGCTTTTTGCCCAAGTGAAAACTAAAATGGATCGAATGTACATTCGAGTTTTTGACCCTGTATCATGTGGTATCCTGTAGGGAATGCAAGTGGAATGAGCTATGATGTATGAAAAACACTGTATTTAGAACCTGATCATTCACACTAAACTTTCAGTTATCTCCTTTTATCTGCTTGACTAGCTTCACTAGATTTAAAACAGCTGTCTAGGACAATTATAATAGTTGCAGATCAAAATCCTTTAAGTTCTTAGGCATAGTCCTACTGCATAGTTAAAAACCCAGACATTACAGATCAAGAGTTCAGATAATACTGCTCAGTCAGTATTACAAAAGTCCTGATCGTCTTCCATAGAAGCAGTGTTTTTTAAAGTAAAAAATGGTATAACACCCATTAACAAAAACAGAACAGAACAAAAAGTAAGCAGCAGAGTGGGACATTGTTTGTTTGTTTGTTTGTTTGTTTAATAAAGTTGAACATTTTATTCTTATAGTGTCAGTCATGGCATATAAAACTGAAAAAATAATTTTGTCTTTACAATTATAATACCTGATTGATCCATGCTTAGCCTGAAATTGATGTGGAATTTCTCTAGTGACATCAAACCATGTTCTGCTATTTAAAACAGACATGCAAAGTATTTAGTTCTAATGCTTTTCTGATGGCTTGTTACATAGATCCACAGCTTTTCGGATTCCTTTATGCATAGCACGTGTTTGCAGTCACCTTGAGCATGCAGCAGTTTCTAACCACAGTGAAGTATAACAGTCACACATAATTATTTTTTTTTTCCCATGGAGACTTTTTCCTGTAGTCTATCCCGTGAAATTATAAGGTTTAGTATACATATTCACTCTAGATTGCTAGGTATGTTCAGCAAATAAGCTTGTTCTAGAATTCCATGGAGATTTCTTTTTCTAAAATATAAAATGTCCTTTGATACCTATATATCATATGTTAAAATTTCACGTATTATTAGTAGTAATGGATGTATTCATTAATTCTTTTCATGGGACTTGAAATCTTCCTGATTTTTGGAGACTTGGCATTTTTTTCCAAAGTAGGAACTAAGAAGAGAATCTACATCAACATGCTCTGAATAAATAAGCTGTGTGTTTTTCTTGACAAATCTGCATTTTGTCAAAGGTTTTATGATAGAGAATATGGCACTTCCATCTACAGCTCTGACAGATGTACATTACTGACTTAAAATGAGTGATTATTTCTCTTTTCTTGTAGTAATGTTAGCATCTACAGGCATTTATACCTTCAGAGATTTGAGGCAGCTTTGAAGATGACTCTATCAGCTGTCAGGGTTCTCCAGAGCAAAGTATTGTTCTCCAGCTACCTCATTTATTTTTCTGTTCTCTCTGAAACAGTAGCATTGGAGGAAGATTAATTATTATGCTTAATGCACTGTCCTTCTCAAAAAAGTTTCCTGTAGATGTAAACCTCATGTGATGTAGATGCTGTGCAAATTTCCAGTTGGCAATTAAACTTGCCTTCCCAAGTATACGGGTATTAAGAATATCATACCAAAAAGATCAAGAAAAGTCAGAGTGGTTATTAAAAAAACAAACCTTAGATGTGCATTTCAAAGAAGTAAGGTTCAGGAACAGGAAGGGCAGTTGCTCTTCACTTCAAAATAAGGTCTCAAATTTAGAGCTGAACAGATGACTGAAACAAAAAAATTCAAACACATTTTGTATTTCCTTTTAATACATACATTTGTGTTGATAACTGCTTCTCCAGGTTCTATTACCCATTTATCTACTATTTTGTTACCATGGGCTGAGCAGGCAGTAATTTTAAGGAAGATACCATGATGAAATTAGGATCCAATCTAATTCCTAGGAATACACGTCCTTTTTGTTTTTGGTGATGTTTCTTTGGTGGGTTTTTTTGTTTCCTTTTTGTTTTGGTTTGTGTTTTTGTTGTTGTTGGTTGGTTGGCTTTGTTTGCTTGTTTTTCAAATGAGAACAGGACAGAAAAAAAAAGATACAAGGTTTGTAGTTTAAATGTGTGAACAAACTGGGACTTGGATAGAATATTAGATCTAGATGTTCATTAAATTACTGTGTAGCTCAAACTGATTTTCAATGGAGGATTTACATCCTGGATGAATGTCAATTCAAAAGTACTGAAACACAAGGAACAGTTAGTGAGGACTTTTCTACACATAAACTACTGAATGACTTTGAGACTATCTAGAACATTCTGTACTGAGACACAGGGAAAGGGGAAACTGTGGAGAAAGCACAAAATTATTTAGGTTAGTAGGAATAAAGTAACTTACTGATCTCCTTTCTCATTTGACCCCCATCTAACTGTGGTTCTAAATCTCAACTGTAGAATGCTATAGGCATAGATGAGTTTAGGAAGTTGTGTTTATATTTTATATTTACAGTATCAGCACCATTTGCATCAGGGGAGAATTTTTGCTTCCTGTGAGTAATAACTACACGATTCCTGACAGTAGGATTGTGTGCAGTCAGAGTTCAGCACGCACTGCCCTTCAGTGATTCTGGTCTCAGTCTGAGACTGCATAAAACCTTAGAAAAGCTGATTGGAAGAGACGTCTTTAGATCATCAAGCCTAGCCTTCCCACTCACTTCAGAACTATTGCCAACACTATCAGGTCACTCCTAGTTTTGCCTAGCTGAGAATCCAAAACTTCCTAAGATGAAGGATTCACAGTTTCCCTAGTCAACTCATTTCACTGCTGCATCCTCTGGACGGAAAATTTATTCCTGATGCCACAGCTGAACCTGCCAAGACACAAGTCACACTGTAGGAAGAATAGGTAAGTAAAAGTGAGGAAAAAAAGAAGGAACTTGCTATGACTATGGCACAGGTATAGTGAATTTGTTTAAAAATGTGGGAGTTAATTATTATGGGGTAACACTTGCATGTAAATACATGTAGCAAATGTACATAATAGTTCTGAGGATAACACTGAGGATTTTTAGATCTGTGTTGCTGAGGATTCATGCAAGGTAAACACAATCTGCAGACAAAATATTTTCCAGATTTAATATTTGCTCAGCCTACACCTCTTGACTGAAGTCAGGAATGGGAGGCATGAGCAAGCCGTGACTGTTATTGAAGAAACTAGAGTTCTGTGGTTTTGTTTCTGTAATATTTGCTAAAAACTTTTTGTGTAGTGTGCACACTGCATGTTTGCACTCACGACTGTGCCAAATTTAATTACCTTTTGTATTACCAAAGCAAGGTAATTTTCAGATGTTTTCTGAAAATAAATAATTTCGAAACACTGAATTGACTAGATCCTTTTGGTTTTTGTTTTGCTATTTGAATAGTAATTAAATATCTTGCAAAGTGAGACTGATAAGATTAAGGAATCTTGCTGTCTGGGAGTGAAGGCAGGCAGAACAGCAGAAAACTAGGGAAACCATTTGGAAGTTATTTTGGCTGAAATTGGAGGCTACACTGCTCTACTCAGGCAAAGTTGCCCAGCATTTAGACTTGAGTTACAAACTCTAGCTGAGTTTGCCCAACTCAAGGCCCAGACTTAAATTTCTAACCATGCAAGCAAAAAAGAAGGCAGAGAATTCTGCCATCAACATGCAGTATAAACATCATATTTTCAAGTGTTCCTTTTTTAGAAGATTGCTGCATGTGGTGTCCTGAAGGTAGGACTAATTGCAGGGTTGCACTGAAAAGCTAGAAAAATTAAGTGAATTTCTCACTCTACAGACTTAAAACATTGCTTTTTTTCTTCAAAGCCCTTATGTTTTTTGTATATGCCTTCGTAAATTATATTCTGATGAGTATTAAATCTGAATTATTTTCAACAATATTAAATATGCGTACATCCATTGCCTTTCTGGGATGCATATTTAACTGAAATCCACTTAAGCAAAGATTTTTCAAAGTCCTTAAATCACAGTAAAATTGCAGTTGATCTCAACTAGACCAATAAAATGTACATGTTCTACAGACCTTAGTCCTGACTCAGTAAAGCAATTAAATACATCCTTTATTTAAAGAATGTATATACTGTCTCCTCAACTGAGAACTTTAAAATGCTTTACTTTAAGAAGCTTATGTTTTCATACAGACATCTTAAATGAAATAACTGTCAGCCTAGCTTTTATTTTGATTGGACTTTTTCTTAGTTGCTTCATATAAGAATGTTAAGGTAATGATGTTCAAGATAAATGTTCAAATGCAAAGTGTTTAAGATTATTTAGATTAGGCACATTAATTCACCTGTCCCTAACAACTATCATTGGTCTAACAGTAATCTAGGTCATACCCTCACCTGGGAACTGATAGGTCTACAGTAATTAAGCAGTTAAGTTTTACCCTCAGTCATTGAATAGTTAAAATTAGTGCATGGAGGGTGAAAAAGTCTCTTTAAAATTACAACCTAATTCCAGACAATGGATTTACTATAGCTTTCCTAAAACTAATGGAAGAGATGTCAAAGATTAAAGGTAAAATGAATCTGACCTCCAAAGACAAGAATGAATGCCATCTACACTTACATCAAGGGAGGGAGATGGACTTGGAATTCTAGGTGGCATATAAAGATTGCATAGCTAAAAATGCCTCCAAATACTGGTTTTAAGACAATTCTTTTCTAAATCACTGGGAAGATTTGCTGAAATGGAAGATGTCGCAAACCATCTGAACACCTGGGAGTTTCACAGGTTGGTTTAAGTTTCCAAGACAAACATATGGCTGGAAGTCATGAGTGGAAAAAAAGAATACTTTAATTTTTTTTTAACAAATTGAAAATATACAGTAAAAAAATATTTTAAAAGCTCAATTATCATCACATATTTGAGAAACTGATCACACAGTTACAGCTAGATGTAAAGTAGTTACTGAAAAGCTCAACATTACAGCATCTGTTTCTTTGTACAGTTTAGGGGGGAAATTATTCACCCTAAAAAACCTTCTCAAAAGCTAGAAAGCACAACAGGAAACTGTTTTAAAATGGCCAATAAGGAGACATTGAAGGAAAAAAATCTTTGTTAAATCCTGTCTCTCTAATGAGTGCTTTACCTACATTTGCCTTAATTTCGTGCCTAAGTCCTTACGCCCTTTGCAAGCTACTCAGTGTAAGGACCTATAGGTCCTTCTCTTCAAGGTAAGACTCAGTTGTAGAGGAAAGGTATATAGAAAATATTTCAGTTTTGTGTTACTTTCCAAGAATTGACATATACCTAAGCTTTCATGAGAGTGATGGAGATAAGCAATAGTTTTGTGTTTACATGGCTAGTTTAAAATTTAATAGGCTTGAGTTTTAGTGTGAGTGTACTACAGCCAAATTGTGTGCTCAAGGAAAACCAGTAATGTGCCGATACTACACTAGGTCCTGTGTGGTTAAACATCATCTGCATCTCAGCTCAGCAGTCATTTATACAGGAACAGAACTTGTTTTTTGTGCTCTAAGTGTCCTCTTCCATGGTCTCTCACATACCAAAGGGATTCCTTCTTCTGTGTATTTAATCTTCTTTGATTGTCCAGCGTATTTTTTTAAGTCAAGGATTCTCTCTCCTAACTTTCTTCTGAGGTGCCTATCCAAATGGGAACTTCATTTTAAGCTCATATCTCCTGACTTTGTTGAAATATAAGGGAAATGATATTGTTATGTAAGTGAGGGATAAAGAGCGAGCTCCCCGTCCTAACGGTCCTGGTTTATTTTTTGTTTTCATTTGTTTTTCTGAAAAAAAATTAAAATGGCACAGCCAGACATTTATGTTTTGGGAAAAGCATAAGGACTTTTAAAGATCAGCTGAAAAAAAAAAATAAACAGCTGGTGCTCTGTCATGGAAAAGGTTCAAGCTTCACTGTAGCCCAGCATACTCGGAGAAGTGCTACCCTAGTAAGCTGAAAAGTGCTGAAGAGTTGAACTCTGCCTGCAAATGGGGATACAAGAGAAGAATTAGAAGACCAAAATAAGATGAATTAGATATAATCACTGTGAAGCAACAAAAGAAATCCCAACGCAAAACTAAAATTCTTCAATCCTTTACAATAAATTCTAGCTCTGTTTTCTCCCTTCACCACCTCCCTTTTCTTTTAAGGTCTCTTAACATCATCGTTGTGCAGAAATTTTGCAGGCTTTTTTTCAGGAAAAGCTCTCAGTAACTTAAATGGACATTTACTCAAATATTATCTGAGCCAGGGAAGGATTAATAAACCAGTTCCCTATTTTATTATTTTCATATCTTTCTCTTTATTATTGTATTCTAGGAAATCGAAATATTTTCATAAGGATTAATCAAAACTATTCACTAAGGGACTTCCATGTATTATTCATTATACTACATTTTCAAGCTGTTAATACATTTATTACAAGGCATAGTTTAATTTTCCTAAATGCCAAACACAAATTCTGAAGATCAGGCAATATATAATTATAAATTAAAATCACTTGCCACAAATTATCACCAATATTTACTTGATGTTCATTTTTACTAGAATATTTGCAGAAAATAAAAGCAAAAAGGTGTGTAAAAATTTTAGGCAAATAAATGTATAGTTATAACAAACATTGTTTTTTATTACAATGCCATAGAAGTATCTAGTTATAGTCTTTAAGGCTGGAGCTAAATCGAGAATGAAGTTATTGCTTCAAGGCAGAAATGTAATTATGGATCATTATGAACCAGCAAAGCCTTTCCTACCTGTGTGACAAAAGGATGTTTTCAAGAATCACAAAGAACATTCCTCTGTGTTTTGAGAGTAACTGGCAAGGGCCAAAGCTTTAGTTCGAGGTCCACTAAATTAACAGAAGTCAGAAATTAACCTGATAGTTTTTTTAAAAATGCTGTGCACGTGCTATACCCTAAACACTTGACACCAGTCTGGGTGGTGCTGTCGATATGCCAGAGGGACAGGATTCCATCCAGAGGGACCTGGACAAGCTGGAGAAGGGGGTTCAGGTGAACATCATGAGGTTCAACAAGGCTAAGTGCAGAGTCCTGCACCTGGGCCGGGGCAACCAAAGATACGAATACAGGCTGGGAGAAGACCTGCTAGAGATCAGCGCTGTGGAAAAAGACCTGGAGTTACTAGTGTATTGAAAGCTGGACACAAGCCATCAATGTGCAATTGCAGCCCAGGAGGCCAACCACATCCTGGGCTGCATCAAAAGAAGAGTTGCCAGTAGATTGAGAGAGGTGATTCTACCCCTCTACTCTGCCGTGGTGACACCTCACTTGAAGTATTTCATCCAGCTCTGGAGCCACCAACACGAAAAGGATGTGGACTTGTTGGAGCATGTCCAGAAACGGGCAATAAAAATGATCAGAAGGCTGGAGCACCTCTCTCATGAAGACAGGCTGAGGAAGTTGTGGTTGTTCAGCCTGAAGAAGAGAAGGCTCCGGGGGGACCTTACTGCAACCTTCCAATACCTGAAAAGAGCCTGCAGGAGAGCTGGGGAAGAGGGGTTCACTAGGGCATGTAACGATAGGACAAGGTGTAATGGCTTTGAGCTAAAGAAGGGTAGATTTTGGTTGGACATAAGGGAAAAGTTCTTTAATATGAGAGTGGTGGATCACTGGAACAGGTTGCCTAGAGAGGTGGTGGAGGCCCCATCCCTGCAGACATTCAAGGTCAGGCTTGATGGGGCTCTAAGCAATCTGGTCTAGTTGGAGATGTCCCTGCCTGTTGTAAGGGGGTTAGACTAGATGATCTTTAGAGGGCCCTTCCAGCTCAAGACATTATAGGATTCTAAACTTCTTTAAAAATTCAGATTAAAACATTGAAAGTTGATCCAGTGTTACTATGGAGTTTTATCTGAAAGGAAGAAAGACCAAATATTAGAAGTTGTCTATAGGTACAAGGAATATGCACTCGTGACCTGGAGTGTTTAGAATAAAACCTGATGTATTCTGAACAGCTGAGCTGGATGTTTAATTCTTTGTTGGAAAACCATCAGAATAATAGAGGTTTCAGCTGGATATGACATTTGACTGATACAATATGAAGAAACACTAAAACATGTTCCCAGACCATAAGATGGTTTAAAATGGTTTAAAAATACAGATTTCCATAGAATAGTTCAAAGGGAGGGGCAGGCTTCAAAAGGTCGTCGTCTCTAAGCACCAGCTGAGAAAAGGACTAAATTCAATCCTAGACAAGGGATGTTGTCTAAGTAAGCTCTGTCTCCAGTTGTGGAGATTGCACAACCTCTCTGGATGACCTGCTCTAATGTGAATAGAAAAGTAATAGTCTTCATGGTAAAAATATTTTTCTGAACATCTCATAATGCTCCTACACTCATGATTGTAGCAAATATAAAGTGTTCCTCATAAAGATACGTATGGTGTCTCAATATGTGTAATATTCAATTTGAAAGAGAATACCTGTCTAGAAATTTGACACAGATGTGCACGTCTTCAATCCTATAGAGCAATTTGCAAGTCGAACTTAGGTTAGGGTTTTGCAAGTCAGTATGGTTTAATTTTACTTCTCAAGCATAAGGATTGCTAAATAACTTGACAGGATGCAGACTAACAGGTTTTAACCTGTCTTTGGATTTATCAAATCTGCTCAAATTGTGTACATCACATTTAAAGCAACATTTTTAAGCTACCTGGAAAAAATGTATCAGGAAAGTCAAAAGATTAATAAAAGTAGTAGTAGAAATAGTAGTAGCTAATCCTTAAAAAATTATTATTCTCTTATAGTACTATATGTTAAGAACTACAGCATAATCAATTCTGACTGCATATCAGGATTAAAAAAAAAACTTGTGATATATGGCTCCTTAACTGAAGAGGAATAGACTGGCACAGTTTTCCCAGCAGACAAAATTAAATGATGATGGGTGGTCTGTCAAGAAATGGCATCACATTAGCAGAATGAGAAATGATCACAAACACAGAAATCTAATAACTGGAGAAAGAAATCTTCAGCCATTGGAACAAGCTTGGCACCCTGGCAAGTTTTACATAACTTCAAACACATTATCTCATGAAGGAGGTTGAATTTACAGATATACTTGTGTCACCGTTTGACTCAGGTCCGACAACAATGCTCTCGATCCCCTCTCCCCCCAACTCAGGTAGGAAAGGAGAGAAAGAAAAAGAGAGAGAGACTTGGCTGGATTGAAAACTAAACTACACAGCTTTAATTAAAATACTAATGAATTATACAAGAAAATATATACAATTATATACAGATATGTTCAGGTATGGGCAAAAGCCTCTCGCCTCCCCCCACCCCAGCAACTCCCACAGCACTTCCCTGAACTGGGAAGAGTCCCGAGGAATCCCGGAGCTGCTGCTGGAGAAAGCAGAGAGTTATGGGGGTCACAAGAGATCAAGCCTGAGGATCGATGGTGATGGATGAACAGAGTCCTCCCCGGACGCCGGCCATGGACGGAAGAGAAGGGAAGAAGAAGAAGGAAGGAAGTTGTCTTCTGTGTTCTCTGACCTTCCTCTGAGCTTACGTAGATATATGGAATGGAATATCTTTGGCCAATTTTGCTGTCCATCTAACTCAGCCTCCTACGGGGGGGTCACAGATCTCCCCATAGTGTCTGAGCTGGCAGAGTGCAGGTGCAGCCTTGAAGCCTCAGTAGTTAGAAAAACATTCCACTGTCTTATCAGCCTAGCAGAACACACTGTTGCTAGCTACAAGAAAGCTTACCGAAGGGAAAAAAAATCAGTAAAAAGAAAAATTGGCTTCATCCTGGCTCAAACCAGGACAATTTGAACACCAGGAGTCTTGTTTTTTACCCTTATAAATTTGTTTCCCCACAAGCAGATTCAGTAACACCTGGAGATAACCTAGTGGAATAAAGTACTCTTCCAGCATAAGAAATTATGTTAGGAACTGACTATGGGTGTGCTAGCAGTAATAGGGAGATTTTCACTGTGTACTGACAACTCTAGCAAGGCATTCATTGTGTATCACCTGTGAATACTCTGTAGGGGGACTCTGGCATGGGTTTGAACAGGAACAACAGAACATTAATTGTTGTCACTTCATGCTTTTTACTTCATTCCGTTAAAGTAAGAGACAGAAGTACCTGATCATTGTGTGAGTCACCTTAACTAAAATATGCAGGAGAATCTTCTTTCCATTGAAATTTCAGGCAAAGGTGCAAGTTATCCCTTCTGGAGCCCAAGAGAACAAATTCCTTTCAGAGCTGCAGAGCAGTCTTCCACAAGGAAACAAATTTTGCCTCTGCATCTGGGAAAATTCTGGAGACACCTGAAAAAGATACAATTACAATTCTGATTCTATGATCTGGTGCCAAAAGAGTAAAAGCTGTGTTTTAAAGTTAGGTCCTTTAGAGGTTTGCAAGGCACAGAATCTGCTTATGTAACTTAGGTGATTGATCTGTGTCTTGTCCCTCTCTCCCACCCCACTTTTCTATCTAATAGTTTGAGTAAATGGTTTCATGGTCATGTTATTCTGAATACTTTACTTTTTTTTCTATATATTTCAACTATCATCCACTAGAGTGCAAAAGAAGGAAAGAATTCTGAGGTGGAATAGGTATAGAACATACATGCATACTGAGAGGACAGTAAGTAACTTTATTAGCACCCCAGTGTGTTGCCACCAAACATACATTTGGGTGTTTTTGGAGAGAATTAGAAAAAAAATGGGGAGTTGGATCAAGACTACTCAAATCAGATATTATTTTTAGAGAACTACTGGAAAGAAGTCTGATAAAGTGTGGTAAAAATATCAGTATACTCAAGCAGTTCATAAAAGGAAGAAAGATACAATAGTTTTTTTTGCTCATGCAGACCAGATCAACAACGATCATAGGCTATGAAGCTTGTTTCACAGTCTCCGACAAATAGGTATGGTGTTTGACTTGGTTTTCAAAGCCTAAGCATGTAGAGCTAGAGAGTATCACTTCAAATAGTAATGATGTTTTATGGATGTTTCAGTGGAAAGATTTGGAATGGTCTAATATCAGAAACACAATATTCCTTCCAAGTCAATATTTAAATGCAACAGCTTGGTCAAGCAAAGTTAATCTGCACAGCTAATTTGTCCTTCCCTGTATTGTACCTATCTTCTGAAGTCTTCATTGTTTGTCATGGCTCACAAACATGTATGCTTGCACAGAAAAGAAACACAGTTTTTACCTAGTTACTGGGAATATGAGAATAAAATCTCAAAAAGGGCAATACCATGGCTGCATGCAGATGCAGTTCTGATTGATTGGCAAGGCTAGAAAACAACATGGAGCAATTAGTAATAGGATTTCAAGCTTGATTAGCTTTCTATCCCTCACTACTCATCACTAGCTTTTGATGATTTACAAGACTTGCCTCCCTTTTCATAAACTATATGGCAAGAGCAAAGCATAAATGCATATATAAGAGATAATATTACTCTGCTTTCATTGGGTCTGGAATTGAGCAATTTATTTCAGTCTGGGTTTAACGATCCAAACAGCTTGACTTTCTATCCATTATGAGCTACTTATAGCAACATTTTCCATAAGCCAATAAGCTTTCAATCAAAAGTAATATGGTTTTCTTTCTTCATTGTATTATTATTTTTGGAGGCCAAATTCTGATTTGTACTTTCAGTTTCAATGACAGTTTGTCACAGAAAAAGAGAACTCGGCTTTTTAAGAAAGTCAGTTGTAAAAATGTAATGAAATTATTTTTTCACTGGAAATAATAAGACCAGATAATATGATAAATGGCCAGATGTTATTTTTGGGAAATACATGGCACAGTATAATTGCACACTAATCTCTGTTTCCATTCAAATCTCATTTCATTGACTTGGTAACACTTTGGATTTTGAAAAATATTAAAATACATGTTCTGAAATACTTCATTACAGGAAAATACAGCTTTCTGTCAAAAAGGCCAAACTTCTGCAATCATGAGGACACTGAGGAATTAATTAATCAACTGTTCATAGTATACTTCTGATTTAGTCTCACTTATTCAACAAAGATTCAGGAGAAAATAAATACTGTAAATACATTATTAGAAAGTAAAATGTATTTTCTAACTCC
Source organism: Chaetura pelagica (assembly GCF_000747805.2). NCBI lineage: Eukaryota > Metazoa > Chordata > Aves > Apodiformes > Apodidae > Chaetura > Chaetura pelagica. Next base: position 1,000,201 of record NW_009953496.1, on the reverse strand, counting down.
TATTCTAATGTATTTGTAACTCCTTATTGAAGTGCCCGGAGAGGCTGTGGAGTCTCCTTCACAGGAGACATTCAAAACTCGCCTGTACACATTCATAGAATCATAGAATCATAGAATCATAGGGGTTGGAAGGGACCTCAAAAGATCGTCTAGTCCAACCTCCCTGCCAGAGCAGGGTCACCTGGAGTACATCACATAGGAACGCATCCAGGTGGGTTTTGAATGTCTCCAGTGAAGGAGACTCCACAACCTCCCTGGGCAGCCTGTTCCAGTGCTCTGTCACTCTCACAGTAAAAAAAAATTTTCGGATATTCACCTTGAACCTCCTATGCTCCAATTTGCACCCATTACCCCTTGTCCTATCACTGGTCATCACTGAGAAAAGCCTAACTCCGTCCCCCTGACACTCACCCCTTACATATTTGTAAACATTGATGAGGTCACCCCTCAGTCTCCTTTTCTCCAAGCTAAAGAGACCCAGCTCCCTCAGCCTTTCCTCATAAGGGAGATGTTCCTCTCCCTTAATCATCTTCGTAGCTCTGCGCTGGACTCTTTCGAGCAGTTCCCTGTCCTTTTTGAACTGAGGGGCCCAGAACTGGACACAATACTCCAGATGTGGCCTCACCAGTGCAGAATAGAAGGGGAGGAGAACCTCTCTTGACCTACTAACCACACCCTTTCTAATGCACCCCAGGATGCCATTGGCCTTCTTGGCCACAAGGGCACATTGCTGGCTCATGGTCATCCTCCTGTCTACCAGGACCCCCAGGTCTCTTTCTCCTACACTTGTGTGATGTGCTCTGGGTGACCCTGCTCTGGCAGGGGGGGTTGGACTAGATGATCTTTTGAGATCCGTTCCAACCCCTAAGATTCTGTGATTCTGTGATTCATTTAGATATATCTTACAAATATCTTCAAATATCTTCAGTTCTGCTACAGACCTTTAAGATTTACCTTAGCAGAATGTTGATAAGGCTTTTATTGACCCCTTCAAAGTCTATCAGTTTTGCATTGTTAAACATGCACATGCTGGGCTGTATGATGTGGCAGTGGACAGGTCAGTCTGCATCTCCTCCCATCTCTGTAATCCATACTGCTGCTACGTCCAGCCCTTGTATATTTTTGGTGGCATTTCTGTAGGATGTGACTATGCAACATGCAAACCTCAGTAAATGCAGCTCATTTTTCAAACAAGTGTCTGAGGATCTCTCGAATCAGATAAGAAATTATTTGTATTATGACTGAATTGTTTAGTCTTTTATTTATTTATTTATCTAGGCAGAAGGTATGGATTTGGCATTGCAATAATAATCACAGCTCTACTGTGGGCCAGTTGCCACATGGCAGTTGCTGAAGACCTCCAGTTGTTGCTCTTTATTATGTCTGAACAAACTACTTTAATGAATATTAGTGTCAATTCACTGAAATACCAAACTATAATCAACTGAACTAGAACAACAGGAAAAGTTATTTTCCAAGAAAAAGTGAGGGGGAAATCTTATATAGGGAAAAATTGCAATCTCAAGTTGGTCTAGGATGGGGAAACAAGCATATATACGAGCTGAAGGTTCCTGATTACTGAACTAATCTGAAAGTTCAAGCTATTATCTTTTCTTAATTAGCATTTAACAACACATTTTAGCATAATGAGGATTTTGCAAAGTAATCTCAGTCAAAAGGAGGATTAGACAGGAGTGGGGAAAATAAATGAGTCCCACTAGAAAACTTTCCATCAGCCTTTTCACTACTTCTGTGCGCTTCATGCTTGTTATACTCTGGCTGAGAATTAAGCTGAATGTCAAATATGAATGTGAGAAATTATGGACTCATAATGCTCATATCACATCACCAGCATGGAACTTTGTCTTCTGAGTGACAGGCAAGAACACCACTGATCATTTTTCACACAGCGTCATAAGCCATTATAATGTGTACTATTACAATGATTTAAACCCTGTAGGCTTTTACAGGACATCATATTTAACATTATCTACCTGAGCTAAACCATACTTCATGTTATTCTTGTGCCACTTTACAAAATGAGGATGAGGTTTTCTTGTTTGTTTTTAAATTGTCACCCTGCAGTGTGACAACACATCCAAGACAGAATTAGACCTTGAGGATCTGAATAACTCAGTATGGCAAAGCAGCAATAAGCGAATTCAGAAATGTCCCTAGTCACATTCTGAAAGGCCAGGAATTAGCTGCATGTCACCACAAACGATCCAATAATTCAAAACAAGAAATTTCTAAGTGTCATTTGACCACAATTTATTTTTTTCTAGAAATTATTATTATTTGTTCAGTAGATTATTTCAATATTAGCACTCAAAAAATAGCCCCACTCCCCTTTCCTGGAATTCTGCCATCTTGCCACAAAAGTGCTGCTGAGGCATTTGAGCAGCAAGTGTTTTTTAAGAAAAGAAAGCTGCTGCAGATTTCTTACCCCTCAAAAGTTTAGGTTATACATGCTGGTTTGAAGAGCCCTGTGACACTAACAGGCCCAACAGGAATCACCGCATCAATCCATTCTGTGTCTTTGGAAAAATACTTTTCTCCAAATGCCCACTGTTGTTTTTGTCTGTAGAATCTTTGGGAGTAAAATTAAAAGCATTAGGTACTGTGCTGTAGGCAAAAAAAAAACCCTGTACAAAGGCTGAGTGTACCAATAAGCTTTTAATGTTTGTGATTTTCTGTCCATGCTGTGAGGAAATCAGTAGAGACAGCACTTTTAAAATACGTGAAACAGCAGTTCATGGGGTCTGTAGACAGGCTGGATTATCTTAAGGCTTTCTAAATAATATTTTTTTCAGTGTCTTTTAAGACACTCAGACACAGACACATTACAAAGCACCATGCCTTCAACTACAGGCAGTTTCTTATCCAGGCTTAGAAAAGCAGTAACAAGGGAAGCTGATTGCATATCCACATTTAGTTTTTTCATTCAACTGTGCTGGAGACACCTGCCCACACTGTCTGTGTCTCATAGCCTTTGTCAGCAACAAACCTCGTACTATTATTTTGAAGATAAAACACATGGATAAATATGAATGCCTTAAAAGCCTTAGTACAAATGTAACTAACTGTTAAATACCTTTAGCTGGTGTCAGGAATAATTTGCATCGGAAATGGATTTTTATTTATTTGTGCAGTTAAGTAGGGGATAAAGTTCTAAATTGTTCTACATGACAGCTGTTTCCATTTTAGCTGTTGCAAATGGATAATCATATGATCTTGTGCACACAAACAGGTGGGACCATTAAATACCTCCTTTCTCTGTTCAGATGCCTCCGCTGCTCCTCATGAACATAGCCACTAAAACTGTACAAAGCTTTCTTAATGAAACCACAGGGAAACTGCTGCTCCATTTAGGATTTCAAAATCAATTACAGTATCCTGTTTCAATGAAATGAGGAACTTTTCAGTCATGATTAGGCCCACCTCCTTTCTGAGACTTGTCATAGAGGGGGAAGAAGAGGGTTCTAAGAAGGGATTAGATTAGCTGGTAGCTTTTCAAACATGTTATGAGATTATTTTTCATCTGTCCAGGAGTGGTGGTACAAAGGACCTGAATCCTTTCAGGTCAGTCCTTGGAGAAACAAGACCCTATATTCCATTTTGGTTTCAGGTTTAGTGTTCTTCTACATAACAGAACGAAAATAAATCAACATACCAGCAAGGCTTGTTGAAGAGATCTCACTCAGTACAGGTGCAGATCTGCTTCTGGAGGGTCCAGCTGTTTACTTATAAATTCATGCTTCTCATAAAGACAGCTGAATCAATCAACTGCCATTGACTAAGAATATTATGCCTCAGTGCAGTTTTCCAACAGCTTTGGAAAACCATCTTTATGGCTAAGCTAGCTAGCTCTCATTTCAGTGGGAACATCTTGTTGCAGCAGTGAGGTCTTAATAAAAATATTGAATCAAATTAAAGTACCCAGAACTGCACACTATTAAAAGTCACCTGATTTATTCAGTCAGTTAATACACGAAATAAGAGAGACCTCTCATGATTAAGTGGGCAGCCCCTCCAAAATCCAAGGCAGATCAGAAAATACAAACATATTTAATTAGTTATATCCCAAAACCTCTTGTTTTCTTCCCAAGGTAATTAAATTAGAAAGACAAGAACAACTGGATGACTTGCATGCTGGCACAATGCTGACTCAGTAGAAGGCTAACAGATGAATGAATAGAAACACTGAGTTTCTTCTGCCAAGGTCTGCACCAGGTTTTGGTACCTCTAAGGTATTTTCTACATAGTTATTGAAGTATGTAGGTACTCTGGTGTTTAATACAAATGCTGATTTTTCTTTCACTTTTGCTATTTACTATTTTGCTGTTTTAAAATGCTGACATGCAACAACAGATTAAACCCAGAATTTAGATGTCTTTATGTATAACCATAATGAACCCCTCCACTTATTAACCCATATTTAGTCTTTCTCTGTGGCTTACACGATGTCAGTTTAACAATTAAACTCTTTATTACATTTTACTGACTGATGTCAAATGTCTCAGCTGTTGGTATGTTGTTTATTAAGTGGTAACTTTTTAAAAGTAGGTCAATAAGTATCAAAGGTCTGAAATTATTACTGAGTTTTCCTTGTCATATTGTGTAGGAATAAAGCAGTTATTTTTTAGTAATAATAGCATGGCTGACACTAAGCAAGTCACAGAATTAAATGCAAATCCTCCGCAACTGAACATGAAAATCATAGAAACAGACAAAAAAAAATTAAAAATTATGGTTCTGCCATGCACGTTATACATAAAAACTCATGTTTTCTGGCAATGTCTTAAAATTGGTGAATTGACTAGTCCTGAGGAAGGACTTGATAGAAAGTAAAATAGTTATACATTTAAGAACTCATAAGGCCTCAAGAACTGAAACTGGCAACAAAAAAATAATGAAGAATTAATATTTAAAGATAAGAAAGAAGAAAACACAATGAAAGTATGACTTAAAATAATGGAAGCATTGAGCAAGTACCAAAGCCAAGTAGCAGACACAGAATTCGGAAGAATTTTTAACAAAGTGTCAGAGAAACATATATCCATTTCTCATCAAACTGGTAAGTGGATGTGAGTGACTTCTGTGTGTACACAGAATGGATCATAGTATGCAACCCACTGCCATAAAGTAAAATAAAATATGCCAGTGTTTGTAAGAAAATGTATGAACCAAAGCAGAGCCAGGCAGTTTCAGACCAGGGGTTCACTTAGCCCAGTATTCAGTTTCCAACACTGATTACAAGCAAAAGTCTAGGTAGGAGTAAGACTAGAAAAAACATACATATACTTTGCCTGTGTCTTCCCCTAGCTGCTGATTTTTTCCAAGCTGGTGGATAGGCTTAGTCATCCATTATGTAAATCACCAGGAAACTGCAAAAGACATTCAGGTTAAAGCAGTTACTTAAGGAAAGAATTACTGATTCTGAATGATCATGCTATGCATTTATCTAACCTATATAACCATATACTGTCATTATTGCTATTTCCTGTCTGTCTTACTCTCTATTCTTTGTAGTTCAAGAAAGTCTTTTTGCACCCTAACCTCCCACTGATGTCAGTGCAACTTATCATTTAAATTAAAAGTATGTCAGCAGCTGAGTCAGCAGGCAGTCAGAAAGTGAAGAAAAGAATACAGGTCATAAAAATTAAAGCGGAGAAATGGAATGAAGGGAACAGAGAGGGTAGAATAAAATGATTCTTCAGTACACTTCAAAGTCACATATGAAAAATGTTTACATTTGTCCTGAAATAATATTTTTCTTTCATAAACCTGAAACATTTAAAACATAGAATCATGGCTCATTTTTAAAGGAATTGTGTTAAGAGTGAAGTAAGGTGTGAAGTAGCATAATAGAGGAAAAAAAAAAAAAAAGGAAGAAAAAGAGAAAAAGAAAAAGAAAAAAGATCAGAACCAGGGAATCGTTATGATCTTCACCAATTGAGTTTATAGTCCACAGAGCCCAGCTGAGGAAGCTGAGTAGTAAAAAAGAAGTAGTAATATCCTCAAATTACTGATGCAGTGATACAATACAGAGATTTTGCATCATAATACAAAGATAAAGTTTACCAGCAATTCTGACTGCATCCCAGCTGGAAGACGTTCCCTTCATCAGAGCACACCACATAAAAACTCATTTAAATGTCTATGCATAATTTGCCATCCGAAAGTTTTAACCAGCTGCTCACAGATAACACTTACATTCTCTTACTTCAGTAATGCAAATGGGTTTTCTTCAGCTTTTTTGACAAAGTTAGTTAGATAAATTCTGTCTGTTTTCCCCTTTTGATGTTGTATTAGTTTGAAATGGTCATCGAAGCTTTCATTCAGAATACCCTCATATATTTAAAGCACAGTTCTTTCAGGATGGTTTATCTCTACCAGACAATTATAGATCTTTAGCCTTCCAGTCCATGAACAATTAGGATACTGTTTTAGCCAGGCTACAGAACCAGTCATTCATTCTGCAGTCCCATTAATTTTTTGCGGGACTTGCATGGGCATAGTTGGTTTGTGGTTTTTTGTTTCCTATACAGTTGCACAAGGAGTCTTTTTGAAAGAACATTCATAAAAGTGAAAGTTTAATATTGATTGTAACTTCAATGAATTTGTAATTGCCTGATTTGGGCAGTATTCAGCTATTCAGCAATGTGACTTAAGCCCTCACCTGAAATACTCTTCTCTCTACACCTACAATTTCTATTTAGAGACAGTGATGGAAGCCCAAGAAATAACAGAGCTGTGGGGAAAATGCATAGGTTTGGAGCAGGAAAGAATACAAGGGAATATTTTGTCTCCTGCTCTAAAGCCATCTAGGGTTTTAACACTTGTATTATGCTTCATCATGCACATTAACATGTAAAAATTAGTTGCTTGTCTAAGCTATTCCACCAAGAGTAATTTCTTTTGAAATCTTACCCCTGCAAAATATTCTGTGATCTGACTACTTTTAGGCCATAGATCATAACCTGCCACCATCTGACAAATAGGCTTTATAATGTATATATCAATAGAACACAGCATTGAGATCAGATGTTCTACTAGAGGGTCTGAAAGCGCCTTGCAAACAGAAACTCAGCAAGCACCCTAATTTGCTTTAGCTGAGTGACTATTTTGTCTCAGCTGGAAGAGAAATATGGAGTAGTTACACTGCTTGTGCATAGAAAAGTACAGCGGTGTCATAATAAAGATTTCTTAATACTAGTCCTTGGATCCAACTGCTTGGCTGCTTTTCTGGCTCTCATAGCCAAGAAAGTCCAAATTTCACCCCAAGATTTTAGGGGGAAGAACATGTATCTTCAACAGATTTCTGATTTCCTTCCATTCTTTTTTATAAGGACTTCTTAAAAATTCCTGTAAATTTTTCTGTTGAAAAATAGAGAATTTGCTTACAGGCCACTGAGATCAAATATACTAGTACTGTGATTCAGTAAAATGTGAACTCTCCATCAACTCTCAGATCACACTTCTGATCCTCATCCTTCATCTTTCACAGGAAATGGCCTAATCTTAGAATCACAGAATCACAGAATCATTGAATGGAATCATTGAATGGTTTGAGTTGGAAGAGACCTTAAAGATCATCTAGTTCCAACCACATTGCTATGGGCAGGGACATCTCCCACTAGACCAGGTTGCTCAAAGCCCCATCCAACCTGGCCTTGAACACTTCCAGGGAGGGGGCATCCACAGCTTCCCTAGGCAAACTGTTCAGATGTCTCACTGCCCTCACAGTAAATAATTTCTTCCTAATATCTAATCTAAATCTGCCCCCTTTCAGCTTGAAGTCATTAACCCTTGTCCTATCACTACAGGGCCTGGCAAAATATCCCTCCCCAGCTTTTCTGTAGGCCCCCTTCAGGTACTGGAAGGCTTCTATAATGCCTCCATGGAGCCAAATTCTTGTAATAAATCTGGATTCTAACTTAAAATACATTAGTTGGGTCTAATTCTGTTATCCCTGGAGAGTGCAAACAACCAGCTGTTGATGATAATATAATGATCTGATAACCCGGCATTTGACCTTTCTTTATCATTATAAATACTTCTTTCAGAATACATTAAACTAAGTACCCAGAATGAGATGTCTTCTAAAACTAGGCAATCTTTTTCTGAAACCTTTGAATATACAAGAATTCAAGATTTTATTAACTTACAAATTAGACATTTTTATACATAAAAGTTGCTTAAAGCTAAAGATTGCATTTTAAAATATATATTTTTAAAAAAATATCTGGATGCCTGAAAATACAAATACCACCTAAGAGAACCTTTCATGGGGATGTTCAGCAGTCAGTACATTTGAAAACCCCACAATTCTTTCCTTTTTATCTGTGCCTAATTGCTTCTAAATACCTGTCTGTGTGCATTTCATTAGAACTCATGCTCTTGACATGTTCTTACATCTGAAAAAATAAGTGGAGAATAGAAACAGATAGTTAGGGGAGTTAGGATGGAGGCTGATATAAGCATCTATTTTATACTGAAGATTACTTATAATTATATGCAGGCTACTTAGTAATAGATCAAAGTTATCTTTTTATGACCTTCATGAAGCAATGGACAACGTGTACACATTGTTCCACCTTTTCTGTCTTCTACCACTGTACAGCTGTAGCGCATGCGTGCACTTACACTGTGAAGCTGGCTCAGGGTTCAGGCTCACACGCAAGCTCAAACTATGTCGAATGCATTCACTGTATAAATCTTGGAGGCACCCAACTAGATCATCAACCTATGAAACTCAAACAGGAGGAAAATAATATGTGAAACAGTCTGGACTCCTATGACTTCAAAGTCACACAATCCTATCCATTTCAGCCCTCTCTTGGACAAAATTACAAAGATAACAGATAAAGTCTTACATCTGTGAGTTGTCAACATATCAAATTTCTGTCTAGCAGGATTCCCTCTCACTCCATCAGGGGACTCAGAGAAGGATTTTTCTTGTCATATGTTCAATAAAGTTTCATGAATGATTTCTTGTATTTCTCAGGACTATCAGAAACAGGATATTACATAGTATAGAAAAACCTCCCAGGTGACTTGTCTGATGTGTCTTGCTCACAAACTTATGCTGATTGCTGGATTTACTGTAAGGAGAATTTTTCTACCTGATGAGATTGGCAAGGCTCCCATACGGACTGGTATTATCTCTGCTCTATTCTGCCCCATACAGCTTAATTTACCTAATCAATTATCTATAAAATACTGCAGGGATCTCAGATGCTCTCTTGTCTGTCTGTTTTTTCCTAATACTTATGTTACAGTCAGTGGTTTTGGGTGGCTCTTCTTGAGCAGGGGGGTGGACTAGATCACCACTGTAGGTCCCTGTCAACCTCAGATTTTCTGCGATTCTCAGTTTAAAAACACATTTGCAAAATGAAGGATATTGCTTTAAGCTTGTATCCTCACAATTTTCATTTTTAAAAATGTGATTTTATAGAACATTTTAGATAAAATATATAATTTATTCCAGTTCCTGAGTGGGGAAAAAAATCCAGCAATTATTTAAAAAACTGGACACTTTGGTGATTATACTTCCTCAGGCTTTTGACTGCACGTAGCTTGCATATGTCAGATCATCACATCACTTTAATAAACCCCCACTATTCAATATGCTATGATTTTGTTTTTCCCAGAGGTAACTGAACATCCAAGCACACTGATTTTGACTGTTTTTCCTTCTCCTTGATACAGACTTAAATCAAAGCCACTCTGTATTTCCTTGACAGACTATAGGGCTTTAAATTACTGTGTCTTTTTATTTTAATTCAGGTAAAGATCCATCTTACTGGGGTTCTTAAGAGTTATTATATTACATAATAGTATATTTTAAATTATTTAACATCTCATCCAATTTCTGAACTACTGCTTCTTTCACTGCTGCTTGTCAGCACTGAAATGCCTTCAAATCAAGGCATGTTAAGGCCCTTCTCTTCCCACTGATGTTAAAACTTCAGAAAAAGTCAGGAAGTGGGATTTCTCTGCCTCTTCCCCCTTTAGTCTACCACAACCCAAAACACCAATGCAGTCTATCTCCCACTGCATCACCAATTCTAGCATGAAACCATTATTCTGAAAATGATTTAAAAGTCTTGATACAATAAAACCATTCCTAAAATCATCATCACTGAATCTGAGTGAAATGTATATAATCACAACTTCCAACACAGTGAGATTTTCTTGGCTGGGGAGAATGCCACTGCCGTCAATCATTCCTATTCTCCGCTGGAAGAATGAAAACAGGACTAATTCCCTTTTGCTCTAGGCTAAGTGCTTGCCTACAATATCTATACATGGCCAAGTTGTTTTTTTTTTCTGTCACATTGACTTCTTATTCAACCATAGGTTTCTAATGATTTTTAAAAGGTTTTGTATATTCTGACAGAGTGCGTCTTAAAGACGAAGTTAATATAAAAAGGAAAAGTGAGGTGGATGAAAGAACCAAACTAATAAATATAAGTTATAAATCCATTGCACAGAGAAACTGCATGGCTTATTAAAATGACAAGAAATGCCCTTAGCTCACATTTTAGAGTCTCTGCTACGGCTACTTGCACTTTAATACTGGTAAAACTATTTCAGGTATGATGTTAGACAAGTATGAACCTTAGCATAGATTCAGTTATTTTTTTGATAGAAATGTTTACAATGCTGGAATATAAAAAATGTTGATATATTGTATGCGGCTAGATCTTCTATATCTCAGGTATAAAGAGATATACTAACATTTCTATAGTAATAGCATATAATGCTTTCACTGTGCCAGGTTACTTAAAACAGTAATTTTCTGTGACTAAAAAAGTTCTGGTTGAGTATTATTTGTTCCAATCCTGTGCTGTTCTTCTGTATCTAAAATAATTTAATTTTAAAATTATGTTTTCATAAATTATAATCATTTAAGAGGGATGCAATTCTTTTTCTTCCCACCGCCTTGTTTCCATCCCCTCCTCATGGTTGAGAAATAATTTGGCTGAATATTGGAACAATGAAATATTATTTTCATTTCCTGAGAAAGGTAGTTATTTGGTGACAGTCCCTTATAAATTTTGAATATAACTGAGAACCTTCATTTTATAGGCTAAATCTGAATGTGGATACTTTATGGATAATTCATAATGGGTTTAACCATGCAGAACTCTGTGCCATTAAATAGTTTCAAGTGGATTGCCAGTTGGCTGTGGTTGACTCTTTAAGGGACCTCTAATGCACTCAGTATGTTGTTTGAAACATAATTTAGTTTTGATGAATTAAAAGGACTTTTATAGTTTTCTCAATAAACAACCCTGAGATGAAAACCATTATATTTACCAGATCATGAATGATGTTTCATTGTCAAAAAGGCCATTACATTATCACAACAAGAAAAGAGGTAGAAAGGAAAAAAGAAGTGAGCAATCTTACTGATCTGATTGTCAGGAATTCATGATGCCTGTTGCTCCCACTAACTTCAGCTGAATCTGCACATACTTTACGCTTCCCAAAAATAAGGTCATTCAGCCACTAAAAGACAAAAGACACCAGAAACTGAAAAGATTTTAACTTTCCAGTTTTGCCTAAACTAATAAAAATGACCTTTCAAAGCAAAGCTCAAAGGTCAGGCTTCTCACTTTTGCAGGCTTGAGTAGCATTTTCCTATTTTAACAGGATGATTTGCTGAAAAATACCATGCTAGGAATTATGTCAATTCATCTTCCTATGTCAAGTATACAGGGCTTGATTGAAGGCAATATCTGAAGACAGCAGCTCATCACTCATTACATTTTTTGAAGCAAACCTCCTAGAACCTGTTCATTCATTGCTTTTTTCTAAAATGTATTTTGGGAAAAAAATAAGAACTTACGTTTTATGCATTTAATAAATATTTTAAGGAATTTTATAAGTTCTAGTGACTAAATGTCTAAAGGAACTAAAGGAATGTGCAGTAACAGTTCGACTCTGCCTTACAAGAGGTCACTTTCTCTTTCAGGCCTTTTACTTCTTAGAATTTTAATGAAGAGAGCAAGTTGAAATTAATGGTATGTGAAATGCAAGAATCTGTACAGAATTATGGCAACACCAGAATGAAGAAAGTAGGTGGAGGCAATTCTGTTACATTTTCTTTCGCATTGGAAATCACATTTGCATGTATATCCAGAAAGTCCTGTAGCTGAAAAGTAGGTTACATTTCAAACAGTGAAAAAAGGATCCTGACGTGAAGGATATAGATGGGAAATGGGAAACCACAGAAGAAACAATAAATGGATTATTTCTCATATCTGAAACATACACCATCTAAATGTAAATATTAATTTCTTATATTCATGATCATAAACCTGCCTCTATAAAATACTCTTCTATGTTTCCTGAACTGCAAGTGGGACTTTCACTTTCCAAGGAGCAACTATTTTAAAAAACAGGGTTTAGCTACAGAATAGAGTAGTTCATCCTTTCTGATTCCTAAAAAGAGTATTATGATACGTTGAAATGAAAGAAAACTAGAAAAACTGAATAAAATTAATGTGCTTCCTGGTCCTAGATATTATTTATATTTATATAATGACATTCCCAACTTAAGATCTTGTAGATGAAGAAACAGGAAACAAAATATCTTTTCATGCAAAAAAGGCAGTTACAATTTTTTGCAAGCTAAACTTTGTGCATCTGTCATGGAGTGGACCATCATATGTAATAAAAAGAAACCTCCATGAAGTGCAATAGTGCAACATTTTGGTAACATTTACTATCTGGTTGTGGGGACAAGGAGAGATGATGATCAAAATTTACTTCTTAGAATACATGTAAGCTCAAATCTTGAATGCAAAATTTTATAATAGCCTGTTTAGCTGTGGATTTTGGGTTATCACTGGAGGCTGGTGAATAGCACAGCTTTTCTGATCTTGAGGGGCAATGCGACCATGGCTACACACCAGCACTACACGGCTGAACTGCTATTTTGTCTATAAACTTCTCCCTAGTGGGCCTGACCTACAGCAAAGCAAAAGCTCAGAGAATTTCACACTTCTGCAGTCAGGCATCAAGGAGGAGATTGGGAAAGCTTGGCATCTGCTCCCACACCTCACACAAGTGGTATGTCTACAGGGCTGTACCCATTCTCACAAGCTGCTACTCATGGGCTTACACTGCAGTCTTATTTCCAGATCACTTGTTACGGGAACCTGCATTTATGAAGACTTTTGGCAGTCTGATCTGACCTATAACATATTGTAAACACAGCCATGCAGGTGTTAACAGTGGCAGCAGGCAACTAGTCCTCTTGTTTAGAACACTTTAAAGATGAAAAGCAGAACATGTGATATGAATTCACACCTAAGTGCTTAGGCTAAGACCTTAGTCTAGCACTACTAAGTAACTTGTTATCACAGTTCCACAAAGATGTATTCTGACAGAAAGTGTTTTATAAACAGTACAATGATAACTGAAAGGAAGTGCATGAAACTAGGCAACTTCTAATGCCTTGAAGATATGTAACATGCTGTAACCTGATTTTGCAAACTCCTTGAACCAGGTACAGAAGTATGACAGCTTGTTTGTTTGTTGGTTTTTTTGTTTTGTTTTGTGGGTTGTTTTATTTTGGGGGGAGGGGCTTTTTTTTAAGCAGTAAAGAAAAACTTTTCTTATCAAAGGTCTAACTTCAGGAGAAACGGATTTTAGTATTATCTATACATTGTGAAGATTAAAAAAATAGAATTACATTAAAAATATATGTATTTGATAGCATGGTAATCTAATTAGGCTGATGATTCTGGTCAAGTATTATGATTTTTGGAAAGCACTTTTGGTTTCAAGTTTAATTTTTTTTTAATCTAAGTACAGGAGAAAATGGTGAGGTTAGGAGTTGTCACAAGTTAGAAAACCATGCATGAAAATTCATGAATGGAATTGGAGTCAGCAAGAGAAAGAGGCTAAAATTCAAAGGTGTTCTGAAGGATTAAATTAGAAAGAGCAAGGGGAGAAGACAGCAAAACTCAGAGAGAGGAGAACTAAACAGATGTTATAGTTTGAAGGATCCCAGGTTAATTTTATGGTACTGGTACAAGGACCTAGAGAGAGGCACTTAGGACCCTGAGGGGGCAGAACAGAAAAAGGTCAGTGTTACTTCCCATTTCCTTCCATACTGTTATTATAAAAGCCAGGAGGACTGGAAGTCTTCCCCTTCCTGCTCCTTTCTTCCTTGCTGCCTCACTGAACTTGGAGGTCTTGGAGAGAGGCTCCTGCTTTTCTATCAGCTCACAATGTGCTCTGCAGGATTCAAATCCATCAGGTGCTGGGAAGAGCCATGGACCCCTTTCCTGAGTAGGCCGTGCTGCAAGGACACTTGGACACTTGTCTCTGTGATCACAGCTATCAGGTTTTGTACATACTTGATTCCTCATTCCATGTGTTACTGCTTTCCCTCTTCAAATAAATCTTAAAATTATGTTTTACTTTCCAACCTTTAAGTCTCTCTTCCTTATTCTCCTTTTATCATCCCTTGGTGGGGTGGAGTGAGGTAACAGAAAGCAATTCTGTCCTCTGGTTTTCAGTTCACCCTGACCACTAAGCTCAGACAGAGGAGCTGCAAGTGAAGAAAGAAAATTCAGGAAGATAATAACACATGCAAGGAAGGGGAGAGAGGGCAAGAAAAATAAAGAGAAATCTTTATTTGATGTGTGGTATACTTGAGGAAGGCAGGTGTCAGAAAATAAGAGTAGCAAAAATATAAAAAACTTTCTTGTTTTTCTGTAGGAACAGTGGACCAGACTTGGTGGTCCATCAGATCTCTTTGTCTGTCCCTATTCAATTAAAACTAAGGAACAGGCAATTACCTTTTTCCCCAGATGCCATGAGCCAAAGTGGCAAAGCCCATTCCCCTGGGGTCTTTAGGAATAAACACCAAAAATCTTGCCTTTAAGAAACTGAGGCTTTGTCACCATTTTTTCAGGTTTGACAACAATGCCCTCAATCCCTTCCCCCTCCCACCCAGGTGGGGAAAGAGAGAGAGAAAAAGAGAGAAACTTTGCTGGATTGAAAATGCATACAATTATATACAAATACGTTCAGATATGTGCAAAAGCCTCTGGCATCCCCCCACCCCCAGCAATTCCCACAGCATACTCCTTAGCTGAAAACAGTCCTGAAAAGTTCAAGACTGCTGCTGAAGAGAGAGCAGAGTGATGAGGGTCAGGAGATGCATAGCCCAGGGGTCGACGGGGATGGATGGGTGGAGTTCTCCCTGGATGCCAGCCATGGACAGAAGAGAAGGAAAGAAGAAGAAGGAAAGAAGTTGTCTTCTGTGATCTCTGACCTTCCTCTGAGCTTATGTAGACATATGGAATGGAATATCTCTGGCCAATTTTGCTGTCTGTCTAATTCAGCCTCCTACAGGGGGGTCATAGATCTCCCCATAGTGTCTGAGCCGGGAGAGTGAAGGTGCGACCTTGAAGACCCAGCAGTTAGAAAACATTTCACCGTTATCAGTCTTAGTTGGAACACTCTGCTACTAGTTAGAAGAAAGCTTACTGAAGGAAAAAAAATCAGCAAAAGGAAAATTGGCTTCATCCTGGTTCAAACCAGGACAGGCTTGCCTCCTCTTCATTCAGTTTTACCTGTCTACAGTTTAATTTTTATGCAGTGACTTTTCGTTACTGTGCCTCGAATGCCCTTGTTGTTTATAACCAGTGGCTGGGTAGGTTAGAACTCGGGAGGCCAGGTTTTCAACACAGCCTCTTGTTTAGTGGGGTCATAATTTTTCCACCACCAGAGGCCTAATGTTCAAACTGCTTTGTAAATAAATTATAACATAGAATAAATAACCTCAAACCCATATTTTACTGTTATTGCTAGCTTTTATTGTTTTGGGCAAAGCACACCTAATAATAAGCGTGACAGAAGGTAGAACCAGAAAGGCAGCTTTTGTTTATAAGCACAGGAGAAATATTTGCCTGAAAAGAAATTGGAACATAAGCAAAGTAATTCATTTTAAATTAGAATAAATATTTTACCTTAGAAAGGGGATATGAAGCATAAACTTTTCACAGTTTTTTCTGTTAGCAAATGTTTCTTGAGGGATTCTTAGTACAGACTGTGTATCATCAAGAATGTTTTATGTAGTGCGATGAGAGCTCAGAAGACAATTGATGAGGATATTTTTTGGTCATTGCTTTGACTCAGATCAAACTTTCCATAATGTTTATCCCATAGCTTAATGTGGAAATTCTAGTTGTCTGCAGATTCTTTCTGGGGCTGGGAAGCATTAAACATTTACAGCTAGCTCTCATTAATCAAGTGAATAGGTTTCATTGTAGTTTGTTTTTTTGTTTTGCTGGGTTTTTTAATATCTATATTATTTCTAAGATATGTTACTCTCAGGTATTATAAGATTTCTTAGCAACCTATGAGACATTATGCAAACATCAGGCCTAGGCATAGAAGAGAATCATTGCCAACATGCTGGATTAACACTTCCCTGCTACCATCCCAGCAAGCTCATCTGTGTAACAGTCATTTATACCAAAGCTACTTCAGAACCTGGACTTCACTGGTATTAAAGGATTGCTTTTCCATTAGGTCTTGACATGCTCAATAGAGCAGCTTTTTCATTGTGTCAAAACAGTTTCCATCAACATTAAGAGGGCAAGTTTTTAAAGTTCTAAGGCTTCGCAAATTGTTTTATAGTCAGGGCAGGTATCACAGTAGCTCACAACAATGCAACAAATGATCTCGTTTCAAAGCTCCCCCTTTTAGGATTACAGTGCAAGAGTAACTACTGACATTATGCAGTCTGCCTGTCTTTGAGGGATAAAAGCAGATTTTTTGCATGAGGTACTGATGAGCCTGCATCAGAATTTTCCTTATTCCCATTGCCGATTAGCTTGTACAGTGCTACTCTCAGCAGAAAAAAATCACTATTTCAGATGGGTGTTGTTGAAATTAGGCAGCATTGCTTGCTCATGATAGTCGCTGGTTCCCACTTCTTCTGATATGTATGTGTAAAACGTTATTTTTTAAGTACAAAATGCACAATCCATGTTTAGGTTTCGGTGCTTCATATGCTTATGCTTATATAATGATGAATAAGCGTGCCTTGAGTTCTGATTCTTCACAGTTTGATGAATATATGACAAGCACAGATAGGAAAAGTATTTTAAATTATGGCTGAGACATTTTTTGGTCACTCATACTCAAGAAAAAGGAACTCAAGACTCAAGAGATTCAGGAATATTAGATGTACAAGGGAACAGAGTTAACACTTTAGCCAAGAATACAGATTCAGCCTAGCAAAAGAAAAATCAAGTGTGGAAACAGATATTAAATGCATATATTTATGGAGAAACACTAGGGAGGGAGAAGAATCATAGTAAACTGACATCAAATATGTATAAATTGGAAATTAAAAAAAAGCATTCTTGAGCTAGAAATGAAGTTGGAAAAGAGGATGGAAAGGAGGAAACAGAAGAGGAGGATACAGAGTAAGATAAGGGAATAAATAAATAAATGTATTTATTTATTTATTGCCTCAGAACATGGTGTCAATCTTGAAATAACTTTGACCTGGAAAAAATCAAACAGATTCAGAGCTGGAGTGTAGATGACATTGAGCCAAGGAAGAAATTACTGCATGATGACCTAAAAAGAACTAAGTAAGTTTATGTTAGTTTCTGGTTTCAAGAAATACGTATTCAAAGGATGAGAACAGCTCACATAAATAAGGAGAATGATTTATGTATGTATTAGTACTCCACTGTTCTATTACACTGTTGTATACAGATTCCTACTGATACTCTGCCTATCTGGAGACACACGGTTGTGGGCAAGATGGAGAGTCATCTCACCCATCAGCTGGGAATCCATGGATGAGCAGAAACATGAATTCATTCTTCTAAAATAATAATGAATAATCATATTTTCTTTGAGGTCCTTTAAAAAGGAAACTTGGCAAGCTGTAGCACAGAAGATACCATCAGGTGAGCAGGACTTATGTTGCTCACTTCCATGAGAGCTAAACTGCCACAAACACTAAAACATTTTCCTGTGATAAGAGCAAAGCAACAGAAGAAGTGACTTCCATCCCTGTTCTCCATTTTTCCACCTCTGTTCTTCTCCCTTGATAATCAGTCCTTTGAGCAAATTTAATCCTGAAAGTAATGCCATAGTGCCTGGGATGTTCAGTATTTTCCTCCAAATAAAAAACCAAACCAAAACAATCTAAGGGCTGAACTGCACACTTTTTTGTTTTTAATTCCAAGTTGGGTAAGTGTATTATACTTTCTAAAGCAAGGTGATTCTATCAGGATTTCCCACATGGCTCTTTGTTTTTATAGCAGATTAATTTTAAAAACTAAACACTTAATCTATTACTGCTGACTGCTTAATGGAGAAGGAGTTGTTTTGTTTTCTTTGGTCTTTAAAAACAACAACAACAAAACCACTCAAAAATTCAGTGAAAAGGATATGTGTTTGTCAAATCAGATAGGTAGTGTTACATTAATGAGGATTCCATTATGAGAATACTCACACTTTATTAAAATAAAGATGAGAATTTGGAAAGCAGTCAACAATTCATACTAAATTAATATTTTAAAGTTTCTCTCCTGCACATCCAAGCTAATTTAAATGTACAAATATAAGAGCAAACCAGTGATAATATTGGTTTAGGACTCTGTTGGTGAGATTAAAGGATCTACCATAAGTTGACTAACCTTCAGATATTAAACTAGAGACAGTCTTTCAAAGAAATGCTGATGATAAGCCTTTGAGTGAGACAATGCTGGAATAAAGATCAATGTGCCCCAAAGGACTATGACAGTGTACAATGGCTGGAGGCCTAAAAGCTAATGAAAATAAACTCTCAGCAGAAAAACTGTCAAAGAAAAGAAAAGTTATGAAGAAAAAGCCAAGACAGGAAGAAAGTATATTCTGCAATAACAGTGAGTGAAAGAAAGACTGGAAGAGTGGTCCTGCCCGATCTTCTAAAACGTGTCCCTTAGAACCAGTCTTTAAAAACAAAGAGCTTTGTTTTGAGTTTCCAGTGGACTATGGAAAATTGCTAAAAGTAACTTTTACCCTTCATATTCATTTCATACATAGATCAGAGGTCCTTACTTAACCACTGCACATATCACAGCATACTCCCTTCTGAATCTAGAAGAACCTAGATGAGTCTCAGGGCATTTGGTTTATGCATCACATGTTACATTTGGGTGAGTGTTAGCTGTGATTCGTCTTGTTCCTGGTTTTCACTCACTGAATAGCTAAAGTCTCTACAGCCAAACAAACCAACAAAGACAACTGAAACTGTAGTATTTCTAGAATGCATTTTCATAGGGAGAAGAGCTCAGATGCCCTGAGGAGACACATATATGTTTACACCTTTTATTTCTGAATTCTATGTGAGATATACACTAAATGCTCCGTTACACATAAGCAAGAATTACAGACCTAGCTGGTATAAATAATCTCCTTAAAATATGCTTCAAAACAATCAGTCTGCATTGTACAAACATTTCCATTCTCTTCTTTTATACCTAGCTGGACCAAATAGTTGTTTTTAAGGAAGAATCTCCCTTAAGAATCACAAATGAGAATTTGGCAATTAGCAAGCAGTAAACTAGAAAGTAATTGTATGGCAGCAAAGTTAATTCTGAGGTCTCTGTTGGGAAAAATATCCCTTTCATCACTTCTGTCCCCTGTGATAGATTTTAATTATTAGTGTGGTCAAAAAAATATATTGGTGGGAGGGTCAGAGCTTGCAAAGATTTATACCGTTGCTTGCAAGCTAATGGGACACAGCTGCAAAGGAAATAAAAACAGTGTAATTAAACTTTTGTCTCCTAGATTCCTTTCTTCCAAGAATCATAGATACTATTTTTTGTATTGATGGAGAACAAAATAATCAAATTATTATTTTCAGCCTTAAGAAGCACAGGTTTAGAGACTCTTCTCATCTGCAGCTCCAATAGAAGTGACACTCCAGTCCCAATTCTTGGGGCTTTCATAGACTGATAAACCAGCCCCGTCTGGGGCTAGATTCAAGCTAGAGGTTAGAAGAGAGAGAAACCAGCTCTAGGCTTAGTATTTACAACACATGCAAACTAAGAGAAGGAGATGTGATCTCAGTTTTTGCTTCAACTGCTATTTTGTACCAGTTTTCCTTGCTAAAGTCATATTTTCACAGTTCATAGGACTATGATCAAACAAATGAACATTTTTACACTCTTGTCTGGTGGTATGTATCCAACATTTTATAAATTCAGTGTATAAATGAAAGTAGTATGTTGATCTTTGATATTTAAAAATATTTCTTAATTTAAATTATTTTCATAATGCACTGTGGCAGAGTCTAACTTGCTTATATCAGTTGTCTACCATTATTTCAATCAGAAGTATTAAAAAAAATGGCACTTTTCTCATTAAAGCTAAAATATCTAAAAATTATTTACCTTATGTTCCTTAGGTATGCTTTTTAATACAAAAGTCTACTTTCAAATGAAGTGGACATTTATAACAACATCATGGAGAAGTACTAACATTTACCTACAATGCTGTGGAAAAATGCAATGAGTATTTACTTAGTAATAGAGAGTCAAAAAGTTGATTGTTGTTTTTTTTGAGAGGGGAGGGAAGGGAAAAAATAATTTTCCATACCCTTCTCTTGTTTTTGATGCCTGGAACACAAAAAATCAAAAGTTTATATGTTAGAAGTTTATATTTTAAAAAAAACCAATAGACAACATTTTCAGAATTGTTAATCTCCATTTTACTAGTGCTGGCACATTGGCAGCTACTGCTATGTTTTATTAAAGCTTGAGTGGTTTTTTTTGTTACAAATAAAGAGACAAATTCTTTTTAATATTTAATGCAGAAATTAAAATGCGTATTTGGAAGGGGGTCAAGCAGTTATCTCTGTCTCAGTGTGCAAGGTATGAGAGAAAACGTTCATGAAATAAGAGGAGGAGAACCAATAGACTCAAATTTTACTGACATCCTACAAATTTCACTTTGAATGTGTCGTAAATGGCATATCAAAACACAAAGCTATTTTGTTTGCAAAATTTGTGAAATGGTAAACAAGCAAATACTTCTTTTACACAGCTATAAAAAATGTTCAAAATGTTTTATAATTTCAAAGAAATTATAAATATAAATATTGAACGCTTCTTCAAGTATTGTTTGTTTTACCTCTGCAAATTAGAGGTTAAATTTTCTCTCCTTCCTGTAGAGTAGCCTCTTTGTTCCATGAATAATCCTCAATGTAGCATAATGGATTATTGGTTGATTAAGGCAGTACTCAACAGGCATGAGCAAGGCAGATTCTAGATCAAAGATTCAAGACAACAAAGCAAATAATTTCTGACATTCTTGCAAGTACAAGAACATCTCCTATCTGTGTTCTGCCATAGTCATGGTGAAATTCATCAGGACACAATTTACTAGCTATCTAACAAACCCATTTAGAGAGAGAAGTGAATGAAAATAAAGAAATTATTGTTTCTTTACATCTTCATAATTTTAATTTTAATTTAATTTTTATTTGTCTGAGCAAGGATAGTTTGCCATATGAAAGCAAATCTGATAGGCAGTAATGATCTCTGTTCATACTGAAGCCGCTCCAAAAGTTTTAGATAGAAATGGGTCAAAATAATATCCAGACTTATGCTGTGATTTTACATTCTGATCACCATCTTTGCAGAGAATGCACATTCACCTTAGCAGTCCTAAATGCAGACAAAAAGCAGGCTAAGTGATTATTTTTCTAAACGTCTAAAGAAAAAATTAAGGGGCAAAGAATCAGAAAATGAAGCTGTTTGGTAATGAGAAAAACCTATATCTCCTGCAAATGGAGGTCATAACATTCCTACCTCATCCAGGTTGTTTTCATGTTGCCTGTACTATACTTATGGCACAAAAAAATGCTATAGGGATCCCTGCAAATATAAAAAGTAGAGATATCTGTCAAATTTCAGTCTGTATATTTCTTTTGATTTGAGATTCACAAATTATTTTGGATTCTTGGAGTAGGGAAGGGCTTCGGTTAGCTTTAGTATTTTAGTATTTTAGTTTGGTTGGTTTTTTTTACCCCAGTTTGTAAGGTGTCTTTTGGTCACAAAGCGTTGTGTAAGTGGGTAGAAATGGAAAATTCTCCCTAGGTCATATTCAACACTCATTAGAAAAAATAACATTTTCTTGCAGAAGAGAAGCTTCTATGGTGTAACCTTTAACCCCACACTTACCTTTCCCATCCCCTCCTCAAGATGCAGAAGATTCAATAATATGTTTGCCTCCAGTTATGTCAAATTTAAAAAGGAAAATGAGATCTTAAGAAGACCAGTTTTAAAATACCTGCGAGTCATCTCTTTTAAAGATTGTAACTTATTGTGCAATGTTCCAGACGTCTTAAGTGAATAGACCAAATGACTCAATACTAGGAACATTTCCAATATAAACCTTCAATGCATTCTAGGTGAGATGATTTGCAATTAAACCACAGAGGATGCTATTTAAATTTTAAAGGGGGTTCCTACTTTCTATCGGAATAAGTATGAAACACTTGCTTCATAGTTTCCCAAGCTTCAGTAATTGGATTGCCTTCTACGCATTTTTCAAGTCAAAATCCATTACTTTAGCATTATCATTCTTGAAAATCCTTTGTGTTTCCTTATTTTGAAAATCTAGTGATATTACTGTCTTGAGAGTTTGTTGTGCCTTAATTCTCTACAACCCTCTAGCATGGTTTGGGCTTTTTTTTCCTGCTTTTTCCCCATTTGTTTAGACATGGCTGGCTATGCCCTTAAAATACAAACAAAATCCAAGGCTGTGAGTATTTTTGTATCTTCTCACTGTAACTTATCATACAAAACACACATCAGGTCTTATACGTTCTCCCTTGTCAGGAATAATGTTGCTTCCTGCACTCAATCATAGAATCATAGAATGTTTTGAGTTGGAAGGGACCTTAAAAAATTTTCTAGTTCCAAGCCCTCTGCATGGACAGGGACACCTCCCACTAGACCAGGTTGCTCAGAGCCCCATCAACCTGGCCTTGGATGCTTCCAGGGAGGGGACATCCACAGCTTCTCTGGGCAACCTGTTCCACCGTCTCACCATGTTCACAGTGACAAATTTCTTTCTAATGTCTAACCTAAATCTCCCCTCTTCCAGTTTAAAACCATTACCCTTTGTCTCATCACTACAAGCCCTTGTAAAAAGTCCCTCCCTAGCTTTCATACAGGCCCTCTTCAAGTATTGGAAGGCTACAATAAGGTCTCCCCAGAGCCTTCTCTTCTCCAGGCTGAACAAGCCCAACTTTCTCAGCCTGTCTTCATAGGAGAGGTGCTCCAGCCCTCTGACCATCTTCATGGCCCTCCTCTGGACTCATTCCAGGAACTTCATGTCCTTCCTGTGTTGGGGGCAAATCTTAATTTCCTTTTTTTCCTGAATTTAAGGCAAATATCCCATGGGGGGTAAGAGTTCAATATTTTTAGACAAGCTCCCATAGCTAAAAAAATCTCTCTGACCTGGTTCAATACTTCAAACGTTTATTGTATTAACACCTATTCTTATAATATTACTTGCATGTCAAAGTTGTGGAACCTTGAGTACTTAAGGGTGCACCTGCAGGAGTTCATAATACATGAAGTAAAAAAGAAGGACAAGGAGCATTCTCAAAGGCAGCCTTTTGCCCTAGAGCATTGTACTGGTTGAGAATGCATCCTTAAACTCTTGGAAAGGGCAAATGAAGAGGTGAGGAATGAGGTAGTCTTGCAATTTTACTTTGCTTTGACCTCTTGCAAGTAGCGATAGTACTTGTAGGATGAGGAAGCAGGGAAGACAGGCCGGCTGCTCTCAGTAGTGTTTATCTAGGGACCCCACATGGCTACTGACTCAGTCTGATATGCTCGTGAGCCCCAGTACAATGCTCTATAGAGATAATAGTGCCTGAATGGCAGCAGCAAAATCCTGTTTTCAGGCTAATAAGTCTTGCCTCATATGTTTTGGATTGCACAGTACCAACACAGTATTTGTGGTTTTAGGATCAAACCAGTAACAATGATATGAACATATCAATTTCAGTTTATGCTAGCTTCAAGGTCTCTCTACCCAGCACTACTGATCAACATATATTTCTATAAAATTATCTGGTGATGTGTTCCACAGACTTTAATTCAGAACCTCTGAAATGTGGCAGTGTTGCTTAACTACAGCTTCTTCTTCAACAAAGTTATTGAAAATCTACCTTGAATTAAGGAGATGGGTGTGAAAATGCCAAAGTAAACAATGAATGAAGGCGATTCCCCTGCCCAGTCCATTTCTGTTACTAGAAGAGCAATTAAGATGATGGTTGGGAGGGTCTGTCAACATCTAAATAAGAAAAGAGGAGAACTGATGTTCAAGAGCATTCCACCCAATACAGCTGCCAGTCACCAACGAGCAAAAATTACTTATTATACTTACAGTCATTATCTTAATGTCTAAACTACCAGTATTGTTAAACTGGTACAACAGAAAAGAGACTCAACAAAAGAAAAGAAAATGAAGTAATTTCTTCTGAGTTCTGCAAAGAGTGAAAGCAGGATAAAAAATCCTTCTCCTGTCCTCTTCCATATAATATACACAGAAAAGGCATAATAAGACTAAAGTCCAAATCCTTTCTTCCACTCCAATTCCCGTTCATTAGATTTACTGTCAAGAACAGCTGTCAAGACTGGCTTTTTTGTACATTCTGCATTAATTTGTTTCTTAAGTGAAGTCCACTGAAATATTCACATTCTATCAGCATGAACTTGTTATGTTTTCTAATTACTGTAAGATTCAAATTTTTCTGCTCTGTTGATGCCTCACCAAAAATATAACCATGGTGCAAATTAATATTTACTGTGTAACCACTGAATAATGCAATGGTTCATGTACTTAGCAGTGGCTTGTAGCATAAACTAGGCCCCTTAGCTAGAAGTGGGCATTTTATTTTAAAGACACAAGCTGAAGTAAACCTTAGTCAACAACCAGCTCCCTGTTTCATTAAAATTCTTTCTTTCAGCTTCAACTTGGCTTTTCCCAGAATGGAAATGTGTTTCTCACTGCTAGCTCTGATCAGCATATCTTCAGGTTCATTGCATGATTTTTACTGCTTGTATCTGCAATAGACTGAAAAAAAATTACTGTCTTTTTACACAGATTATTGGAATACTGTGCAGAAGCTCCTCTGTTAAACTCATAAATAGGAAACATTATCCAAGAATGAGTGCTTGAAAGCTTGAAAATAAGCTTCATAGCATTAGCTTTTAAGTTATGCAGAGTCATTAAGAAATAATACTTCATTTTATGAATAATCATTGTGTAGTATACATCAAAGAACTACTGTGAATATTTGTCTAATAAAGACAACAGTTTAAGGATTAGTCCTGTACCAGTGGTTTGGGAAGAAGTATGATCACTGTAATCTCTCAGCAGATGATACATTCCATTAAAATAAGACATATACTAAATCAAATATTTATACTGCTGCTTAAAAAAAATATACCCAAACCTCTAAGTGAATTCATTAATTTCAACCAATATTTTGTTTATTGCTACTATAATTAGGGTGGAAAATAGAAGTGGAAAAAAAGCCATCCTTAACCTGTGACAGCTAATAAATACAGTGGTGCAGTCTGTTGAACTGACTATGAAACCCCATGATTAGATGAGCAAGCAGCAAGCTCAAGGGGTAAAAACGAAGCTGGTTGTTAACAAAAAAGTGTTATCACTTTATTATTGCTTCTGGAAAGAGCAGAAGTCATTTGTCTTTCCAAACACAATCTCTATAAATAATGAAGGATGTCGTGTAGTGGGGATAATAAACTGTCAGTTGTATTTTTACGGCAGCAAGACACATATCAGGATTGGCCTTGTGGAAATATAACTATGTAGAACAGCAATAAATATTGTTCCACATGTTTTTGTGATCTGTTATTCTTATTTTTAATTGCTACAAACAACAACACGGAACAGAAGGAGAGCGTTGGCATTCACCAGGGGTTTGGGAAACCTCTGTCCTTTTCAAGCTTTTGGTTGCAGAATTTTTATGACCACAGACCTTCTGAAGATGTACTCCAGTTCATCCTCAGGGACTGGTCCTTTCATTTTCCTGGGAAGCTGTTGTCTCCCTGTCCATTCAATTAGTACATTGTAGCATTTGTTGAGTTCTTTTTGCCACATGAAGGCACTCATTCCCCGACATAGTTTTATAAGATAACATATATTTTCTCTACACAAGTACAAAACTGTCCAAAAAAATTTTTAAGTAGAGTCTGAGACAGAATGTAGACTTACTGAGCCAGCTGGTCCCTTATACTGTCATAGTTCAAATCCCCATAATCCAAAGAAAGTAATTGTCAATGCTGTTGACTTCAGAAAGATCAGTCCCTAAAACACCCTTATTGAGTGGAATTTAGGCATTGTCCATGTAACTTTATACAAAAATTAAAAAGTATAA
This sequence comes from Chaetura pelagica, assembly GCF_000747805.2. Taxonomy (NCBI): domain Eukaryota; kingdom Metazoa; phylum Chordata; class Aves; order Apodiformes; family Apodidae; genus Chaetura; species Chaetura pelagica. Next base: position 973,731 of record NW_009953496.1, on the reverse strand, counting down.
ATATAATTTTTCCCTCTCTGTCTTCAAAAACAGCTTCAGTAGGCTCATCTGGCAACCATGGACCACAGACTAGAAATAGGCATCTTAATCACACTCAAAGGACTACCAGGTAAACAACAGAAACATTTATCCAGTGTCTTTATCTCATGAGAGGAAGTGGTAGCAATCAGGAGCAGAATGTCTGAGAAAACGTTTTAGTGGGAATACCAGAATACCACCCAGTGAACTCTTTGCTAATGCTACCAAGGCTTCACATTTACTTATACATTTGTTTTGCTGGCATACAGTCTCTGTAAATTATGGTTCATACAAAGAGAAACAAATGTCTCATGCAAGTATCAGGGATAACCAGTAGGAAACTCGGTTTAATATTCCCTCTCTGACAGACTGGGTCAGGTAATCACTTTGAGGAAAAGGATGCAACTGGAATAACTGACTTTTTTTTTTGAGAATTTGATCAACCAACTTTATCCAAAGCAAAATACGACAGACATTGTGATCACAAGTGGTTAAGAACTGTTAAAAAGCAAATACACATTCACTTTGTCATGGAAATAAAAGACCTCACTAGTCTGCCCTAAACCAGTCACTGATGCTGTACCCGAACTCTAGTAAGTTCACTTCTCTTTGTCCAGAGAACTTCAATTCTATCCTGTATATTAAAATTTTATAGCAGGCATTGTGAAGAACTGATAATCAGACTAGATTCCTGGGATAAAGTTATGTTAAGCACAGTGAAAAGAAAGAAGCAGTAGGGGAGCACAGCCTTTCTGATCCATCTGTTAAATTCAAACCTTACTATGGTGTTAGAACATGATCCTGAGCTGATAATACAGGTTTTGCTGTGCAAGTTACTTGAATCAAAACACCAGAGGTTCCCATTAAGATATGAAAATCTTTCAGCCATACTCAATCTTTTAGCCTAGCTAGAGGATGGGATTAAAACAAAAGGCAGCTTGCATATAGCAGAGAAACACACTCTCATTTTAGTTTGAGCTGAGATACATTATTCTCAAGAAATGGGAGAGTTGCTTCTTAACAGCAAACATCTTTATGATGCCTAGCTTGTCACTTCACTCATCCAGCTTTTCCTACCAGATGCCTTACTCAAATTTTACTGCTTGTCTGTGTTTTTACTCAGACCCTTAACATGAAGGGGAATATTTATGCTATTTGCCTCTGGTTGTTCCATCAGTGCTGTATTAATTGGTGGGTTATAGTGCCATCTCATTATATTGATGGACTGGCAGGTGGATCAGGCTGTACTCAAGGGGCTACTGCAGTTTGGCAGCTGGTATTTCCAGCTTTGTGAAGAAAAGGAAACCAGCTTTCAGAGAGCTATTAAGAACTAAATTTAGCAAAAAATGAGGTAATGAAAAATCAGCGTCTTGGGAGGATTTTTTTTATTTTTTTTTCCACAGTATGTTCAGTAGTCCCAAAAGTGGTGGCCATTCCAGCAACACTGCGTAAGCAGAGGCTGGAGTCTGCTGAAAAACCCAAGTAAAAGTAACTTCTGTTACCTACCTACTGCTAAAAGTGAGAAGACAATACAGGGGAAGGCTGGGAAGAATATTGTATGTTAAGTTATTAAGGACATGTATTAATTTGTCCCTAGAGGTAAATCTTCTTATCTCACCAATAGTACTTATGTTATTTATTAAAATTCAAACTTGATTTATATCACTGCTTTTCTAGGTTGTCTTTTCTTTCTCATGCTAGACAACTTTTAATTTACATCACAAATACATCACTAATTTTAAATCATGACACAAGTCTGTATGGTAAAAATCCTATATATATACGTATTACATGACAAAAAGACATAGCAGTGGCATGAGTTTTGAAGTTGCAAAATGAAGTGCTCAGACATTAGGAAGTGCCAAAACTAAGGCTTCCTGAGAAGTATTCCTTCCACCTCATAATTATGAGTCATTAAACAGTTCACGATTGCTTGATCATTCAATGCATGTGATGAAACCTCACTTTGTGAGCAGGGATCCAGTATTTCTGTTCATCGACATTCAATGAGAAGCTTTGTACATCTTTGTACACATCATTCAAATCCTGAACCAAGGACAACATAATTAATTTCTTCAAGATTTTTCCTCAGGTAATGTCTTTCTAACATTTTAATACTTTCTACATATTGAAAAAAATCAATCTTCAGAACACTTCTGCAGGGTGAGATAAGGTGTACTTCTCTACCTAATAGAACTTGTTAGACTAGCCAGAATTGAAACTTCTTTGTCCTATGTAGATGTGGCTTGGTTCCTGCAGGAAAAAAAAAATAATTAAAAAATCACATGACTCTATAATTAATGACAGGGGAATGGGTTAGATTTGCATAGGCTATAGTCATAATGCTGGCATTTCCTAACTTTTAGGATTGTGATTTAATGAGACTAACACTTCCTTTGGAAGTAATTTCCTTCTTTTTTTTTTTAAATTTAAAAATCTTAGAGCTGTATCACTCAGGATTGCATTTACTCCCTGCATGAGTGATATTCAGAGATCTTTAGATCTATAGCACAACCCTCTAATCATTTGAAAGCTAAATGAATCAAAGATGGAGAAGGATTCAATTGCTGACAACATTTTCCTTTCAAACTACTTGCAAGCAATGTGGATCTGTCACTAAAGAGAGCAGAGATATTTGTTTTAACAGAATTTTTCCCATTTGAAAAAAATCTTGAGCCTCAAGATTCACCATTTTCTCTGCAAAACCTGTACAGAGGCACAGCTAGAAATTGCCATTTAGATCTATTATTTTTTTCTACTGCCTCAAAATGGCTTGGGGGGGGTGGGTGGGAGGACGGCAAAAATATTTGTGGTTTTCCACAGAAGCCCTTTTGAAAGTGGGAAAAGGCTGTGGGCTGGGATCCCAAGTAATGACTCTGTGGCAATGGAGGAAGCGCACTGCCAATGTGAGCTGAAGCCAAAGAGCTGACAGGATCCTGAGGCACTGGGAAAAATTAATCAGTGGAAGGTCTTTGAATATTTTTAAATTATTATTTTTTTCTTTTTTCCCCCCCCATCTTCCTAAACTTTTCCTTGTCCTGATAGACTACTGCTTCTTCTCTTAGATCTAAGACATGCAGCATGTCTTTGCTCTTTGGCAACTTCTGTCTATTGTCTCAAAAAAGGCTGAATAATTTTTTCCCAAATTTGAGGAAAACAATCAACCATATCGATGAACAACTAAAGGCAGATGCTTGGTTTCTGGAACAGACATTCACACTAGACCACTGTTGGAAGAAGTGAGCTACATGACATTTAGTTCTACTTGGTGTGTCAGTTTACCTATTTTAAGCACAGTGGCACAGATGGAAATCAGGATCTCAGAGTACACTGTGAAACCTTGGCCCTGATAATGTATTGAAATACTAAATTTTTGTAATGGAGCCAAATAATCCCTTAATTCCAGCATATCTCTGTCGGGTAGAGCAAACTCCCTCTGATATCAACTTGCCGATTAGTATTGTTCCAATTCTGAATGTCTTTAATATCATTATCAAGCTACCACCACAACAGCAGCAGATGGCAAGTGGCCTGAAGTCTTCTCAGCTATGTTAACTCTGAAATGTCAGTCCCAGTCTGAAATCAACAGTGTATCTCATCAAAGCCTAGGAGCAAGCATCAATAGGACAAGTCTGCGTAGAATGCTTAGAAAAGAGTGTAAATCCCACTGGTCTTCTGCAGATGGACAGCACTGAAGCTTGAAAGTTACAAGATGTCAGGAGTCTTCTCAGGCTTGGATTTTGAAAAGACTTGTGTACATATTTAATTTGATGCACTCTGAGCAGTTCCAGCTGCTTAAAACAAAAGAGGCACATAAGTCCTCAGAATAATACAGAGCTCAGGCCTGTCACTCTGCAAACAGTACAGAAAGCCTGTGGATGTTATATAGTTGATCCCCTTTATGAAAAAACCTATTTAAACTCCAAATTTAAGCAGAGTTGGTGATGATGACAGTCTTTCCTCTCCTGCAAAAAGAGTCACTCATAGAATGGCAGCTTGTCTAGAAAAAAAATGATTTATATTTTTATGGGAAGACGCAGCTTCCTAGCTGCAGGAGGTTATTAGGATGAGCAAACAATCTAATCTACTGGACGTTAAGTAGTTTCAAAGCTTCACAGCTCCAGGAGCATGGGTTAGGAACTTCACAGAGAGCAAAAGAAAAGTTTCCAAGAAACAGAAAGGAAAAGAAAGATTGCTTTTTATACTTATTTCTTTATTAATAAATGAACAGGGCAAATCAGCAATTAAAGGCACAGACTCAAAACCAAATTCAAAGCAGTTTGTGTCCACACATTAATCTGAGTAGACCTTCCATAAATCTATGAAATAAATAGATAGCCCTGCTGGTGGCAAATGCTGAAGGCAACCCAGCATGTGTGAAACTGAGGAGTCCAGAAAGATTACACTGGGTTAAAAGCCTATTAGTGCACATTTTTAGTCATGTGTGTGTTTAGGTAAGGCATGTTGCTGATTAGGAAATGTAGTTGTAAGAATGTCCCATGGTCTAAAATGTGCTTCCCTGGGCAGTGCAAAAGAAGCAGGCATGCTAGCTCTATGATGAATCCAGAGCCCTCATAAGTATGAATATGGTTATTCACACAATGCCAGATGTGACTTGGGTTGCAGAAGACATTCATTATCAACTTCATTGAACCTGTATTTCCAATTTTTTAATTTTGCTTATGCTCATAAACAACATGACCCATTTTACAGTTGGAAAATTGCTTTCTGCAACTGGTCCTAAAGAAGCGTAAACAACTGTTCTACCCAGGATCTGCAGCATAATAGCTCTTAGATCAATGTATTTCTGTAACAGACTTCATCAAATCCTGAACCATTCAGGGAACTATGGGCAAATGAGCTTTTTTTAATTTGTACTCTACCTCTCAGTTCAGTATTTACCATCTTTTTCAGATTAAAGAAGGAAGTGAAAATAAATTTCAAAGCACAATATACCTCAAACAAAATATTTCTTTAAGCAACCTTCATCCCTCTTTCTTCCAGTCCCTCAGGCTGCAACCTTTATTAGTATACTTTGGAAGGAATATTAATTTTGTAGGTATGCAGATGTCAATCTAGTACTTAGTATAATCCAATATTCCTACTTCTTGACAAGGAATAAAACCATAGCTAGAAAATATGAAAGGAAAGACAATCTTACTTTCCCTCCCAAAGCTGTCTGATCATGGTTTAATTAAGCAACAGCCATGGGAAAGGCAACAAAAATGGACAAAAAAAGGCTTCTCCAAAAAGGTGAAACTCTTTTGAAAGTTGGTCCTTCTGAAACGCATTTCTGGGTACACAAAGGAGAAGGAGGTAACTGAAAATAAAATTCCTACATATGTCAACAAAAGAAAAGCAGCAGAAATAATTTATTTCAACTTTGGCAAAGTTTTTGACATTGTGTCCCACAATATTTTTTTTACCCAAAGTAGAACATTGAGGTTTGGATGAGTAAAAAATTTGGTTGGATGATTGTGCTCTAAGCATAATGATTTGTGGGTCATTCTCTATCTAGAGACTGATAACCACATGGATATATCTGACTGATAACCACATGCATATATTCTGGAACCTCTGCCCTTCTTAACAATTGTGTCAATGACCTGGAGAAGGCAACAGAGCACAGGCTTGTCAGGCTTGCAGCTGAAACTTAATTGGGGCAGCCAGTCTACACTTCTGAGGTCAGGTTTGCCATTCAGAGGAATCTAGATAGTCTGCAGAAATGGACCAATGCAAAGTTTATGAAATTCGACAACTACATGTGAATTTTTGTCCCAGCAACTGTACAGTCTGGAGAAGGCCAGACAAAGGACCAGCTCCTGCAGAGAAGGTGCTGGGGCTCTGGTGTGCAGGGAGCTATACATAAACCAGCAAATTCTTGGCAGCAGGACTATGTCCTGTCCATCAAAGGATGAGATTACCCAGATGTTCTCAGCGTTCAGGAGACCACATCTAGAGATTGCATCATGTATCTCCCACTACAGGAAAGACACTGATTAAGTGGTATGGATTCAGCAGGGGAGCCTAAAGCTGGTTATGCTGGAGCAGTTGTTCTGCAAGGAGAGATTAGGGGCAAAGATGGCTCCAGGGAGACTGAATGCAGCCCTTGGTGCTTGCAGGGAGGTGGTCAAGAAGAGGGAGTCAGAGACACAAAGGGATATCAATTGAACCAAGGAAAAGATGTTCAGATGGGACCTGAGGAAAAGCCTTTTCCCCATGGGACCAGTGGGGCAGAGGTATAGGCTGACAAGGGAAGCTGTGCCAGCTCCACCTGTTCTGGGGGGTATTGGAGAGGTGTCAGCTGCAACTTTTAGAAACTGGGACATTTTGCTAGTTCAAAATAGCAATATACTAAACTGAGAAGCTAAAAAGGCATGTCTATTCATGTTGGAGTAAAAAATAATTGAAAGACATTCTCATAATTTTATCTAATACACAAGGACATTTTCAGCTATTTCTGTTACTTCTAAAGGTGCAGGATAATGCACTATTTAGTTCCACAAAAGAAGCTGGACAACTCTCAAATTGGTATAATGAAAGCTTTCAAACCAAGAGGCACTCTTAGATCTCTGAGTGAGTAAATAAGCAAAGACGACCAAATTACTCCTCAGATTCCATTTCCTATTTCTAGACTTTGTATTATGTATTTACTCACACAGGTTTTGTTATAATGGAAGTAGTTTACTCAAAAACTATTGTTTTGATCTTTCCATAATGTCATAAAGAAAGAAAAATCTCATATTTTGCTGTGACTACAGGAATATGATCACACACGTCCATTGAATTCTGTGCTTTTCTACACAGAAAATCACAGCTAAGGATAAATAAACTGAAGGCAAAATTAAGAACTCCAGCTGTACGGAAGAGAGCATATAAAGAACACTGATGACTTAGAGTTATCATTATAGAAGCAGCAGTGTAAAAAAAAAAAAAAAAAAAAAAAAAAAAAAAAAGTTGCAACATGCATATTTCATTAATGAAGTGATATTGAACCTCAGCTGTAATAAACTAAGTTGTTTATCTTGCTTGCCTACACACTATCCAGGACTTAGTTTTACCCATACTGCAGGTTCAGCTATGAAACAATGGAAACTTAAAAGGACTCCAATTATGAGATTTCAAATTGTTATTACTGAAAAATGCCATTCTAACACGTTGTACATATCTTACATAGTCTTGAACAGCACCTAAAATAAAAAGCTTTCCTTCAATTAATGAAGACACTTTTATGATCCAGGTCCCTCTGCAGTCTTAATATTTCTGAGCAAGAATAGTTAAAATGCTTTCCTTTCTGTGTGACCATAGCACAGTAATTTCCTCATACACTCTAGTCACAAAGTGTGACTGCAATTCCAGTGTAAGTTCTGTCAGGGATAACTTCAGCATATATACTCAGATATCACACACAAGATTGAAATTAGTCTTTTGGTATTCTCATTTCCACTTCCTCTTCAAACCTAAAATGCAAAACTTCTCTTTCAAGTACCAGTTTTATGGATTCCTTTTGTAAATATTACTTACATGTTAATGGAACTTTTAATTATTACATAGGTATGACAAGCATATTTTTTCTAAAAACATGTCTGTCATCAGATGATTAATCAGTTGGATTGATGTGGGGGCATGACAATTGTGAGATTTTCCACTCCTTTAAAAACCCGAAGCATAAACTAGGGTGAGCTCACAAACTCTTGGCAAGGATTCTCTGCAGCATAGGTCACAGCCATCTTGGTGCTGAACACGTCATGCACTTGCCAATCAATTCCCACAGGAAATGATAGCCCATGCACTTGTAGAAAAAAATGGTGACATAGAAAGGTATACAACTTAAAGAATAACTTCTATTTGCTACAGTATACTTCACTTGCCTTACTGGGTCAGGACACTATGCAGGCTAGGGCCAGGAACTGGTAATTGGGAATTGAAAGCTGGTAAAGGTACTTAAAGCATGAATGTGAAATAGTTCAACAGAGCATGGAATTTTTTTGGAGGTTATTTCTTCATTATTTACTTTCACCATTACTGAAAGGATATGATAATTATGGGAAAGCTGCCTTTCAGCTTTTTAATAAGACAAGGACATGGGTAGTTTTCAGATTATTATCACTGTACACAGATGTTGATGGTTTTTTTGGTTTTTTTTTTCCTGTGGAAATTGGGAGTCCTGGGATCAAAAAGATAACTAGAAGGCCTCTCTGCTATTTCTAGGAGTCCTTGAGGAACACTTCTTTGCTAGTTGATGAGTAGAACATTAAAAGTTTACTCAGCTGTAGAGATGTGGTAGGGTACTAGTAAGCAGAAAATGGTAACTGAAATAATAGAGGAGTACAATTCACTGCTGGCTATGACTCTAAGATAATTTATTCTGAACCTCTGGACACCATAATTTATTTATTTATTTTCACAAAGTTATCCTTCAATAGCTCAGAGGTTTTGATATACATCTCCAGTTTTGAACTGCAGAAATGAGAAATGGGATTGTATCATGTCCCTTGTCCCTTTTTCCTTTTTTTTTTTTTTTTTTTTTCTTTTCCCATTGATTTAGTCCATCTAGCAGTTTAAAATATTTTTATCCCCTTTTGAATTTGGGTCCCCTTTCTAGACATTGTTTCTATTTTTTCTCCCCTACATTAAAGAACCATTTCCTGATGAAAAAATGGCTAGAGAGAACAATCTAGCAGAGCTGAATACTGAAAAACACTTTCTCTATTATATTGATAGAATAGAAAGAGCACATTTTGGAAAAGTGTTCAAAATTTTTCACATCAATGGGGCAAGTCCTTGGTGGAGACATTGCCTACAAACAGCACCTGCTTATGGTGTTCATATTTGTCTTCACTTTTGTACTTAACTCTACTTCACTTTTATACTTAACTTTTTGTACTTACTTAATCAAACAATAGAGAGCTTTAAGTAACTCACTGAATTATCCTCCAATTCTTCAATAAATTCCATAATTTAATTGTAGTTTCTCTTTTCCCTTTAAAAACTCTGGACTCCTACATTTTATAAAATAACTTACTACCAACTTCACAGTGTCTCATACCAAATGAAATCACCTTGTACTCGCAACTCCACTGTTATAGAACAATGACTATTTTATCAGTTATTTTTCCCCAATGTGACTCTGAGGATTCATGTTTTTTCTTTGCCTATTATTAAGCTTTTCTTCAGAGCCACTGACACTGAGGCCAAATGTCAGGGTTTTTTTAAGATGTGAACTGAATATCGTATTTCTATGTACATACATTTGCTTTACACTGTAGCAAGAAGTCTGATGTTTGAAGGGCCCTAGGCCAGAAAGTGATCAGAGTGACTATATGACCCATTCGCACTGTTCATTTGCCACAGTAGTCATGTTTGTATCATCTTGCAGATTAGTTTCAGTTTCATATTTCTTCCGGACCGTTGATTAAAATATTGAGTGGCCCTGATACTACATATAGTGCAAAGAGAAACCAAACAGCTTTATTGCATGGTAATGCTATATTAGTTTTTATGATTAATCACACAGCTCTTGTTAAATTAACTCCTAGTTAATAAGCCATGTGGTTGTGAATAATAGTGTTAATTTCACGTACCTAATGCTGTGCAAGACTCAGTCAGGTAGTTAAGATATCATGTCTATAAATTATTGCACACACAGTTATTTTTTCAAATGATAAATTACATTATGCTGGTTTTAGTCATTATAAAGACTCCCTGTTGATTAATTTTTAATTTGGCACCCATCGCCCATCCAAGTCCTTTGCACATAAGTTGCTCTTCAATTCCTTCCCAGACAGCACTGATGATTGGCAATGTTTCTCTCACTTTTGTACTTCTCCTTGCTGTATTTCTTGATGTTTCTCCTGGCCCAGTCTTCCCTCTGGATAAAGTCCCTACAGCTCAGACTACCACTCTACCACTGCGAACTGCTGCCCCTAAGTTAGAATCCCATTTCTCCTCTGCAGCTGAAATTATGCAGTAGGTTTTTATCTTTGTAGACTTTAAAAATAAATATATTGTTATAACGTAAGGTTTGGAATTTATTTTTTGTCATCCTGTTTACTAGGATTAACTGGAATGTTCAGATAAAGCCTTAAGGAAAAAAAAGAAACTCTAGCAGGACCACAACAGAAGAAGGTAGAGCCCTGGAGAAAAAAAAAAAAAAAAAAAAAAAAAAAAAAAAAAAAAAAAAGAAAGTACTTAATATGCAACTTTTTAGATACCCATGCCTGAGTAAAGTTTGATACGTTATTATCAGAAGGTCAAAAGTGATTAATATAGTGTTGTAAGCATTTTTCTGTGCACAGCTGTGAAAGAATGAACAGTATATGTTATGGAAACTAAGATGAAAATGTGTAATCCAAGTGTCATTTAACTTTTTCAATCAAACAGGGATTGAAATATCTTTGTTTCATACTTTCTTGATGAAAACTATACTCTTCAAATTACTGCTGAATTTACAAATGGATTTCCTGATTCTTCCCTTTTTACGCTGTTCTTCAGACCTTGCTAACTGTCCAAAATAAAGTCATTGTTCTGAAAATCATTGTTATTTCTATTATTTCAGCTACTCTGACTGTGGTTTACCACGTCCTCCAGAATTGATCACAGCAATGGAATTTCCTTTCTTTAAATGTTTATGAACTTGAAAAAGTCGATCTATGAGAGCAATTCAATCAAACTCTGTCTGAACTAGTCTCATCCCATGGTAACAGCCAGAATTAGCACTGGTACAATCAAGAAAAATAGCTTTAGTTCGTTTCCATTTTCACATTTCCCAGCCAGCAAAACATATCAGTATGTGTTGAACATTAAGCATGTTTCATTCTCTCCACAATCATAGAAGCATTTAAGAATGTACCTTGCTTAAGAGCTGCTTAAATCAGACTGACAGCAATTAAACTTAAGCATATGCTTAACTGCTTTCCTGGATTGGGGTGGGAGGAGATAATTTATGTGTTTAAGACTGGAAATGGGCTGTGTATGGAGTGGAGGCCATGTCATACTATCACAGAGAGTTTTGGATCTGTCCAGACTCCACCATGTGCTTCCATTTCTTCACCATCATTGTCAGTTAGGTTCCAATTCACCACAGCATCTAGGCAAATGACTTGCCATAAAACAGATGTAGGAAGGCCACAGGTTACATTCTCTTCTATATTACTTCAAAATCAGAGTAATAATGCACCCAAGTCTTAACAGGTTCCCAAAATCTGGGTGCTGAAAGGAGGACTCCATAGAGATGTGTTCTTTGGGAAAGTATAAAAGCCAGCTATCTCGGTACAACTGGTCAAAACTTGGCATGTTCATGTCGTACAGACCTCTTCTCTTTTGGCCTTTAAATCTAACTTTTAGGTCCAAAATAAAATTCCTGCAGAAATTCAACTGAGAAAACTTATTATAATTTTTAATAATTAGGACTTTTTTTCTCTTCATTTTTACAAAACTTTAATTATTTGACTACTTCATCTTTTGACAATCTAAGAGCCCCTTGCAGCAAAACAAAGAGTAGAAGAGGACTTTTAGGGCTTTCAAGCCCTATGCCATGTAAAGAAAAAATTACTTCAAGAACAGCTCTTCCCATGTTTTTTGGTTTTTTTTTCAATCAACAGGGAACCCAGAAGAGCTGGAATTCACAGTCATACAGCAATTTTCCAACAGGGTCCCTCTGAAGCAAGGGGCTTATGAGCATGTATGATGCCTGACTTACACTATATACTTACTATTAGAGGGCTGCAGAGAATCATACCATCAATGCTTTTGTGATGCTGCTGCTCAGCATCACAAAATGATAGGTACAAAATGATACTCACTTGATAGGTTTCATTGGACCCCTGCTCATGCTCTGAAGTAAACTCACAGGTACAAAAAAGAATATTTCTATAGAACAACTTTCTTTCTGACAAACCTACATATTTCAGAGAAAAAGAAGTAGTCATAAGGCTTCTAGCAAGCTCTAATCCTCAGGAGGAAACCTTTGCTACTCAACGGTGGCAGCTGTCCAAGAGAAGAATAAGATGTCCATGTCTGAGATGCTGTCACTAAAGTATAGCAGTAATTCAAGGAATGAAAAACTGACAATATGCAGCTCTGAATTACATCATTTTTAACCTACAAGAAAAGGGATTGCAGTGAGTAAAGGAGAGATTGGTGCTTCTTCTCATTCCTGTAGAAAAAATCGCTGTGGCCCTATTTGTCACCCCAAACACTTGAATTCCTTTGCCTTCTCTGGAGGGAATTATGGCTACAGACTAGCTGCTGGTAGCAGCACCATAAATTCTGACAAGGTCAAGCACATCAGTAAATATTGATTCTCAGAGGACAGGTAGACAGAAAGTGCTTGAACTCACTTACTCCAAAAGGCACTCTGCACAGTAAAGAGTTCAAGATAAAACACTCTCATACAACACAATGAAATAGTAGAAACACTGTCTAACAATGTTATTTTAATGGGTAATCTTGATAGTTTAATAGTTCAACTTTAGCCTTCTGCTTTTTGCCACCCTGAAGAGAGGGTATTCTGCTGTGTACATCCCACCATTCGCTCAGCAGCACTGGTGTTACTTCTGACCAGGAAACATATTTGAGTGATACTGTTGTTTCAAAATCCAACCTTCACCATGTTTTCTGGAGGGATTAACACAGAAGCATAGAATCGTTAAGGTTGGAAAAGACCTTCAAGATTATCAAGTCCAACTGTCAGCCCTACACCCCCATGACCACTAAACCATGTCCCGAAACACCATGTCTACCTGTTTTTTTAACACCTCCAGGGACAGTGCCTCTACCACCTCCCTGGGAAGCTTGTTCCGATGCTTCACCACTCTTTCAGTGAATAACTTTTTCCTAATATCCAGTCTGAACATCCCCTGTCACCTATTCCGGATGCTCCATTGTTCCTTTCAGCAACAGAGTTAGCCGGGCACCTGCCCACTGCTGAGGTAGCCCTGCCAAAAGGACACAGCCACAGCTGGGCAGCAAGTTAGGAGAGCGAGTGGTGTGCCACAGTCACTCGTGAGGATGGACACATGGAGATCAGCCAGCAGCTCAGGCAGAGCACCACTGCTCCGGGCTCAGGAGCAGGGCAGGAGAAAAACAGCACATTCAGTCAAAAGAAAAGTGTGCAATGAACCTCCTGAGCCAAGTGTGGTTTCTAATCCAGAGGCACATTTGGAAGCAATGCCCTGATTTCAAACCAGGTCAGGTAGAAACATCGCTGATGTGGCTGCCCCTGCCCTCCCTCTGCAGCCAGCTGCCCCTACAGAGCCTCTGGCAGATACATGGCTGGCTGATGACAAATGCCACTCCCGCCTGCGTGTCCTTGGCAGAGTCACCACCAGTCACCAGGAGCAGCACCCCAAAATGAGTACACTCTTCAGCAGTTCATGGCTTAATATCACTCAAAGTGGACCACCTTTTTCTTCTGCTCGCCACCCGTTACTCAGCATGGAAAAGTGTCCAGAGTTCCCTATTCAGCTCACAAACTGTGCTTCACCTTTCAAGACTTTTTCTGTTGCCTGCAACTGGCAGCAGTGAAGATTAGGCAGCCTTTTAATCTTTCCCCAGCCATGATTGCCATCAGTGGAGTAAAAGAGCAACTGCCTAGCAGTTCAAGTTACAGACCAATAAAAAGTTGTCAGAGCAGAAAGCAGTTCATACACTAAGTTAAGCTTCCAGCCAATTCAAGTCCATTATGCCTGCCTTTGAAAACTGCATAACTTAATGATAATTTCCTGGAGGATTTTTCATGATCCTTATGACAAAGGCCCATATTTCTTGTTAATAACATTTAAATATATATATATATATAGTTATCTGGTAGACTTTAATTTGTATTTAAATAGATTGTAAAACAATATGAATGAAGAATAACTACTTTCCAGAAAACTGGAGCATCTCACTAGTATTCAACAGCTACCTGAAACACTTTCAGCATCACAAATGTTCCCACATTATACAGCCCTGACAGTATATTAGCAGAGATTATTTTGATTTAAGAATAAAAAAAAAGAATTCAGTTTCCTATTACATAGACACGTGCTACTAGTAGCACTGATGTTACAGCTCGGTTCAGACTGAAGTTAGGCATATAATTTCAGATAATGGAAGGTTTTTTAGTACCAACCCCTACACG
>NW_009953496.1:909075-959572 GCF_000747805.2 Chaetura pelagica | reverse complement strand
GTAGATTAAGTCCTTCCGTGGGTACTCCACAGCTCTGTATGGCCTTCATCACTAAAGTATCTGTCACCTGTCTGCAGTGCTCTTGATATTTACACATACTAAACTAAATCAACCTGAGTGTGTTTTCACATGTTCTCTCTAGCCTCTCTGATACAGTATGAACATCACCGTAAGGACTGAAGAGGAAAAGTGTTTTCAACAGATGTGTAGAGGTATCAAAACCTGTTCTACAAAGCTAACCTAACTTTGTTAGAAAAAGCTAACCACTGAGTAGCAATGACATAGGCAATGTTCACATAGGTAAAGTCTGAAGTTTTAGATATCTCATTGACATGCTCCGAGTCACCCACATCTTTCTCAGCCTTACAGCATATCTTGTGTGAGCTAAACTCAAAATTCCTTTTGAAGCAAATGGAATTGATGTGATGTGGCTTTGCAGTTTCTTTTTTTGTATATTGATTTGATTTGAGTATTCATTAGAAGCACCTTGCCTATCAAGATGGGTGCTTGTCATGCTCTAAAATTAAACAAACAAAACTGGCTTTCAAAAAACTCTAATATAATAAGAAAAAATGAGTTAATAATTTCAAAAGTAAACATGACTGAGTACAGTATCTTCACTCCAGCAGTCAAGAAACATGGATAGTGAAGAACAAATATTTTAGCCACAAACATCATCAGAGATTAATGAACAACCTGATTTTATTTGTAGAAATGCAACAGATCACAGTAGTAGAAAAGTCTTTAAATGAAATTAACTTATATATTCTTTTCTATTAAATGTAAATTATCCTTGTTCACACAGATTTAAGGAGCAAAATCACATCATGCTGTTGATGGTATTTCTGTGGTGCTGGAAATCTGAAATGGAAAAGGAAAGAAAGGAAAAAGAAAATATAAAAATAGCTAAATCATGCACAATATAATTTATGGGCTCCATGCTGGAGCTCATCTGCTTTTTTCAGATATTTCTACAAATTAAACTATTCTCATAGAATAAAAGCACAATGAGAAGGGCAAGATATTTATTTATTTTTTAAATGTGGTCTTGAAACTGAGTTGTTTATCCTTTTGCCTTTCTAGAGTTCTCTAAAGAGGCTAAGTGACATAAAGCATGAGTAAGGTAACAGTGCACTTTTCAGTATGCAAACATTACAAGCTGACTTGCTACTTCTTCCAATCTCCTATGAACAGCTGCATAGCTGAACCATGGCTGACAATGACACCCTTTCCATCTTTCACAACAAAGAACAAAAAAAAACCCCAAAAATCTATGCTCCCCCTGCATATGGAGCATCAGCTTCTTTCTCTTCCACCTGGCATGCTTTTGAAGAACACCTCACACTGTTCCTCAGAGAATAAGGTTAGTTAACATTTTGCCATGGAACACATCTGGATAAACTCAGTGATTGGTGTATTTGAAAACTATACCTTCATTTGCATAATGCAAGCTCCGTACACCATACAAATAGAACTTGCACTACTTTGTGAATTCTCCAGTATTTTGAATGACTGAGCATAGTGACATAATGACAGCACACTCTGTAAAAACACCAGTCTGATCTTCTATTTATACACAGGACTGCAGCACAATAGTAGCTACATGAGATAAATTGTTAAAGCATCAATAACTAAAAACAAAAATAACAATTTGACTTTTAGGACATAAAATAATATCTACAGACACTCAAAAGCAGTGCAACCACATGTAAGCCCTGTTTGAATTATGAAAATATACAGACATGTTGCCACATACACCTTGGAGCTAGAAGAAGCACAGAAGCTTTTTTTGTAGCCAGAGTGTTTCCTTCTTATATGTTATTTTCCATCTCCAAAATTTTGATAACATTGTACATTCATGAAGGACATCTACTCAGTCTTATGGCATTGTCAATCAAACTGGATGAATTATATGACAGACTGTCACATGCCATCCCAGGCCAATTTGACAATCCAACAGACAGGTTACATCTTTTTCATAGTTTTCCCACAGTGTGATTTTCAGCATATCCCTCTTGCTTCTAATTCCCCTCTGCTCAGAGGGGAATTGCTGCTACAAACACAGGTCCACAGAGGAAGTCTTCAACACAAATGTCCATAAAATTGCCATTCCTGGCAGTTATATAAAAGATCTATCAATCTGATAAATCCACAAACCTAAAAATAACAGTCAAAAGAAAGGAAAACTTAACCAATTCACACTTAATAACAACAACAACAAAAAATATCACTAGATTCATAGTATATTCTGTTTTATTAATCTCTATTTTTATGGCATGCCTGCCATGAAAGTCACTTGGCAGGACCATATTGTGTCTCTTTTCAGGATGAACCTTGACAAATCTAGAGACTTCCAGTTTAGACACGTAGTAATAAATCTGAGGCAGAAACTTCCATCTTCAGCAACGGTGGTGTGAGAGAGCAGAATGTCCACGAGCTTAAGCGGAAATGATGGCTAGTTGACCAACAGCCAAACAACACTGCAAGTACCCCTCTTCCCACATCCACCTGTCAGCATATAACATATTTTACCAAAATAATTTCTAAGAGGTTTAACTAGAGGCAAATATTTATACTATAAATCTGAATATCTTTCCTATACCACTAAATTGTTGGTGTAGACACACATTAACATAAATATGAGACTCTGCAAGTGTGAAACCAAGATGTGCAAAAAGTAGCACTGAACACAGCATTTGCAACTAGGAGATGAAAAGGAAGACTGACAAAACCAGCAACTAGATATTCTGAAGATTACCCTAAAACACAGATACAGATAAATCACCATGGAAGACCTGTAAGTCAAGGTAGAAAGGCATATCTTTGGGACCTCTAGACAACAGTTAAAAAGCCTCTTTGCTCAAAAAGTTTATTCATGCCTACCTAGGGACAGTCAACTTGATCGACAACTGAAAGAGTGAATTCAATATTATTTGCTATAAAGCCTTTATTATGAGGTTCTCTGGATTTCCTGACATGGGTATTTCAGGAAGAGTACTGTGCTCTGCCTCTGCAGGCAGTGTATGGATATTTAATTGTATTTTCCAGGACTTCCTGACAGATATAATGGTTGTAGAGTGGCCTATAGGCCAGGAGCATAGCATCTATCCAGAACCCAGGAAGGTCAGCTCTTGGACACAAGATGTAACCTCTTCTCCCTTAAAGCACTCCACTACTACTGATATGCAGGACAAATTTCCAGGGCCTACCCTACACACCACATGTGTAGACTGCACTAATCAGTTCTTGAATTAAGCATGTTCTTGCTTATCATCTCCATTAACTTCCAAAGCTCAGATCATGGACTACTCTGGGGTGTGTTAAGCAGACTGTGTAGATGGTTTGAGTAGCTAATTTGATACATAGCACAGAATGCTGCTTTGACAGCTTTTGCTACAGCTCTCAGAGCATAGAATGAATGGCAGCTTTTTAGAGTTTGATCATTTGTTTTAATAATCTTTCTCATTTAAAAGAGGAGCAACATCACAAAGTTTTATAACTGATTGTAAATGTAAAGAGAATTAATTCCTCATACACTAAACAGGTGAGCAAGAGATTATTGCAGGCACCAAGAACAAGCAAATGTCAACTAAAATAATTTCCTGATAGGATTTTCCCTTAAAAGGACTAAGTAATGAAGAAGAAGCAGTTGTATACACAATCTACATAGTAAATAGCATAACAGAGGCTAGCTGAAGTAAATTATGATTATTTTTATTTTAACAAATGTTTGTTTTCAACTGAAATTTAATAATTATAATAATTTGACTTATTTATCTTGTTTGGACTAACACATATTTTGCTCTCCCTAAGTGGGCGTTAGGAGCCAGGCAGGATCGCCTAGAACTTCGGTACTGTAATCACAGGACTTTTTGCAGGTTCACTTGTAATTGTACAGAGATATTCTAAAACCTTAGCAATTTTGTTAATACTGGAAAGGAGGAAAGCAAACATTTCTAGGCTTGTTTTTTTATATTTGGTTTTGGTTTTGTTGTTTTGTTGTTATTGTTGTTTTGGTTTGGGTTTTTTTTTGGTGGTTTTGGTTTTGTTTTGTTTTTTTTTCCTGTTTGTCTTTCCTAATAGGGCAGAGACAAATACATTTTATAATATATGAAATACAGGTATGATTTTACTCCATGTGCTCAGTCATGCAAAATAGCTACTGATCTGCTAACTCTACTTACTACCTCGGACACTTAATCAAAAACCTATAGAGCACTTCTAGTGCCTCTGGAAAATGAAGTTTTTCTTTACTTCACATATGAATGCACCTCCTTTCATACACCCAGTTCAGGCATCAGAAAGTGACAATTTTCTTCCTGAATGTCTGAAAGTGCACTCTGCTTATCAGATAAATAACTCTTTTCCTTGTTTACCATTAACCTCCCAATGTACTATTTCAGAGGGTACATCTCAGCATTCCAGAACTATTAATAGTATCTCCACAATGTTCAAAGTAGTATGACTCTCCTCTAAAAATGAGAAACTGAGGAAAGTTTCCAAGCTTTTGTGCAACTGCCTCAGCTTTATTGCAAACTATTTCACCTCTAAGGTCATAATCATTAATTTGTCCTCCAGGGCTGGTTAAGAAATGGTAAACCTGGATCTAGCAATATTTTTCTCCATCTCCTTAGCAAGAGGAGGTAAAAAAGAAAAAAAAAACTAACAGTAAATAGTATATTCTGATAAAAGTCTGATGTCTTCAAATTTGCAACACAGAAACTGCAGTCTCAAGAGCCTAAAGTTAATACATTTTTTTGTAGCTTTAGCTAGCTGTTATTTCACATATGACTTGCTGACCTCCTTGTTCCCTGGTGACACAAGACAGACATTTTAATGTCCTACTCTGTAATCAGTTTGCCAGCAGCAAGTTGACCCACTGGCTCTGACCTTCCCCCCCCTCCCTTCCTCACATACATATTTTCAAAAATCTTAACTACTTCTGAGATACTTAAAAAAACTCTTTTTAATATGTTTTTTTTTCTTGTTTTATATCAGGACATGTTTTTATGAAGGTCATTCCTTCCCTCACATGCACGAAGCTTCTTAAAGGTGTCTTTATACCCTTCAAATGGACACCCATTTTTTTAATTTTCACATTAGGCTTCTGTTAAGAAATCTCTGCACACTTTCTCCTGTTATAATAAACTAGGTGAAAAATGTCCCTACATCTCTGAAGGTGAGGTAAAAAAACTAATTCTTACCCACTCTGATTAACTTGTTTTGCAAAGCAGTTCTAACAGATATCCCCTCTGGAAAAAAATCTTAATTGCTTTCTGAAAGCAGAATGCCTGTGACTATTTCTTGACATTATTAGGGAAATATTTTACTGTGATTTTTGATGTTGTGCACACACTGTATTATTTAGAGGGAAACAAATCTCAATGCTCTTGTTCATAATTTCCTGAAGTTTCATAATTAAAATGGAAAAAAGCAGTCAACTGTCAATTAGCTTCATTTTCATGAGGTTCTTAAGTGATAAAAACATGCATTTTGGCACTTGTGTCAAAAAATTCCCCAACTTTGCACGCTTTCTATCCCCAGAAGATGAGACATGTTATACTTCAGCAAATTCAAAGCATGAGGAGATAGGAGATATAGATGTTTTGTAAATATAAATATATATTTGCTTTTATATATAAAGGGAATGGTTTAAAGACAATTTAAAAAAATCTTAGGTGTAAAATATAAAAACATTACCAAGAATGTCATATATTGTATAAAGAACATTTAGGCAAAAGGCCCCACCAATTGACTGGAACTGTACAATGCCAAGAGATTTTTAATAACAGAGAGCAAAGAGGGAAGTCTCAATAACAAGATTTGTCTCTTGTAAGTCTTTACCACCTGGCCCTCTTACTATTCCTAACAAATGGCAAAGTCAACTCAAGGAAACAGACTTCATCTTGTTACTGTGACCTAACAAGCATATTATTTCTACACGTAGCAGCTAAATGGCAAGACTCCACACTTCACTGATCAGCTTCACAAGTAAGAATGAACCGCAGTGGACTTAGCAGTAATTTTTGAGTCTTTCTGCTTTAGAAACAATTTATATTATTATTTTTTTCCATCCATGGGGAGGCAGAATAAAAAAAAAGAAAAAAAAGAAAAAAAAAATTAAAGTTCTATAAAATAAGGTAAAATCAAGTACAGTTAAAAAAAGATCTCAGGACATTTAATGTCAACAGCAGATTTTTTAGACAGTGTCTAGGTGGAAGGATATGTTATGGTCTGGTGATACTTTAAACTATGATCAACTAAACTGATTGGTTATAACCACTGGTATGTAGTCTATAGTCTACTCTGCATGTATGTATCATATACAGTAAGTGACTGCACTAATGATGCATTATTACCTTGTATTGTACCTATTGGGTTTAAAACAAGTATTTAAAGCAATGAAGATGAGCATTCTGGCCTTCCTGACACTCATAAAACCACCACAAAACAGACCTGTGGCTGTGAAGATATATGATTAGATCTAATTTAAAGAGATAACTGGAGTATCAGGGGAAGATAACTAGTAATTTGTATTGTATCAAAATTCAGTGTCCATGCAGTCTCTAGCCCTCTTCCTCTCTAGTCCTTTCCACTTGATAAAGCACTTTTATCCTCACCCTGCCTGCTTCATGTTCCAACTTCTGCTGTCAGATGAAAACCACAGCAGACAAGAAGTGGATGGGGTCTCTTAAAAGACACCAAAAAAAACCAGAGACACAAAAAGGAAAGTTGTAAGTCTTTATGAAAACTGGTTATAATGACAAGAATAGATTGCACCGAAAGATGATTCAGTTGGGCTCAGGTTCCTTGTTTACTGAGAGAAGGTGCTTTAAAATCCCAGGACTTAGTTTTCTGCAGAATTTTTCAGAAATATTTTATCGAAAAATTTTATATTTGGTTGGCCAACAACACTGTGCTCAGAAGCTTCAATCACAACTGCTGATCTGCAGCCAGGGCACAGGCAGAACATTCCACCCTTGCTCTATTTAGGCCTGGAAGAGGTTGGCAGGAAACAACCATTTCTGAAGTCACTGAATTTTGTTTTATGTGCCAGAGTGGCATCCAAGCTAGATAACCCGTCTTGCAGCAAGATACCAGCAATTTAACATTTTTACTGGGTGTACATATGAAGGTGTTGGCAGTGTGGTGTCTGCTGCAGAAGTGGCCTCTGAGAGAAGACACCAGGTGCTGACCCTGCATTGGACAGAGCCAGATCCAGTAGGCTGCAAAATGGACCCACCATTGGCAAAAGATGAGCGCATCATGGAAGTCAGTGGCACCTTTGTAACAACAAATTTAAGAAAGGGTAAAAACCACTGTGCAGCAGATGAGAGAGGAGTGACAAGATGTGAAAGAAACCACTCTGCAGAACCTAAGGTCATTGAAGAAGGAGGGGGATGAAGTTCTCCAGGTGCCAAAGCAGAGATTCTCCAGTAGCCCTTGGAGAAGACCATGATGACACAGGTTGTCCCCCTCCTATGGAGAACCATGCTGAAGCAGATGTCCATACTGCAAACCGTGAAGGACTCCACACCGCAACAGGTGAATGTGCTCTGAAAGAAGGTGCCACCTGTGGAGGGACCACACTGGAGCAGGCTCCTGGAAGGACCTGTGCCCCATGGAGAGGAGCCCATGCAAGATGATGTTTTCCGGCAGGACCAGTGGCCTGTGGGGGGCATACACTGGAAGAGTGGGTTCCTGAAGGGCTGTACTCTATTAGAAGGACCCACGTTGGAGCAGTTTGTGAAGGAGTGTATCCCATGGGAGGGACCCCAAGGAAAGGCTGGATGTGGCACTTAGTGCCACAGTCTAGCCAGTGCGGTGGTGTTAGGTCATAGGCTGGACTTGATAATCTTAAAGGTCTCTTCCAGCCTTGGTGATTCTGTGCTTTTATGATTTTGTGAAGAGCGTGATGTGGAAGGAGTGGCAGAGAAGACCTGTTATGAACTGATCACAACCCCCCATTCCTCATCCCTCTGTGCTGTTCAAGGGGGAGAAGAGTCATTAGTGAAGTTTAACCTGGGAAGAAGGGAAGACAAAAGCTGGTTTCTGTTTTGGTTTTGTTTCTCACTATCCTATTTTTAATTGGTGACAAGTTAAATTAATCTTCCCCAACTTGAGTCTCTTTTGCCCACAATAGTACTTGCTGAGCAATACCCCTGTCCTTATCTTGACCCACATGCTTTTAATTTTATTTTTTATCCCTGTTCTGCTGAGGACAAGAGAGCAGCTGGGTAGGCACCTGGCAGCCAGCCAAGGTGAAGCCACCACAAGTTTTTATGTAGCTTCTGAGGGAACACAATAGCAACATCCATACTGAGAGTGACTCCTCCATGATACACCTGTTGCAGAGAGAGTTCGGTACAATAATAATCCTTCTTACATTAGCTAGGCTAATATAACTCATGAACCATAACTGCAAAGTAGCAATTGTGTATGTTGTTATTTTTTTTGTTCTGTATTGTTTTTCCAGGGGGCAAATGAAGAGTTATCTCCTTTCAACCATTTTGCTAATAAATAAATCAGGGAGGTGGTATCAATTGCCACAGATCAAGGATACTTAATATACTTACTTCTGTAAATTAACACTTCACCAATGTTCCCTCTCTTGCTCTTCATTTTACTCCAGAGAGGTTGCCATAGCAACTAGGTCATGTGCCCAGTTTAATCTTTAATGCTGTAATATTACAGTGCATTCTTGCTGAAAGCAAAACAAACCAAAAGGGCACTTTTTACTTGTAGCCCCTTGGATATGATGACAGTGGACCTCAACCATGTGAAAGGGCACAGTTTTTTTCAGGTGGTGAACAATAGTTATAGACACCAACATGAAGGCCTGGAAGCAGCTCTCTGCTATAATTTGTCTAATATAAAAAACAGGACCACCTCAAACACCAGCAACACTTCTGGAGGTGAACAAGTGATCTGTCACTAGTCCTCCATAATCCCTCTCACCTGGGCAGTGCTCCCATGCCACTGCTTCTCAGTTTTTGAGGAGTGGGGTGACATGACCGGGAAGAGAACCTCAGCAGCTTGAGCAAAGCTGGCATTATTTATATTTCAGCAGTGTGTTCCCATCCAAAACATTTACAGATGTAGAGGATAAATAAAGTGAAAATTGCTGAGCATTTTTCACTTTTAAACACAAGCTTAGACTACAAAAGGCAGCTGGTTTTATAACATTTCTGGTCATAAAAGTTAACATCTGAATACAAAACAGCTTCTAACATGAGTTTCATGTGGTAACGGAAACTATAAGCAACTTGATTCAACAGAGTGCACTCTCTCCTACACTACCTTTGTGCATGGTAATAAATAAATGCAAAAATTCAGAAAATTGCTACCTTACTCTTCTGAGCAGCCTTGTATACATCATTTCAGTGCCCTGACCTCCCAGGGTGGTGCCTTCCAGCACTAGCTACACAAGAGACAAAGTAAGGACTGATTTTTTTTGTGCAGAATTCTCTCATTGTATTCCTCATCCTATGAGGAACCTAATGTTTTGTTTGCTTGGTTTTTCACCAGTTACCACTCACCCAAAAATAGCATTTTGTATTCCTTAGGTAAAGTACAGAGCTTAGTAATAGGGACAAGGTCCTTGTCTTGATTCCAAGGAATGGGTGGCATGAAAGTAACAAAAATGTCTAACATATTCATATGTAAATACATAGTTGGATTAGATGGAGTTTTTGCCTTGTTTTACACAGAACTTCATGCTTCTTAATGGGACAAAATGCAGTAGCAAAAGCTTCAAATCAAATCTCCCATTTCCAAAAATATTCCAAACAAATGCGATTTCTTAAAACAGGACTTCTCCCAAAAAACTTGGAGGACTACGTGTATAATAGAATATTAGTAACAGTCTGAAACTGTGTATGTACAATCATGACTCAATGGGAGGCTGAACCGTCTACACATGACATAATTCCAGTGCCTAATTAAACTGAAATATTAAACTCATCTTTCAGTTAAGAGAATGAGAAAGTGAATTGAGTTTAATGAAGTAGGAAAAAGCTAATAAATGAAAACATCTACAGAATGGGTATATCCTCTGTTAAGAACATTTATCGAAATGGCTCAATTCTAGTATGTATTCTCATATTAATGTTTGATACCTTATACTGCACTGCATGCTGGCCTTTGGGAAATCCAATTCCAATTTTCTGTACATCATAGTCAGTGCCAATTAGGAAACCCCTGTAAAAGCAGAAAATGTTATTCATCTTCTTAAACACTACCCATGAGTCCTTTGTAATCTCTTTCAGCTATTTAGAGATAGGCCCCGATTCTGGGCTTTATTATTTTTAAGAAAGATTTTTCATTCATTCTATTTGAAATTATTCCTTATGTGACTGTCAAATTAAATTCCAGGTTTGGCTTCCTTCTCAAGCTCTTCTCACCTTTTCTCTAGTATCACAGGATTTCACTGTTTTTTCAATGAAGTATAGCAAAAACAAACAAAGCAACAAACCAACAAATGTCAGTATAATCTCACTCCACTCCTTTCTTCTTTCCTTCGTGTTGCGATCCACGACCTATTGTATCTCCTTTTTGGAGTGTATTTAGAGTGTCAGGATCTGCTGAGAGGTCTGCACATGGTGCTCACCTCGCACAGAGGAGCAGTGAGGTTCGGCACTGGCTTTTGAGTGAGTAACTTGCTCAGTACTTACTAATATTTCCAATAATGGCAGCCAATCCCCGATTAGAATTTATTGTGGGGGAAAATAAAACAATTTGGGGCAGGAGATTCAAAAGGGGTAATTAAAGCACATACGAGCTGTGAAATATCTTTTAAGCACCAAATAACAAGAACTTATGTCTTAATACTTATATATGGGTACACCTTGTTTACACACCTTATTTCATTATTTATGAGGGAAGGAGGAGGAGGGATATGCCCGACGCTTGTCCCGTATAGGGTCACAGTTTGAGTGCAAGTAAGACAGGATTATGCCTTCCCCTGCAAGCTGGTTAGGACCAGGGGTGGTAGGAATCAGTCTCACCACACGTATTCAGCAGCAGATGGGTTCCTGAGGGTGGTAGCTGCAGGCAATGCAGGCAGGCTGGCAGGAAAAGCTGCGGGGACAGGACGGGATGAGCTGGGTCAAACCGGGTGTGGCTGGAGCGAACCGGAACCAGGCGAGAGCCGGGACTTGGGCTGCAGCCGGGGACCTCAGGCTGGCAGGCACTCCAAGGCGCAGGTCACCCCCCCAAAGCAAGCGGCAAAAGTGGCGACGGCGGCAGCAAGCGGCTGCGGCAAGCGGCTTTGGGACCGCGCCGAGAAGCAAGCAGCAAAAGCATGCCGAGAAGCGAGGAGCAGCACCTTCAGTGTCTGCGGAACAGCGCGCCGAGAATGAGGAGAGCGAGAGAGGGAAAAGCGCACGCTGTCTCTTTATAGGTTGCCTTCGCTCTCGATTGGCCGGTTTTGTATTTCCGGGCTTTTCAGCCAATCAGACGGGACCTTGTCCTGCCCTTGCAGCCGTTTTTCCCTCCACAGCTCCTCTCCTGCAGCAGCTGCCCCCTCAGGTCATCATGGAAAGCAGCCAGAAGAGGGTTCAATGCCAAGTGGAGCAGCCTTCTTTAAGTCAGTTATGTCTGCTGACCTAAAGGGCATTTCATGTTCGTGTGAGGAAATACCTGGTCCTTCAAACTTTGCTTTCCCTCTCCTTCTTTTTTGTCCCTTATCCTTTGCTACCCACCAAGACCCAAACACCTCTTGTGCCTCAACTTTTCTCTCCTGGCTGAATTTTCCCCTCATATTGTAATCCTCACACCCTTTCCTTTCTATCTCCCCTTACCCTTTATTTTACAGCATAAGCATAAACACACTCCATCCATCAATAAAAAATTACTTCTTGGTAGTATGTACTAGACTCCAGTCGTCATTGCAATGAATGTGCCACCACCAGTAGATGCCTTCAGTTCCTCTACACTATTTAACTGATTATATGTGTTCCCTCCTTGTGTTAAAATTTATCTGTCTTGAACAGTGCCACACAGGAAGAACTTGGCCTGTTAAAACAACGTATTTAGCCTACAGCCTTATTCCTTGATATCCCACCCCGTGATCGATGCATGACTATCTGATAATTCCTGTCAGGAGAACAGGTAATCACATCAGTTAGGTGAGATGACACACAGAGACACACAGAACTTGGGTCATATGAGAGTGGCATATCTAGGTAGAATGAAGGACACCAATATGCACATATAAAATTTCTCATTAAGAGACCAGTAAGGTACGTAGGGAATTAAAGCACTGGCATTGGGGTAAGTGGATGGAAATTAGAAGAAAATTCAAATTAAGTAAAAGAAGCATGACAGATTGTACAATGCTCTTAAAACTGGATGGAGAATTCAGGGGAACAGTTTGACAATATAAAGGAAGAGGCCAGTAATATATTCTGCCTTAAATTACTAAAGGTCCTTGATAAATTTTACAGATAACAGTATCATTTCTCCAGCTATTTAGCATTTCCACTTAAAAGGAAATGTAGGTGGCTAAAGAAGGTGACAAAAGGTTGAAAGAAATGGAAATGGAGTAAAAATTAACAGACATTATGAAAAAGTAGCATGGCAAGAAGAGAAAAACATATAGTTTAATTTTTAAAAGGTTAAAAGTTCTTTAAAAGTTCATTTAAAAATATTTTTTCATCTTGTTCCTCCTGTAACCATAAGCAAATGGTAATAGACAACAATTAGGGATTTCAATTCATGTGCTTTGTTCATCCTTACGTTCCCTCGTGAAGAGTTACTGCTGCTGTGAGAGTCAGAAGCTCAAGAGTAAAGCAACAAGCAGAAAGACATCATCACTTAAGGCCATTTCTTTTTAGTGCAGTACTTCTGTATTTATGGGCTTTCCTCAGTAAATCTTGGACAGTGTAAAGCAAAAACTGATTAGTCCATGCCATAAAAATGCCTAAGCAAGCTACAAAGCCTGGTTTGAGCCAGGATGAAGCCAATTTTCCTTTTAATGATTTTTTTTTTTCCTTCAGTATGCATTTTAACTAGTTTTTTTTAATGAGTAGCAGTCTTCCAATTAAGACTGATAATGGTGGAATGTTTTCTAACTCCTGGGTCTTCAAGGTCGCACCTTCACTCTGCCGGCTCAGACACTATGGGGAGATCTATGACACCCCCACAAGAGGCTGAATTAGACAGACAGAAAAATTGGCCAGAGATATTCTATTCCATATATCTACATAAGCTCAGAGGAAGGTCAGAGATCACAGAAGACAACTTCCTTCCTGCTTCTTCTTCTCTTCTCTTCCATCCATGGCTGGTGTCCGGGGAGGACTCCGTCCATCCACCACCATCAACCCCCAGGCTCGAGTTCTCCTGACCCTCATCACACTGTGCTCTCTTCAGCAGCAGTCTGGAACTTTTCGGGACTGTTTTCAGCTAAGGAGAGTGCTGTGGGAGTTGCTGGGGGTGGGGAGAGGCAATAGGGGATTGTACATTTGCTGAACACATTTGTATATAATTATATATTTTTTCTTATATCGTAACTGTTTAATTAAAGATGTGCAGTTTGGTTTTCAATCCAGTAGTCTCTCTTTTTTTCTCTCTCTCCTTTCCTACCTGGGTTAGAAGGGGAGGGGATTGAGAGCAGTGTTGTTGAACCTGAGTCAAATGGTGACAGCTTTGTTCGTTCTTACCTTCCCTTGTGAAGACTTACTGCTGCTGTGAGAGTCAGAAGCTCAAGAGTAAAGCAACAAGCAGAAAGACATCATCGCTTAAGGCCATTTCTTTTTTAGTGCAGTACTTCTGTATTTATGGGCTTTCCTCAGTAAATCTTGGACAGTGTAAAGCAAAAACTGATTAGTCCATGCCATAAAAATGCCTAAGCAAGCTACAAAGCTGGAAACAGAGGACAACCCTGAATGTAACTTTTTTTTTTTTTTTTTTCTGAGAAAATACAGAAACATTCAAGAAGTTATTAAAGGCAAGACTTAGCTGGCATGCCTGACAGAGAAGGCCATCTGTGAGTGCCTCAGATCACAGAATCACAGAATGGCAGGGATTAGAAGGGACCTCTGAAGATTATTTAGTCCAACCCCCCTGACTAGAGAGGATCCCCTAGAGCAGATTACACAGGAACATATCCAGGCCGGTTTTGAATGTTTCCAGGGATGGAGACTCCACAGCCTCTCTGGGCAGTTTTTTCCAGTGCTCTATTGGAGTATTTTCTTATATTTAGGTTAAACCTCTTGTGTGTCAGTTTGTGAACATTGCCTCTTGTTCTGTCACTGGACACCACTGAGAAGCATCCAGCCACATCCTTCTGACACCCACCCAGCTGATGTTTATACACATAAATAAGGTCCCCTCTCAGCCTCTTTTTCTCTAAGCTAAACAGACGCAGCTCTCTCAGCCTTTCCTCACAGGGTAGATGCTTCAAAGCAAAAAGTAATCATTCTGTATTTAGCTAGGAACTTGAGAGCATTGCAAAAAGTCTTAATACCTTTCAAAAATAGCATTGTTTGACTATTCCTCAACCAAAAAGAATCACAAACTTTATGTTCCCTTTTTGGAAACAAGACTGATAAATTGTGTTCATGCAGAAATAATTTAATTTTGTTCTTCAGGGTGTACACAAAAACTCTTCTTTAAAGGTGTGATAGAGAGATTTAGCCTTTCTCCAGCCTTACAGTAAAAATTGGACATACTTAAAAATATATGTTAAAAAATATAACCAAATGTCTTCCGTTTTCAACAGGACACACAAAAATACTCAGCTGGTGGGTTAAATCATGGAAAATGCTTGGGGAGACCAAATGTTTAGTATTTAAAGGAATGTGTCAAATAAAATTTTTTATCATCTCTTACTGAGAAATGATGGGCAATATAACAGTCCAGCTCTGTGATTATGTGCCCAGGTGACTTTATGTCTATTTTTTCTTCTGTGCTGTATAGCACTTAACACATTTTACTTACCATTATTAAAGTATTTTAAACACTTGTATAATAATATGGGAAGGTTTGCACCTCATCTGTTGCTTTAGAAACAAGCAATTGTTAACAGGTTTTCTTCATAGGGTGTACAGTAGTTGTTAATGTGGAAAATAAGTTTAGTAACCTAGCAATGAACAGCAAGATTATTTCAACATCTGAATCTCCTTCCTATATGCAGAGAGTAAAGATTGATAGCAGTGAAACAGGAATGAACTGTGTGACACAAAGGAACGTAAAGTACCATGAAGGCCTTATTTACTCACACCCAAGCCAGGCTGGATACTGGAAATGTTACATTAAATGAAAGAAGCAGTCTTGGAGGCAGTTAAAAGTTGCTGTCGTGGCTAAGAAGCTAGGGCACTGTTCCTGCTTTCTTTGCACCTGTTAGGCAGATTTTTTTTCCAAGAGATGCTGAACTTCAACAGGTCTGATCTAGTTTTAAGACTTTTAGAACCCTTGGTGTGGGTGGCAAAGCAATCATGATTCTTGCTTTGGTCAGTAAGAACACACGAGTTCCGCCACACAATGATCCTTTTGTACTCATGGGATAAAAAGCAGGCTCTAACCCTCAAAAGTGACACAGTTCTGTACCAGAGGAATTTTCTGATTGTCTTCCATGAGTGCCAGTTTCTTCAAGAATAAAAATTATTACTGGTTTATTTTCTAGCAGGGATCTCTTTATATTTACTCCCCTGAGGAAGCAACTGGTGATGGGTCCTTTTTCCTGCCATTTGCTACTTCAGTAGATATGTGACCACAGGAAACTTTTAACAGGGGATAGTGCTTACAGGTTATGGAACAGTTCAGATTTTTAGTGCAGTACTTCTGTATTTATGGGCTTTCCTCAGTAAATCTTGGACAGTGTAAAGCAAAAACTGATTAGTCCATGCCATAAAAATGCCTAAGCAAGCTACAAAGCTGGAAACAGAGGACAACCCTGAATGTAACTTTTTTTTTTTTTTTTTTCTGAGAAAATACAGAAACATTCAAGAAGTTATTAAAGGCAAGACTTAGCTGGCATGCCTGACAGAGAAGGCCATCTGTGAGTGCCTCAGATCACAGAATCACAGAATGGCAGGGATTAGAAGGGACCTCTGAAGATTATTTAGTCCAACCCCCCTGACTAGAGAGGATCCCCTAGAGCAGATTACACAGGAACATATCCAGGCCGGTTTTGAATGTTTCCAGGGATGGAGACTCCACAGCCTCTCTGGGCAGTTTTTTCCAGTGCTCTATTGGAGTATTTTCTTATATTTAGGTTAAACCTCTTGTGTGTCAGTTTGTGAACATTGCCTCTTGTTCTGTCACTGGACACCACTGAGAAGCATCCAGCCACATCCTTCTGACACCCACCCAGCTGATGTTTATACACATAAATAAGGTCCCCTCTCAGCCTCTTTTTCTCTAAGCTAAACAGACGCAGCTCTCTCAGCCTTTCCTCACAGGGTAGATGCTTCAAAGCAAAAAGTAATCATTCTGTATTTAGCTAGGAACTTGAGAGCATTGCAAAAAGTCTTAATACCTTTCAAAAATAGCATTGTTTGACTATTCCTCAACCAAAAAGAATCACAAACTTTATGTTCCCTTTTTGGAAACAAGACTGATAAATTGTGTTCATGCAGAAATAATTTAATTTTGTTCTTCAGGGTGTACACAAAAACTCTTCTTTAAAGGTGTGATAGAGAGATTTAGCCTTTCTCCAGCCTTACAGTAAAAATTGGACATACTTAAAAATATATGTTAAAAAATATAACCAAATGTCTTCCGTTTTCAACAGGACACACAAAAATACTCAGCTGGTGGGTTAAATCATGGAAAATGCTTGGGGAGACCAAATGTTTAGTATTTAAAGGAATGTGTCAAATAAAATTTTTTATCATCTCTTACTGAGAAATGATGGGCAATATAACAGTCCAGCTCTGTGATTATGTGCCCAGGTGACTTTATGTCTATTTTTTCTTCTGTGCTGTATAGCACTTAACACATTTTACTTACCATTATTAAAGTATTTTAAACACTTGTATAATAATATGGGAAGGTTTGCACCTCATCTGTTGCTTTAGAAACAAGCAATTGTTAACAGGTTTTCTTCATAGGGTGTACAGTAGTTGTTAATGTGGAAAATAAGTTTAGTAACCTAGCAATGAACAGCAAGATTATTTCAACATCTGAATCTCCTTCCTATATGCAGAGAGTAAAGATTGATAGCAGTGAAACAGGAATGAACTGTGTGACACAAAGGAACGTAAAGTACCATGAAGGCCTTATTTACTCACACCCAAGCCAGGCTGGATACTGGAAATGTTACATTAAATGAAAGAAGCAGTCTTGGAGGCAGTTAAAAGTTGCTGTCGTGGCTAAGAAGCTAGGGCACTGTTCCTGCTTTCTTTGCACCTGTTAGGCAGATTTTTTTTCCAAGAGATGCTGAACTTCAACAGGTCTGATCTAGTTTTAAGACTTTTAGAACCCTTGGTGTGGGTGGCAAAGCAATCATGATTCTTGCTTTGGTCAGTAAGAACACACGAGTTCCGCCACACAATGATCCTTTTGTACTCATGGGATAAAAAGCAGGCTCTAACCCTCAAAAGTGACACAGTTCTGTACCAGAGGAATTTTCTGATTGTCTTCCATGAGTGCCAGTTTCTTCAAGAATAAAAATTATTACTGGTTTATTTTCTAGCAGGGATCTCTTTATATTTACTCCCCTGAGGAAGCAACTGGTGATGGGTCCTTTTTCCTGCCATTTGCTACTTCAGTAGATATGTGACCACAGGAAACTTTTAACAGGGGATAGTGCTTACAGGTTATGGAACAGTTCAGAAGCTTTCTCATTAATTTCTGCTTATTTCTTTTCTGACATTCAAATATGAAAGTCAGTCCTGACAAACTTCAGAAGAAATCACGTGTTCTAGTGCTGTATTCAGATCACCACCAAATAACTATTATTAGAAATAGTATTAGAAATGCATGGCACCAAGTAGGAATAAGATACAAAAAAACCTGATCTGCCCTATGGGCTTGACCATTTCAAGATATGATTTGCTTGTGTTTGCACATCAGATTGAGAATGTTTAATTCAACCACTGACCAAAATAATCTGTTTTGATCACCCATCAACTAAGCTTGGCCTTCAGTTCAAATAAAAGCAGCATCTGCTGATACACATAGGCATTAAAATTCTTCTCACTGAAGATGGGAGGTTTCATGAGTTTGCTGCACTTTGTGAAAAGCATTTTGGAAAGAGCATATAATAATTTTAAAATAACATTATTTATGATGAAAAGTGAACTCATCTCAGGAAACATCATTGTGGTCCCTTGTGCATCTGCATTAAGCCATAGTCTTTCATTATGTCATTATATCCTATTTTTCTTCATAGGCTCACTTACTACCTGATTTTATACACAATTAAGCCCCCAAGGAAAAAGAACTAAGAGCTGGATGGATAACAAGGTATTTTTGCAACTCTGGATGTCTTAATATCACACCTGCATAAAATTCTTCTAAATCTTTCCAGAATTAGATAAACAACAATATTATTTGTTTTGACTGAAAGGTTTGTAGTGATACTGCAGTTGTATGACAGAATTTTAGCAAAAAAGGTGTGTAGTTCCACAGGTTTTGCACAGACTGTTATGAACAGTCACTGCTGAACAAATTAAAGTGGGTACAAAGGTCCTCTAAAGATAAAGAGGAGACCCACAGCTAGTGTAGAAAATAATTCCCTTTCACTTGATTAAGATGGGCATCATGTTATTATGAAATCAGTTGCACATACATAAATATCAATACTGGGAGTTGTGGAAAAAACAGTTCCTATGACAGGCATTCAGAACCACAGAAGCTCAGTATGGAAGCAGAAATTTCCCAAATCCTGAGAGCTAGAATGTAACATAATTCTAACTGAAGGAAAAGACATTTTGAGGGAGGGTTTTTTTTTGGTGCTAGGTTTGTTTCTTTCCAGGGAAGGGGTTAATTTTTTGCATATTTATTCCATTTCAGATATTTCTTCTCATTGGCAATCCTACTTAACATCTTCTCCACTTCCATATGCAAGCTGACAAAAAAATATCCTTCCAGCATATTTGATCATATTTAGATGACTGTGTTAAAGAAGCCCAACCAGCATCTATTCACATTTACTCTGAACATTTAAAAAGTATTTAATACATTGCTCTTGAGTTATTTTGAAACAGGTGGAAAATGTCACTTTGTCAAAACCAAGGCAATCCTAAAACAACTAAAGTTAAGGCAGTTACCTGAGACACTATGGTTTAGAGGGGAAAAGCCCTCTTCCAGCATTTCATTGCCTAGTGACTTTTTGCCAGCTGTTCTTTTATATATATTTTCCACACTGCTTAACACAGAAGACTCCATGTAATGAAAGGTTTGCTTTCATTTCCTAGCAGGGATATCTCCATCTCAAATTCTGAATGAGCTGACAAGTGAAATTATAAACTTGAATTTGTGTTGTATGATTGAAAAATACCAAACCTACTAATACAAGAAGTGAAAGACAGAGGAAGTGCTCATTAATGTAACCTCATTAAGGGCATAGCTGATTTAGAAATTTAAAAGTAAACACAAAGAACAAGGAAGAAGTAAGATGCAATGCAATATACGTACATCAGTTAAAGCATCGCAGATAACCTGATAACTTTAATAACCATCTCTTTATGGGGGTAGATGAAATTCAGAAAGAGTGCATTAACTGGATTTTATTAAGCTATTAGCTATGGGTTTATTTGAGAAGCTATTTAATTGCAGAGCAGTAGAATTTGCACAAGGGTTGTAAAGTGAGTAATAAACTGATGGATGGGGAGACAGAAGTTAAGGCCTTAGAAATGAAGGAAAGAGGTAACTTATTGAATTCCTTAGGTCTCACTGATGGAACTGATTTAATTTTCTAATTTCATCAGTTTGGACAAAAGGTAGGAAGGTGTAGCTGTTGGTAGAAAGTTAACAGATTAAATAAATGGAAAGGATTGGCTTTTTGAACAGGAAGGAACTAGTTACATTTAGGTCCAGGCTGAAGAACTGCAAACTCCAAAATACAATAGCACAAAATGAAAGTAATGCACTTTAGGACCTAAGATATCAGTAAAATGATAAGACACTTTTGATAATATATTTCATGGAATAGAATTCCTGTTTTCTGTAATCTCTAATAATAGTGTAAATTTTACCTGAGGAGCCAGTATTTTGGATTAAATATCATGCTCTCTAGAGCCAGGCTATGTACAGTTTGAGTAAAGCAGTTTTGATATATCTCATTATGATAAGGTTCCAGTACAATCCTTGATAGGATTTGGGTTATTCTGCTCTTGCTTTTTTTGTTTATTTTTATTTGTTTGTTTTTATTTTATTTTTGCCTTTTTTTTTTTTTTTTTTTTTTTTTTTTTTTTCCCCCCTTTCTTGTTTTCCATTTCCACGCTGGGGCATTTTTTTTTTTTTTTTTTTTTTTTTTTTTTTTTTTTTTTTTTTTTTTTCCTTTTTTTTTTTTTTTTTTTTTTTTTTTTCTTTTGCACACCTTCCTGACTTCCAATTTCACAGTCAGGCAATCATTTCAGCAGAGGAAACCAGGAGGTACAAGTCAATTCTAAAAAACATCTCTAGGGCTATATGCAAAGTCCTCTGAAATAAATTATAAGATTCTCATTAGCTTCAGCGTGCTTTAGTTACAAAACATAAAATGTAAAGGTCATTTTAATACATATTTTCTGCCTATAATTAGGCAGATGGTTTTGACGAAAATTTAAGACAGGAAAAGCAGAGAGGGATAAAGATATTATTTGGTAGCTGTAGTGTAGGTATCCTGATAATCAAACCATGCAGCAAGTTACTGAGCCAGATACACCATTCCGTTCTAGTCCAACAGATTACTCAGTCTCTGGGTAAAATTAATTAACCTTTAAGTACCACTTAACTAAATCCTTCTTTATAAGTGTCTACCTCACTGTGACAGCTTTAAGCTGTTTACAGTCCTAAGAAGAAGTGAGAGAGAGAGAGCGTGCATGTTGAAAACCTAGTATGCCTCCCTCCAGTGATTAAATGGATGCTCTATATTTATTGACTTGCAAATTTTGACAATAAAATAAACATGGAACTGGAGGTCATTACCAAGTTTTGTTGTACTTTTTTCTAATTTACAACTTCACTACAATGTTTTTGCAAACAAAACACTGATTCCCATAGCTACCAATTAATACACCTCTGTTTTATTGGGAAAATGCAAATTTTATTTCTTACTGCTGATTTTTATAAGAATATGGATAAACAAGATACCTAGTTCGGGAAAATTATATTTGAGAATTCTGAAAATCTTATTTACATAAAAAAGTTTATATTGGAGGTAGGAAGTGAGATTCATCTGTCAGAGAAATCCCTACCTTAGAGTAAATGTTCCTTTGACTCCGAATAGGAGAAATCATGAAGATTCAGAAAGAAAGGTGGCTGAAGCTGAAAAGATGAAAACAAAAGGAGGCCAGTCAATAAAACCTACAAACTGAGCAGACACAAAGATTAAGGCAAAGTACATCATATTCCTTAGATCTCCTTCTAGAGAAGACTGAAGGTCCCAGCCTGTAATGGCAAAATACACTGAAGAATTTCAGCCCTGATTAATTTCCAGAAGATTTACTGGGAAACAAGGGAAGCTAGGAAAATCATGTCTCCTTATAATCTGATAAAGGGCTGCTACAGTACTGGAACACTGCATGGGAAATACACTTCTCTGTTATTGCAACAACTTGAGAAAAGCATGGTATTATTTTAGGAAGCAGAAACAAGCAACATGCAAATGGTTTGTAGGAGATTACCTGTACCTTTGTAATTTGTCAAGTAAATCACAAACAGATTAGAAAAAATAAGGATTTTATTTAAAAAGATTAACAAATACAGAAATTAACATAAACCAAGCTGTTACAAAAGCTCTGGAAACTAGTTAACAGAAGGATTTTGATTGTTTTTTTCCATAGCAGAAAGCAAGGTCATATGTAGAGACGTGATGAAAATGTTCAAATCATCAAAGCACTGGATATTTTAAGCAGGTAATCAAACTAATGATATTGAACTCTGGATGAGAAAATTACTTTGTCAACTTAAATAATGAAAATTTACAGAGGAGTTGGATTTTTCCTGTTTGACATACTTAGCCAGTGTTTAAAAAAATACAGTTGTCTTTCTGCTGAAGAACAAAAGGATCTGTAGGACGTGAGTGTCTGTGGGGCAGAATCTACTTTGATCTCACATTCTTGCAAGCATAAATTGTCCAAATATATTTTCATTGTATCTTGGCTCTCTTTCAGAAAGTATAGTAATGCTTATTAAAAAAAAACTGATTTATAATGTTCTCCTCCAGTTTCTTATTACTGCAATTTATTTTATTTCATCCCTTCTGAAAAGCATAGAATTATAGAATTTTTTTGGTTGGAAGAGACCTGTAAGACAATATACCATATAAGTTCAAAGACTTTGTGCAAAGGTGGGACAGTTAAAACTTACACATTGGCAACTTTTGAACAACAGCACTTATGACACCAGAATCTACAGA
Source organism: Chaetura pelagica (assembly GCF_000747805.2). Classification (NCBI taxonomy): domain Eukaryota; kingdom Metazoa; phylum Chordata; class Aves; order Apodiformes; family Apodidae; genus Chaetura; species Chaetura pelagica. The sequence continues at coordinate 937,062 of NW_009953496.1, read as the reverse complement.
CTGAGAGTAAATGGGATTTACTTTTAGGAAACTAATAAATAAGCAGTTCCCACACCAATAGCCTCAGTTTATGCACATCAGCAAAATATGAGCTGAAGGAGACCTTCATCAAAACAAATATTGTTTCATCTTTGTAGGAATGGCTGATAGTCCACATCTTTTGAGAAAATGTGGTGTGGAAAAAACTTTATCAAAGCTCTTAGCAGTCTGCCAGAAGACCAAATTCTTGCTTATTTGTTGCATGTCTTTGGCAATAGACACAGTAAAAAAAAAAAAAAAAAAAGCAAATTGCATATGGACACTTGGTTCCCTGACCATTACTGGCTCCTCCAAGGTAGACACATTCCAACAGTAAAACATGACAGAAAATCTTGGTAACACTGGGTTAGAGAAAACAGTGGAGGAAGGATGGGTGAGTTCCACAGCCTCTACTGATCTTCTCCCATGTACTGTGGCAATTTAAAGACCAGGGGTAAATAGACGTGTCTCTGAGATTTTCCTGGTAGCTATGAGGAACTGGTCTCATCCCACAGAGATCCAGTGCTGTTGGGGAGCAGCAGACCCACAGAGCAGACACCTTTATCCTCTACCAGGGAGAAAAGGAGCAGTATGGAGCAGCGATGTCAGGGAGTTAACTCTTCAATCATTCTTGGACTTTGCCCCTGATTCTGGCAGGGAAAAAATTTAAAAGATCAGTAGCAGCACTGTATTTCCTGTGGATCACTGAACTTGAATGCTCACTTTGATGGTTTTTTACACATTACTTGAAATTTATGATCCCTTGGATGCTGTGGCAACTGCCACCGGATTTGCCATTCTGGATCTTAAACTGTGTTTTGGCAGGACATACCAAGACAAAGTCTGTGACAATTTAATGAGATGGCTTTTGGCTTCTGCACAAAGGCAACAAAGAAGCCAAAGGCACACCCATTCCAAGTTGGGAGCTCTTATCTAAGCTAGTGTCTGAAGGACATGGCATATGCCTATGGTATCAGGATGTCCAATATTAAAGAAACCCTTAATCACAAAACAAGAATCCCAACCCCTGTATCCTCCATCCTGTGGTCATTGGGAGTCCAAGAAAAGCTGCAAGACTGTGTAAAACTGGATTCCCATCCTTGTGTATAGACTTGCAGTATGGATCAGTTACTGATCTAGTACTAGTCTATGCCTAGATTTTCCATAGACTCTAAAAACCTTGAGATTTAAAAAGGATAACACCAGCCTTTCAACAGACTACATTGCTTGTACACCATAAAGCACACAACTGCCCTGTGTCCAAACATATCTGAGCTCCCCAGAAGTAAAATCTCCCATGCACAAATGCCCCCTGAGCTGCCCAATAGCAGGTGTGCCAGATTGCCTCAGGCCATCACTAGCTGCAGTTCTGCCAGGAAAAGGAGAAAAAGCAACAAAGACTTGAACATGTTCCCCTCTGCCAGAAGTTCCTGAAGGCAGGTGGAATGTCAACAAAAGCTAAGCTCATTGTTAATATGAAAAAGGAAAGGAATAACAAAGGAGTAAGTTAGCTTAATTACAGAAATTCTTTTGTGACCTTATCTATAGACAAGATGTAAATGGCTTGGTAAAACTGGATGCCAGGAGAGCAGTCAGAGAGGGAAAAATTATTCACAAAGTAGATTTCTCATTATAGCACAGAAATAGGGTGCAAAATGTTGACAGTTATTTCACAGTTATGTATGCCTCACCCACAAACAAAAAAATAAACAAAAAAAAAAAAAAGGGAAAAAATAATAAGAATGTAAAAATGTGAGTTTTGATGCAAACACTTTACAGTACAAAGAGGCTGTAGAGGTAGGTCTTGGAGTCCTGCTTTTCAGTTACTAGGAAGAACATGCCACCAAGGACCATGATTTATTGCAAGAAGTAAACTGTCAAATGTTACTGCCTTTTCATATGGATCAGAATTTGCTCTGCTTAAATTACTGGGGCTCTTAGTGAGCCAAAGCTCAGCCAGGTGTAAAGAACTGATAGATGTATCTAAATGACTATAGCTCTTAGCAAGCAAAGACCCTGCCAGGTGAGAGGAACAGATAGATGCAAGACCAATAAAACTTTCCAAAAACTCTTTTATTTTTACTCTGTAAATAGCTTTTCTAAAATGTGCAAGATAAACAAAAATCCTGTGTTGTTTGCTGTAGTATATGGGTTTATTTTATACATTTAGGACAGGCAGAATAATTCATTCATGACTTTTCTTTTTTTTGTGGATCAGCCAGCTGTTCTATGCTTGAGCCAATAAAAATGTTGCTCACATGTTCAAGAAAAGCAGCAAATGCAATATGAAGAACCATCCAAAACAAGTACCTGCTAGAAGCAGGTTGCTTAGTCTCTTGGAAATTGTAGTAAACAGTTATTTGAATGTCAAGTTAATAGAGATATACAAATTCATATCTGCATTTTAACTTCCAGCCTCAGCATTTTTCCATATTTAAACAACAATGGATTATGTTTGTATGTTTATGGTAGATGAAGCCATGAGGAAAATTTCTGGGACAGAGATTACATAAAAGCACTTACTGATTTGTTTATGAATCAGAGAAAAATATTTCACATTTTATCTTGGAAACAAATTGTCAACATAAAACTTAATGACAAAATAAGTTTAATTCCTTTTACTGTTAACTGTTCTTCCAGCTGCACTGACTCCAAATAGCCGTGAAGGAGAGATCCCCACTAGCTGCTAAGTCAGTGTGGCTTGAGAAAACAATTCCCGAAATCTTCTGTGACCACACTTTGCTCGAGCTTGATGAAACGTATTACACTAGCTCATAACTAGTCCTGGTTCCAGCTTTTGCAGTTACAGAATTAGAATCATAGAATCATTGAACTATTTAGGTTGGAAAAGACCCTCAGGATCACCCAGTTCCACCATCATCCCTATTCTAAAGTTCTCCCCTAAACCATACCCACCAACACCACATCCAAACAACCCTTAAACACATCCAGGAATGGTGACTCAACCAACTCCCTGGGCAGCCTATTCCAGTGTCTAACCACTTCTTCTGTGAAAAAAAATTTGCTAATGTCTAGTCTAAACCTCCCCTGTTGCAGCTTGAAGCCATTCCCTCTTGTTCTGTCACTAATTACCTGTGAGAAGAGACCAGCACCAGCCTCTCTACAATGACCTTTCAGGTAGTTGTAGAGACTGATGACGTCTCCCCTCAGCCTCCTCTTTCTCAATCTAAACATTCCCAGCTCCTTCAAGCATTCTTCATAAAATTTATTCTCTAGGCCCTTCACCAGCTTTGTTGCCTTTCTCTGTCCTCGCCCCAGCACCTCGATATCTCTCTTGAATTGAGATGCCCAAAACTTGACGTAATACTCCAGGTGTGGCCTCACCAGTGCTGAGTACAGGGGGACAATCACCTCTCTGCTTCTGCTGGTCACACTATTTCTAATACAGGCCAGGATGCCATTGGCTTTCTTGGCCACCTGGGCTCACTGCTGGCTCATGTTCAGACGCTTGTCAATTCGAACCCCCAGGTCCTTTTCTGCCAGACATTTTCCAGCCACACTTCCCTAAGCCTGTAGCGTTGCCTGGGGTTGTTATGGCCAAAGTGCAGGACCTGACACTTGGCCTTGTTGAAGCCCAGACCATTAACATTAGCCCAATGATCTAATCTATCCAAGTCTCTCTGTAGAGCCTCCCTATCCTCATGCAGATCAACACTCCCGCCCAGCTTGGTGTCATCTGCAAACTTACTGATAATACACTCTATGTCCTTATCATCAATAAAGATGTTAAACAGAAACAGTCCCAACACTGAGCCCTGAGGAACACCTGACTGGCCACCAGCTGGGACGTTTCTGGAGAGGGCTTCAGCATCCTGAGAAGCCCTAGTTACCTGTGTGTTGGGTCTGGGTGGCAGGGCCTTGGTAGCAAGGATGGGTCTACAGGGGTGACTCCTGTGAGAAGCTTTTATTCCATCAAAATGGGGATTTCTTTCCCTCTCCCGTTTTCAAAATATATTGAATACAATATATCAAAGCTGAAACAAAATATTTCATTGAGGTAAAAATGAAATGTCTCTGTGAGAACTTGTAGAAAATGTTGACAAAAGTGGTATTTTCTTGAGAAATATTTTTATGTTATCATATCAGTATCTTGTATGGAAAAATTGCTCACATGGACCATGACAGTCTGTTCATCAAAATAGTTTTGACAGTTATTTTAGTTCATTGAAACATCCCATAAAGAAATCTGTGCCACAGTGTATTATTTTATGATTCAGTGTATCTGATGTCCTGTCAGCAGTGTACATCATTGAAGTTTCTATATGCGTGTGCTTTTTATCTGCACATCTTTCGTTTCTGCCTTCATATACATTAGTAGAAAGTTAGCAAAGAGATACTATGAACATTGTACTGTGTGTAATTATCCACATTTAATTAGTAAAAAACCTTTCCAGAAACATAAGAGAGGTAAAGCATTAATGCTTGTGAAACCTCCAAGAAAATGTACATTTTCTGTCATGACTATATACACTCATCCTGAATTTGCAGAGTGAACTCCCCTTTTTTAAAGTAGTGACAAGGAGTAAAGGAATTTATTGTGCTTTGTAAATCAGAGACAGATTTTTACTGGCTATAACTTCACATCAGGACAACTCAATTGCCTTAGAGTTACTCCTGACACACGCTTCTGCAAGCAAGAAAAGAATCAAGCTGAATATGGATTGACTGCATCAGTGGCTATGGATGTCATACAATGTGACACTCATTTAGAAAAAGGGCCAAAAGGAGAATCGGGAAACTACACGCCTGTCAGCCTGACCTTGGTACCAGGGAAGATGGTACCATGGAGCAGTTCATCTTGGGTGCAGTTACACAAGACGTGCAGGATAATGGTGAGATCAGACCCAGTCAGCATAGATTCATGAAAGGCAGGTCCTGCTTGACCAATTGTTCTCCTTCTGTGACCACATGGCCTGCCTACTGGATGAGGGGAAGGCTGTAGATGTTGTCTGCCTGGCCTTTAGTAAGGCCTTTGGCACCATCTTCCACAGCATTACCCTTGAGAAACTTGCAGCCCATGGCAGAGACAGGCAGACTCTTAGGTGGATTAAAAACTAACTGGATGGCCAGGCCCAATGAGTTCTGATAAATGGAGTTCAATTCCGCTGGCAGCCAGTCACAAGTGTTTTCCCTCAGGGCTCAGCATTTGGGCCAGTTCTGTTTAATATTTTTATCAATTCTTTGGATGAGAGGAGCGAGTGCACCCTCAGCAAGTTTGCAGGCGACACAAAATTGAGCAGCCGTATTGATCTGCTTGAGGGTAGGAAGGCACTGTAGAGAGATCTGGACAGATTAGATCAATGGGCTGAAGTCAATGAGATGAGGATTAACAAGATCAAGTGCTGGGCCCTGTACTTCGGTCAAAATAACCCCAAGCAATGCTACAGGCTTGGGGAAGAGTGGCTAGGAAGCAGCCTGGTGAAAAAGGATCTGGGAGTACTGGTGAACAACCAGCTGAACATGAGCCAGCAGTGTGCCCAGTTAGCCAAGAAAGCCAATGGCATCCTGGCCTGTATCAAAAACAGTGTGCCAAGCAAGAGTAGGGAAGTGATTGTGCCCCTGTACTCGGCACTGGTGAGGCCACAGCTTGACTACTGCGTTCAGTTCTGGGCACCACAGTGTAAGAAAGACATTGAGAGCCTGGAGCATGTCCAGAAAACAGCAATGAGGCTGGTGAGTGGTTTGGAGGGCATGTCATATAAGGAGAAGGTGAGGGAACTGGGGTTGTTTAGTCTGAAGATGAGAAGGCTCAGGGGAGATCTTATTGCTCTCTGTAACTACCTGAAGAGAGGTTGTAGAGAGGCTGGTGTTGCTCTCTTCTTCCAAGTAACTAGCAATAGGATGAGAGGAAATGGGTTTAAGTTGTGCCAGGGGAGATTTGGCTTGGATATTAGGAAAAATTTCTTTACTGAAGAATGAAGCACGTAGCTAACATTCAGTTTTAACTAACCATACTACTTCTGAAAGTCACTGGATTCTTTTAAGATATTGCTTCTGTATTATTTTTTTTACTCTTTATTTCCCTTTCTATCTCTGCATTTTTTATTTTATTTCAATCTGTTGGAAAAAACTTGATCCAATGATGACTTGGCTTCTGAAAAAAGAGATCCCATATATTTTGTGTCTAGATGACTCTTGCTTAAGAACACCAGGCAAAAAAAGCTGTTACAGAAAATGAAATACTGGATATTGATTATGACATTCATAAAAATGTTGATATATCATATGCAAAAAAGGTGTATAAATTAACATCTACCTGTCAGGAAGATGACAGATATCTGTTATAAAATACTTGCATGGTCTTTTATTTCAGGCTCAGCAATCTGCTCAAATATCATTCAATTAAAAAGAAAAAAAAGGGAACAGACAAATGACAGACTTTTTCATATACCCAGTCATATGCCATAACATTTATCAGCAAGGAGTGTTCAGCCACCAAGACAGAGGGAAACAGATGATTAAATAAGCATTTGGCCTGCTTGCAAGGAGTGCTGCAGCTACACTCTATACCAGATTTGGGGTAATGAAGAAATTTTCTCCTAAAGACAAGTGGAGACAATAAAAGTCTTTGCTCTTCTCTGGAGAAATGAGTTGAGCATGGTCAATCAGGAGACACCAGGCCAGCCTCAATATCATGGACTTGCAGGTGGCAGAGCAGTCATGAGTGGTAGATGCTGTGCTATCATTGTAACTCTTTACTAAGTCATCACCACTAAGCTACCGGTAACTCCTCAGTTTAGGCCAAGTAGGTACAGGCAAAGAAGAGCTGAGGGACACAGTAAAGTAACATTTGGTCAAACTTAGGAAAACCAAATTAGCCGTTTCTGCTGTTACCAAGGAAAGGAGGTACAAAAAGTATAATTAATCTCCTGATTCCCTAGCAAAGCCTGATAGAACAAGCTCAACTCCCTTCTAACTCTCAACAGCTAGACAAATGTAGTGGTGCAGTCTGTGGAAAAGCCAACGGAACTGTCATGGGAAACTTTCAGGTTTGCAGAACATTTTGATCTCACAGCCCATGTTCACTGAGGGCCACAAATGCTTGCCACTACCCTAGGAGAAATTCATAAGCAGAATGCTCAGTTCTAATGTTTTGCAAGAGGTAAGAAGAAGATAGGAAAACCAGTGCCACTGTCTGAGTCCCAGTAGAAAGCATGCACTGAGTGTAGCTCCCAGTTGTAGAAAGTGGTTCACACTCTGTACACCAGAGGAAAGCACCTCTGATGTTTTTTAGTTAAAATTAGGGGCTTACTATCCTTATTATTTTATCTTGACTAAAGTACACTCACAGCTAAATTAGGAACAGTGGATCACTTTCTCTTGTAAGTATTGAATGGATAATACCTAGCATGGTTTTCCATTTTAATTCTTGTCAGATATGTAAAGGAATGCTCAGATTCCCAGGCTGTGTGGGCTCTGGAGAATCTACTGAAAGCTAGTCAGTCAGACTTGGTACGTTGAACATCTCCAGGCTCTATCATCTGACACTGGAATTCACCAAGTTCCCTTTAGAACACATCCAAGTTAGAAAAAAAACCCAGCACCACCTGTACAGAGCTCTCACTGACAGATACAGAGGGGTTAGTTGTTGTTTCTGGACATATGTTTGATTATTGCTTTCGCTGTGAAACTTATAAACCTCAATCACCAATCAAGAGAGATGTCTCTTCTAATCAAATAATCTTTTAAACAGCCTCTCCAGTCACAGCCATTTATTAATTATTTTTTTTTATTTTGTGGGATGACTAAGCTGGTCTTCCAAGTTTTCCAGCTTACCTTTGATTTAAAAACAAGTACTATCACAGCACAGCAGGTCAAGCTAAAAGAAAGCTTTTACATTTCACAAAGTCCTAGAATGTATTCTCCACCAGAACACAAATGCTAAGCAAGAAGAATTAGGGGACAACTTTGAATTCTGATTGAATTGCTATATTTGCACTCTCCCTTAATGACAAAAGACTATGAGAGTTCCCACTTTAGGGTTTTTCTTAAAAAGCTACATCCTTTAGGCTGAAAATAAGTGTATAAAAATACCTCAAGAAGCTTACCTTCTGTCTCAAAACCCATTATTTCCTTCAACATTAACTAGTTCATTAAATTAGATGGACACCACTGTCACAAAAGAATTTAACCCGTATTCTTTGTAGAAAAAGGCCTTACAGAGCTTGCTTAGGACACTGTGAAGAGTGAAATACATGCATAGGCATCCACATCTGCACTTATAATTGTAGGCTTCCTTTACTGACAATTGAGGAAACATAGGTACTTCTGAGATGTAATTCATCTGTCCCTGAAGTTAGGGGAAAATAGACTGGATGAATGATGCCCTAAAAGTGTAGACAGCTCTCCATTGAGTCTGGAGTGAGCCTGAGGTGACTCAGGGGTACAGTTCTCCATTTTAGGTAACAATGTCAGATGAGCTGGAGTGCACCCTACACATAGAAGGGAAGTTAAACCAAGAACTTAATTTTCAAAGCCAAGCTCTGCAGCTGGACATCACTTTTGCACTGAAATAAAGATGAAATAAATATATTGCAGTTACAGCATGAGTGTGGCTGTGTTGTTTCTAGTGGAAGGCAGAGTTTCATAGCTATTACATTCCTTCAGTATTTTGACCACGTATTGTGCCTCCTTTTGCTGCAGCTCTTGTGAATCAGGTCCTCAGATACCACCCAGCACAGCCATGTCCCTGTGCTGTGCACATCCTGCTCTCCTGCTCTGTTGCCATGGGTAGAAAAAGATGTTTGTCCATTTGCAATGCTATTCCTTTTTTTCTTTGAGAACATTATCTGGCATCAGATGTCTAGGATCAAATGTTTGCTAAAAACCTGTAAGGCTAGTCATTTCACCAGGCTACAAGTAGGTTTGAAGCTTCATCCTCACTTACTGTCATGCTTGTAAACAGAAGATGTGTACATAGGATTGTTTCCTTTGTAAATCTCAGACAGAGCAGAGGAATGAAGAAAAGTAGACAATATACAGTAAAAATCAGAAAATTATTAACTTTCCCTGTAAATTTGTTTTACTTTTGCTTTAGTTAACATTCCTTTGCAGAGGAAATCTAAGGTTTAAAATACTTGTATAGCACATTTACAGGTATAATACTTCCTATTTATATTTTTTTTTACTCTAAAGCAATTAATAACAGGAAGGGATATTATTGCTAGTACTGGTCTTAAAAAAAAATTCTTTCAGAAGTTATTGTACACAGCATATTTTGACAGTTGGCTTGTTTAGTTTCAAAGTTTAGTGAGATGTCATGAAATACCTTGACTAGATTTTAAATGAGACCTTCATTATAAAATGTGTGAGCAGTAATTAAAGCTGATTCATAACTACAAAAGAGTAGGTTATTATTTTCATCATACTCAAGAAAAACTCTTCAGCTTTACATGGAAACAAGATTTTCATGAAACAGCCAGAGCGTTCCAAAGGCATTTCTTGCTATTTTTTTTTCATATATTTCAAAGCAGAAGAGACATTTCAACCTTTAAACTATTCTGCTTACAAAGAGGCTGATTCTGCTTTACACAAAAGTCATGTTTCATTCCTAGATCCTCTTTTCAGGCTCATTTAAACTCTGTGGAAAGTAAGGGCCTAGAGTAAACAATTAAGGACAGTTTTTATTAACATTGTGATACACAGATTATTCTTTAATATTAATGCTCTTTACATTTTTTTTCTCTTTGTTAGACCAAATCCAGGGCTAAACTGAGGCGACTTACTCCTTCACCCAGTCACCCCCTCCCAGCCAAGAAGGGGAATCAGAAAGAGGAGGGAAGCTCTTGGGATTGAAATACGAACAGATTTCATGAAATAAAAAACCTATTACAAACATCAATGTGGAGTTTACAAGCTTATATGCAGCCTAGTCCTTGAGAGAAGCAGAGAGAGCAGCAGGCCAAGAGGGATGATATGCCTATTCATGTGCTTTGCTGCCTAAATACCCTCAGAAACTGGATCCTCCGTAGCTACTCAGAAAAGCAGAGAAAAACAGAAAAAAAATAGTCAAATGCCATACTCTTCTGTTATTTGTGTTACATAGCAAAGCCAAAGCAAAAGCACAAACAGTCAAATCTACAGTCTTTCATCTAATGCTGTGTTCATAATATGGGTTATTCCCAATGACAGTTGAAAAGGATTGTGTTCAAAAGGTTTCGGTTTTTCTTCATTTTTTTTTCCTTGTCAAAATCTAAAGCATTTCAACAAGAACTGGCAAATTTTATTAAACTTAAATGATGAATTTTAGAAATGTTTTAATTTTTGAAAAGTTATAAAAAATAATAAATGTATTTTCCAATTCAAAATGGTAACTGAACAATGAAAAATAATTATTGCTTAATTGCCAAATTGCATACTAATAGTAATTTTGAAAGGGGCATTGCTTATAATTTATTCTTTTTAATTTGCTTCTTGTTTGTGGTTTGATTGGTTGGATTTTTTATGTTCTTTCAGTCAGGTTCACTTGATCCCCTAAATAAGTCACAACGCAACCAGGAGATCCCTTTCTGCTGTTTATTGGTTGGTCATTTGGCATCTGGACTAGCATTCTTCTTTTTCAAGTTATTTATACTGGTCTTCTGTAGTCAGCCATGAAATCATAAATTAAGGAGGTATGAGCTGGAATTCTTTTTAAGGCATATTTGTATTACTGTAAAACGTTACATACTGTAGCAAGACCAGCTCTGTCACATAGCAAGGAACTGTCCACAATGCAGATGTTCCTTTTGCAGCTAGGGACTTTGGCTTGATTTCACATTGTCCCTTACTCTTGTGGGCTTTGAGTTTGAGTTTCTGGAAGAAAAAACAAGCAAACAAACAACAAACCAAAACCACCCAACAATAAGACAAAGAAACAGAATAACAACAAAAAAGATACTCCTGAAATGAAAGGTGGGATGGGACATAGCCAATATTTCTCTATCTTAAGGGAGAACTCCAGCATACTCACAAGTGGTGAAGCCATGCAAATTGGCTTATTAGAGGCAAAAGGGACTGATCAAAGGCTGTAGGAAAAAGAAGGGCAGCTGCACAGGAAGATTACTTAAGGCATTCAGCAACCACTTTTGGCCAGAAGGACTGTTCAGGCAAAGCTGCTTAACTCCCAATGAAGATCCAAGTGCCTCAGGTTTCAGGAGAAAACATTACTGGATACCTAAGACCTTGCCATTAGACATTGATTGTCAAACTGGGCATCAATTTCTTTCCCAAGGGTATTCAAAATTAAGAAAAGAGCGTCACAATTTAATTTATCCTTTAAAAAATAGATTTGCTCCATACACACGCTCAGAAAACATCTGATTTATTTTATTTTTATTATTTTTTAAAGAAAGAATTTGAAAAGAATGGGTTTGAAAGAATAGTGGCACTCTACTTGCTTCTGAATAGCAACCCATACAAAAAAAAAAAATATAAAAATCTCACCAACTCTCCATTTCCTCTTGTTAAGTTAATAACTTAATAAAAGGTAAGGTAGCTCTACAAGGATCTGGAGTCTTGTCAATTCATTGATCTAGAAAATACATGGATATAGAATCATAGAATGTATGGAGTTGGAAGAGACTTTTAAAGATCATCTAGTTCAGCTCCTGAGAAGGCAGACTTCAGACGATTTCATAGTACTTAGTAACATGGATGAAATTCCATTCAAATCAATATAGATAACATCATATTCAGTGTTGATAAATGCAAAGGAACCTAAATGAAGAATAAATAGACCTAGCTATCTGAATAAAATGATAGGCTTGAGATTGCATGTTATCATTAAGGAAGATATTTTGAAGCCACTCAAGATAGTTCTCATTTTTGTATCTGTGGTGTCAAAGAATAACTGGAACTACTAGGAATTACTAGAATAGAGAGGAAAAATAAAATATTAAATGCTATTGTATATATTCATTGCCTATATGTATCCTGATTCTTATAGTGAGTTTTGGTCATCTATTTCAAAAAGGATGCAATACAACCAGGAAAGTGAAAAAGCTGATCAAAGGTATAGCATGATGTCAGCATTGTAAGGGATCAAATTAACTAGAATTGTTAAGATAGTAAGAGAAAAGACCGCAGGTGGCAATATGGTAGATGTATATAAAATAATGAGTAGTATGAAGAAGAAATATTATTCAGATTATCATAATGTCAGAACAAAGAGGCATTAAATTAAATTATCAAACTGCAGGCTTAAAGCTGAGCATACTTAAACTACAGAACCATCTGCCGCAGGAGGCTGTGGAGGCCAAAACATTAAATGAGATCAAAAAGCAATTAGATCTAGAGAAGAAAAGTTAGGGGCTATTACATGGAAAATACTACCCTCAATCTGAGAAGTCATTACACCAGGAGCTGCAGCATGTGAAGAGGCACAGTGAAGACTGCTCTGTGTCTGCAGTCTGGCCCAGGCACCTGATGCTAGTCATGGTTAGAAACCTCCCTGAAGGTAAGAAAGTCCTTTATAGCTGTTTTACCATTAAGATTAACTTTGGAGATTTTCTCTCCATATTTTTTTTCATAGAAAGCTTAGAAATCCAAGTTTTCTATTTCTTCTGTGAGTGCATTAAACCCTGAGCTGTGAGGGAGAATATGAGGGCCAGAGGTTGTTTAACTCACCTATTCTTCCAGTTTTGTAAAGCTAAATAGGGGGAAAAGTTGAAGACATATACCTCCTCTTCATGTCTCAGTGCAGGTATCACTGCACTCAGCATGTTGTTGCAGTGCCTAATATAGGGATTTTATTCTTCCCATAATAGTGTAGTGACATCTTTTTTTTCCTAGATCAACCTCATGAGTTCTGCCTCCAGAAAAGTCACCTACTTTTTGCCACCGCTGGAACTTACAGCACCCAGAAATATGTGGCAAAGCCAGAACAGAACTTCTTCATGATGGCTCCCAAATGCTTAGTTTCACTGGACTATAAACAGTGGAGACAGGGTGAGGGGACCTGTGAAAGAGCAGAGGGCACAGGGTGAAACCCAAGGCTGAGCAGCACCTCCTTTTTGCAGTAAGTGTCCTGTGAACCATCTGAGCAGCTGTGATCCCGTCTTGTCAAATTGTCTGGGACTAGAGCAGGGAAAAAATAGAATTCCTGAGAGCAAAACAGTGGAAGCAGGATGGCACAAAAGGGTCTGAAGAAACATGAAAACAAGTTCAGCCATCCGTGAACAAAAAAGGAAGAGCTCCGATTTCAGTGCAAATCTGCTGTGAAAGGAGCCCTGAAATAGGCCATATTTAGAAAAACAAGAACTGAATCTGTTCCAAGTCTGAGAGGTTACTTCCTGTGAATAGGATCGGGTCATCTCTGCCAGTTCCATAAGTGTTTGAAAAAGATAACAAGGTGGAAAAGGAAGTTAAGTGCTGAAACCAGTGGTGGTGTCTGCTGCTGCTCTTTGTCTCATTCAAAGCTGCATACAAATCTGAATACATGAACGCCCTAACAGAAGCTGAAAAGTCTGACCTGTATGGAAGTTCACAGGGCAGAATGTTACCAAGAGTATGGTACAGGGCCATAATGCACAGAAGCAAATCTTGCACATACCTGCACAGGGAAATTGTTACCCCATTACTTCTGCAGAGCAGAAAAAGCAATTATCCCACATCCTTTTCTGTTTCTGACTCCTGGAGTCCAGAAGTCTGGCTTTTCGAAACTGATGCACTCTTTAGGTACCTAAGTGTCCTGAACACCCAACCCTATAATTCAGGGAATTGTTAAGCAGATGGAGAGGACTGCCAAAGTAAGCACTGGGATTGGTATTCAAGTCTTGCCATATTAATACATTTATAAAGTAATACTGTCCCTGTAATCTCCCAGGAGCAAGCATAAGACAAGGACATTTGGACACAAGAGCAACTGCATTATATCAGTTTGTTCCTTGTACTCCCCATGTGCTGTGCTCCAAGCGCTAGCAGTGGAAGCGGCCAGTCCTAACTCTCCATTTCACAGCCATTGGTAACCTTAGAGGAAATCTTAGATTGCCTTTCCAGGAGGCCAGAGCAACCACTTTATCTGTGTGCTAAGTACAGTAACCCACATTTTTGTGAATTCTGTCCATATACTAGAAAAAACTACTGGCCTGAAGTTACAAGCACAGTTGTAGAGCTCTCAAACATGCTTGCTAACAGAGCAGGAAGAGGAGAACAGAAATTCTGCTTGGGTTTGGAAGAAGGATGTCAAGGCAATACACTTGACTAAAATAAATAATTGATTGCCAAAGCTGTACGCAAACAATTGCAACTCCAGTCTCCTTACTTTCTAATTCTGCTACTTAAAAAGCAGAGCTATACATTTGGCTGCACAGCAGGGCACGGAGAGGCTGTGCTGGGAGTGCATGACTACAGGCAGCAGTGCAGGCAGCGCTGGCAGTGGGGCAGGTACAAACCACATGGCCTGGTAGCCAGACTCCACCATGTGTTGTTGGTATGAAAAAGGAACTGACACAGCCAGAAAACAGCACTACTGAAGGAGTTTTGCCCAATTTGTGGATGTCTCAGGACTGTGTGGGAAGTGAGGTTAAGAGAAAGAAAAAACAGAAACCAAACAGAAAACAAACTGGCACAGAAACAAAGCAAAAGAGTTTGTTTGGCCTCAACTGGCAAATAGACTACCTTGCATGTCCCCTCCAGCCAGGAAGCAGAGAAAAATGGGAATGTACCTCACAGTTCTCTGCAAATATAACCCCAGCACAAAAAAGTATAGTACTAAAGGCATCTAGGAAAAGAAAACAGAAGATAACCTTTCTTTTTTTTTTCCCCCTTCAAAAGACCGTCAAACAAACAGCTATGTACCATGATTTTTTAAAAAGAGATGTGAAAACAGTCCCAATGCCTTGAGGTAAAAACATAGAAAAGTCAAAAAAACACAATAAAACTCTTGGGGATGTGTGAGAGCTGAGCTCAAGCTTTGGTCCCTCAGAATCAAAAAGGAAAAGCTTAAGCCTTGCTTCCCCATAGCCCAGGTGGATCCTATCTTTAGGGCTGCTCTCTAAACAACATGCAGGTGTCATAATTTTAAACACAGTCAGCAACTGAGCACTACACAGCTGCTCACTCACTCCTCCCTCCCACTCCCACAGTGGGATAGGAAGGAGAATCAGGGAAAAAAGTGGAACTCACTGGTTGAGATAAATAGTTCAATAGGACGGAAGAGTATACATATATATGTGTGTGTATGTATATATACACACAAAACAAGTGATGTACTGTGCAATTGCTTACCATCCTCTGACCAGCCAGTCCCTTAGCAGCAATTGCCACCCCTTGGTCCACTCCCCCAGCTTATAAACTAAGCATGACATTTTACGGTACAGAATTGTTTTGGCCAGTTTGGGCCAGCTGGCCCTCCAGTTTCTTGGGCACTTCCAGCATTCTTGCTGGCAAGCCATGGAAAGCTGAAAAGTCCTTGACTTGGTGATTAACAACAACTAAAAACATCAGTGTGTTATCAACATTATTCCTAAAATAAAACCAAAACACAGGACTGTACAAACTTCTAGGAAGAAAATTAACTCTATCCCAGCTGAAACTAGGAAATCAGGAAAGATTCTAACCCTTCTGACCATGGAAGCCTTTATACAACCATTCCCAGTTGCACAGGGCAGTCTGTGCATGATGGAAAGCCATACAATGGTACACCAGGCATGTAGGACATTCAATCCTGTTGCCAAGAAACAGTCAGTTCTACAGAATTATTCTGTTTTCCTGGCTGGAGTATGAAGTCTTTTGTAGGAAAGGTAAATACCACCTTGTTGCAAAGGAAAGCAAAAAATGAAAATCATGCATACACTTACCTTGCTAAAGTGGCCTTTAATTTTCTCTATAGTTATAGAGGTTTCATTTGCTGAATTCTGACAACCCACATCTCTTGCTGTAAATACATCACTGGCATAGCATTTATAAAAAAACTTTTATAATCACACTGTGGATTTCTACTTGTGTATCCACACAGAGTAGGCAAGGTCAGAAGATACAAGGAAGAATGAAAAGCTGCCCAGGCATCAAAGAGAACCTGGAACAGGCACAGAAGATAATAAGGTAAACATTACATACACATTACTCAGTCAACAGAAATCAATTCCAGCTAAAGGAGCAGACATAACCTTTTTGTTTCCAACTGTAAATGAAGTTATTTCATCTGGAGTATCTCAGTTGGGGAAAATGGTAGCTGAAACACATATGACAAAGCAAAATTTACTATGCTATCAGTAGACCAATATTCATGAACAAAAAAAAAAAAAGATAATTGGTACTCATTGTGGTTCTTGCTGACGCCTTGCTCAGCTCATGTAAAAGCTTTACTGAAGTGCTGAGCACTGTGAGCCTGAAAGGAGCTATTTACCACACAAGATCCATTGACTTTAATGAGCTTAAATGTAACAGGGGAGTAACAGAATAAGCAAAGCCCCATCCAAGTGAGTAAGGGAGACAAGGTTATCAAGGAGAGGATGATCAGTTGTCATATGGATATAACATGAGCATACAAACAGGGTGGATCTTGGTTACAGCTATCGGTGTGAGGATGGAAGGGAATACCTAATCTATTTTGAACTCTCTAGGTTGTTTTGATTAATGTATGAAAAAAAAAAAGTTGGAAACTGCACAGTTATTTATTGGGTCATGAGGTGTGTTTTGATGTTAATACCCTGTCACAGCAATATCAGCTAACACGTTGCCAGCTCCCTGCTTCCTAACTGAGCTTGTGGTCTTTATCTGTGGACTGAAGTCCACCCTGGAGCCTCAGTACAGCTGGCTTATCTGTGCAAGGGGCATTGAGATCACAGGGGTATTATGGCATTATTTAGCTTTGTTTATCTGAAGTGCTGCTGTGTTTTTCACCACACTGTGCATTCCTGTAGCTGCCTTGTATTTCAGTAGTCACCCCTACCCATTTCTTCAGGAGGAAGATGGAAAGCAGGCCTTTGGTGATTGCTCTTCCCCAGGCCAAAGAGCTGTCACCCAACTCATAAGAGAGCACAGTGTTTGTAGTGAATAGAAGGACAGGAGGGAAAAAAGAAACAGTTTTCTTTCAGCTTCATTTCCCACCTCCCTAGTGAGCTATGAGAGGACAGAGATTTTACTCATAAACCATGCCTTGAAACAGGCAACTTTCTTGCAAATAAAGGAGTCTACTCTAATTCACAAGAACTGAATGAACAGATCCTGTCATCACTAGACCAGGACAAGTGGGTAGTAGTCACTGCTACTATGATACTGTTGCTGTCATGCAGGACGAAAAGCTGTCAGTCCATTCAGATGCAAGAAGACACAAAAGCACTGTGGGAAGAGGGGATGCTGGAGAGGTCAGCCTTGAACACTGGTACATCTCAGTACAGATTTGCCCATCACCTATCCAAAGACGCACAGCATGACAAGTATTCTTAACTTGAAAGTTGAATGGCATTTGAGGAGAGTTATCTCCTCATGTCAGGAAAAAGACTGAGCTGCTGGAGGGAGAGCAAAGCTAACATGCAATAGTGTGCAGTGTGCTGAAATACACACTGGAAAGAATATTCTACAAGGAAGGACTGGAAGGCAGTGCTCCTCTGTGGCTCTTCCTCCATAGGTGAACAAATAAGCATGTAATACCCTTGTCCTGGTTTGAGCCAGGATGAAGCCAATTTTTCTTTTTACTGAGTTTTTTTTTCCTTCAGTAAGCTTTCTTGTAGCTAGCAACAGTGTGTTCTGCTAGGCTGATAAGACAGTGGAATGTTTTTCTAACTACTGAGGCTTCAAGGCTGCACCTGCACTCTGCCGGCTCAGACACTATGGGGAGATCTGTGACCCCCCCATAGGAGGCTGAGTTAGATGGACAGCAAAATTGGCCAAAGATATTCCATTCCATATATCTACATAAGCTCAGAGGAAGGTCAGAGATCACAGGAGACAACTTCCTTCTTCTTCTCCCCTTCTCTTCGGTCCATGGCCAGTGTCCGGGGAGGACTCTGTTCATCCATCACCGTCGATCCTCAGGCTTGATCTCTCGTGACCCCCATAACTCTCTGCTCTTCTCCAGCAGCAGCTTCGGGATTCCTCGGGACTCTTCCCAGTTCAGGGAAGTGCTGTGGGAGTTGCTGGGGTGGGGGGAGGCGAGAGGCTTTTGCCCATTCCTGAACATATCTGTACATAATTGTATATATTTTCTTTTATGATTCATTAGTGTTTTAATTAAAGCTGTGTAGTTTAGTTTTCAATCCAGCCAAGTCTCTCTCTTTTTCTCTCTCTCCTTCCCTATCTGGGTTGGGGGGAGGGGGGATCGAGAGCATTGTTGTCGGACCTGAGTCAAACTGTGACAACCCTGGACACCAGCTCTTCCACCTGAGGGCTAAGGGAACATACAGTTCATTTCTCCTTTGCTCTCAATTTGCTTACTTCTTCCTTTATCCTTGATTGTCCTTGCCATCTGTGGTTCTGTGACTCTATCTCAACAGTTCTCTTGATCTGCTGTAGATTGCTTCCAAACCAAAGCAAGTTTTTACACAATCCTTGATTTATTTGTTCCAAAGTATCTTGCCATTGTATTGTGACATCTTTTGGATCCATTAGGGATTTGATACAATGCCTTATTTTTATTTGCATATTATTTTAGCGCTTTGAACACATATAGCATATTAAAGAAGAAAATACATAACACTTGATGCCAAAAAAGAGGCCTCGAGGTGGAAGTTTTGGGCACCAGAATGCAGCTGCTGCAATTACTAGTGAAGAGTTTCTTGAACAAAGACTGTTTTATGATTTTAGGCACAGAATATTTTGTATCTCTATGGTAAAGGAAGTGTTGCAACTAATAATGAGTACTTACTTCAGCATCGCACTATCACATTTTAAACTATTTCTTTTTAAGATAAATGAGTCAATCACCACCAACAACAGAGGGCAGTCATTAGGTGATTAAGATTCCTGCCTTGATTCCTGTTAACCTCAGAGATCCTTTGAACACTACACATAAATGCATTTCCTATTCATTGTAAGTGCTGCTGTGAATTGCATGAAATACATTCATTCTAACTAGGGAAAGGAACGCTTTTTGATTTAATGTATTTGCTCTTTACATGAACCATTCTGCAGCTCTGGCAGCACTGACAGGTGCCCTAACTTAAGGTATGTGACACTTTGACACCCATTTTATGCTCCCAGTTTATTAGGAGTCAGAACAGTGCCATTTCTTGATATACATGAGTGACTCAGCCTAGTGAGTGAAAGTAATTTACAGGCTTTTGGATGTTGTGAATATTATCCACTGTCACTAGAAAAGGCTCTTTTTTTGGTAATAGCAAGCAAAATGCACACATATGGGCTAGCTAGTTGCTCTTTAAAAAGTGCTTCTCTAATGCTTGTTTACAGCCTACCCTTGTTGCATGAAGAGAAGTGGTTTAAACAGCATCCATGGTAGAAACACAAATGATGTGGTACCAGGAAAAAAAAAAAAAAAAAAAAAGAATTAAAAAAATTTGCTGAGGATATTGTATCCTTTTCTTTCTTGTTTCTGTGCCTATATCATGTGAATCTCAGTTCAGTTACAGAGGAGGAAATGAAGGAAAAATTCCTTCAAATGAGGAAAAATGAAGTGTGTTAATAAGCCAGGGCTATTTGTTTAATTTCATAAATGAAACAAAGATTCCCCAACTTGAATTGCCCTGATACAGTACTCATCACTGTTCCAAGAATTTGACATGATGAACAACATGGAAAAGCTTTCTTAAATATCACTTCAGTCTTGTTCATACCTGATACAACTACAGAGTTAAAAGCATTTGACTGAAACTGGTTTTAGCCTATTACCCTCACTCCCTTATCACAACTGAATGTACTGCTCCTCCCACAGGAATATCTGAGAGACTTGATAGGTGCCCTAATAGGCTATGTTCAATAACAGCAGTTTAAAATCCATCAGTCTCTGTATTTGGTGTTTCTAGCTAGCTGGCTCTATGTGGCTTTCTGCTGTAAACAGCAATTTACCTAGGGTGCCTGAGTCACACTTCAGAGGTTGTCAGACGTTCCTACAGCTCCTCATTAGCTGGGCACAGTGACAGAGGGGAAATGAGGATTTTTTGCTATTCCAGCCCTGCTTCTCACAACTTGCCTTTGTAGTACATTCCCCTCAGCTGAAGGTTCTCTGTTTTGAGCAGCTGGTCACACACAGCTCCAGCCCAACTCAGGGACTTCAGCATCGTCAGCCCAGGTGCAGCCTCCTTAGAGGGTGAGTAAAGGATTCTCCAGATTCCTTTGTCTTACACATAACGCTTATTTTTAATTTAGAGTTTAAACTTACAAGGTGCCGAGTCTCTTAGATGAGAAAATCACAATGCACAGGTCCATGCACCAGAGACCAGACTGCTCAAGCACAGGCTTTTCAGCCAGAGTGGATCATTGCTAGCAGGCACTAGATACCGAGTATTTCTACATTCAGAATAATAAAGTTTAATATTATGCATTTTTTTTTGTAGGCAGAATCCTCATCCTTGCTTAATTTCTGCACCTCTCCTCTGACAATACCTTTTCTGGCATTCTTACAAAAGTCTAGCACAAATTATTTCTCTTTCATTAACACAGGACTGCAATAGAAATTCCTCAGAGAACTGAAGCTAAATTACAGCTTCCCAGTCACTGGCTTGTACACAAATATGTGTATTTTGAAATCCATCTTCCACGTAGCAGACGCTGCAATTACAAAAATAGGCAGAGTGGTCTCACTGCTGCATGCTCTCGAGCACCATGCTGTCAATGTCACACTGTTGTCGAAACTACTCCCAAGCTAGACTTGAGCTGCAACACAGAAATCCCTGGTTTTGGCAGATGTTGGTTAAGCAGGTTTATATTTCATTCCTCTGCATGCATAATTTTGCTTCATCACTGCCTCCACCTGGATCCAAATATACACTCTATTATACTCAGGACTAGCCGTTCTGTAACATGCAGGCCACATTTTTAAGCTTAGATGTCTGAAGTTTGTCCTAGATCTGTATTTAGCTGGAGTCACCTTTTAGTTATTGTATTAAAAGTATGAAATTTATCTTTATCAAGACTATCAAAATTAATTCACAGTAAAACAATACTTTATACTGCTTGATCCAATATCTATCCTAGTTCAGGTGGCTTGGTTTGAACAGTATGAGCCTCTGACCCTATCTATTTGTTCCTTGCCAACCTGTATTTGTTACTATAGCAGCAAACCCTTCCTCAATGCAGATAACCAGCCCAAGAATGCCTTACTCTGCTACAGATTTTCATTAAATCCTGTGAAGATCTTCTTTCAAATTACTTCTTACGAGCATTTTGTAAGAAAACCGTCACAGGATGTTGTGTTTACTGTAGCACGGAAATTGAAAATCATAAGGAATATTATGTCTGTTTTTTAAATGTCAGCATGTTGAATGGAGTTTTTCATCTCTAACAGCATTATATGACTCTATATATAGAGTCACTATAACTATAGTGACACTATAGTTTTGATTCTAGAAGTTGTTTTCTTAGAAAAAGCTTTACAATTATGTATTAAGGTCTACCTTTCATCAAACCCTTATAGATGTTCAAAACCTTGAAGGCAACTAAATCACCTCAAATATTTAACAAGAACAGTTACCTCTTTGTTGACTCATTGAGTAGAAGAAATTTCCCATCTTTCTAGAGGAAAATACTGTGGCTACCTAAGTCACAATTTTTTTATTCTTTTCCTTGAAGGTGTTTGTACTTTTCCCTTTAAAAACAAAACAGCAACAACAACAAAAACAACAACACACACACACACAAACCCAAGCAAACAAACAAACAAAACAAAAAACCCCAAACAGCAAACAAACAAGCAAACAAAAAAAAACAACACCAAAAAACCCAGCTTAGTTCAGTGGAAGAACATATCAGGGACTACCTCATAAAAACTGCCTTCTACTCCATAGGAAAGTGCTCTCTACCACGTAGAGATAGGCCAGTTCTTTCCACTTACAAAGATGTCATCAACTTATTATTTCTCCATAAAATTATATTTTGACTTGAGGTCTAAAAGAATGGAAAGGATTTGCAACTACCATTTATAAGTCAGAACCACCGAAGCATCAAATCATTTCAGACTCATAAAAGTAGAAGCCTTGTTAGATCAAAAGCTGTGCAAAAGCTACTTTGCATCTCAGGTATATCACATGAGGAGGACCATAAGAGTAGAGTCTTCAAATTACAATAAAAAAAGGTTAAGTGTATGTACCATTTTCTGTTCTTACTACAATCATGCATATTCAGTAAAAGACTATTCTTTTTTTCAGCTGTCTACAGCAGCAGTACAAGAAATCAGAACTATTTTGCCTAACATTTGTTAATGACAGTTATAAAGACACTGGACTGAATTAACCTTTTCAATATCCTATAATTCTGACTAGCTGGCATCCTGCCCCTACTTTGCAGCCCAGGAGCTGAAGGCACAAGTGTTAAGAAATCAATTGAGCTGTGGAAGAACTTTGAAAAGGTCACTACTGTACATTCAGCTACTGTCTTTCACAGCTTGCACGGGGGCTTGAAACAACCTTCCTGTGCCAAAGACAGCAAGCACAAATTCAGAAGAATGGGTTTGCCTATGCTGTGGTTTGAAGGCAGACAAGAACTTATTCCACCCACGCTCCAAAGTGGTTGGATAGGAGCCAGCTGTGATCTGGAAGTTGCATAGATACATTTGCATAGCAGTGCAGCCCATTAATTGAACTAACGTGTTCCTCTGAGGCACACACACAACACATAGAGGAGAAAGGCTTAACTGTGCTTTCTGTCTAGCTGAAATAAGTCTCAGGCAGTGTGCAACCTTAGGAAATGTCATCTCCACAAAAAGTCTTGAGAAAGAGAGGGTGGAAGTTTAATCAGAATTTTTCTGTCACCCTCTTCTTCACAGAAAGGTTTCAGATACTTCATTAACAATAAAGACTCTTCAGCAAGGCACCAGGTAACTCCAGCCAGCATTGGACCAGTTCACAGAATTTCAAAACTTTCCTTTTGTCTGATTTTGTATCTCAGCACAGGAGGGTATTTCAAAGCAGAGAAAATACATTTGAATTCTGACTTCACATAATAGACAAATATGGGGAAAAGAGATAAAGACAGCCTGAAATGAAAAGCTTTGCAACATTTCCAGAAAATAATGATCCCAGTTAGAATATTTGCAAGGGTAATGTTGTCATTTTCTGAACATTAATATCAGGCAACACATTTGAGTGCTCTCTGCTTACAGTATGCCACATTTCAGTGCTTTTTTCACAGGTTTAACCAAAGTAAATAATGATCACTTACTTCCAAGCTTTATACTTACATCAGAACAGACTAACTCTCTAGTGTTGTACATAGACTGGGTAGAAGACAGGACACACGGGACAGAGAATCACAACCGCATAGATGGAATTTTGAATAGAAGCTTGCATCTTACTATCTTTTAAGTTTAATATCAAGCCTTCTCCATCTCAAAGAACCTTCATTCCTTGAGCCAACTGCAGCATTAAAGCAGCCTCACTCCAGGCAGTAACTTTTGAGATTGGTCTTTTTATCGTCCTCTGTCAGATTCTTCTCACTCTTCTCATCCTCTTCCTGCAGGGACAAATGCAGTGCACGTGAAAGTAGCTGGAGCAAAGGCTTTAAGATCACTTCTCAATCCAAGTTAAAAGAATCAGTGGTTATTTCAAAGGTTTCATTTGCACCTGTGGGATCCTTTTCCTGTGAACTTCTTACTTGCTTTGGACAAGTTTAAACAAAAAAGCAAACTCCACTGCAAGTGTGAAGATTTTAATTTTTTATTTGTGCTTTTTATTAACTAATGTTGGTGTTACTAGAGCAAGCAGAAAAATCCACTAAATACCTTACACTGAAAGGCAAAAAATAAAGTCCTTCTGAATTCCAAATTCTAGAAATAATGTGTGATTTAATAGTGTAATTAGAAATTACTGGGAACAGTTAAAACATAATTTGTGGGCAGGAAGGGTAAAGCACAAACAGAGAGGATTTCTTACTGCATAGCCTAGTTTAATTCACACACAATCAATTCTGCTTCTTTCTTGCCTTACACCTGAGCCAAAGGCAGCAGATAGAGCCAGTGAATTCTCTTGTTTATCACCATCTCCAGAAGCAGGGTCAGTATTTGATTGCTACAAGATATTCTGAAGAAGCAGAGAGAGGAGAAAATACCCCAAGCTGCACAGCCTGCCCTTCTTCACTTAGGATCCTGTGGGTCCACTGAAATCAGATAATCTCAGCAAATTTACCATAGACAAAGGCTATGTTGTCCTACTATCTATTACAGCAGTAGCAACTTGTGGAGGCAAGAGTATCAGAAAATCTCATGCAAGTGTATATGGGCAGTGCTACAAAATCCTGAAGAAAAACATGCCATTTGCATGGAATTACCAAACTGCCTAAAAGTGTAGGAGAGAAAGTATAAGGCATTGTATATCCCTCTGATCATGATTATTATTATTATTGACTGAAATCAGTTATTTAACACATTTAAGCCATATTAATAGAGACAAGTGGGCTAGACTTTGACTACACTACTACCTCCAGATCTGAGAGACAGCCAGGTTTTTATATGCCACTGTCCAAACCATGAGTGTAGAAGTTGAGGAAGACAAAGAAAGACTTTCAACTCTTCACTAAAGACATCAACATAACGTAATAGACAAAAGATGAAGCAAGACACGCAGTAACATCTAGTCAATAAATATGATTTCTGGTTTGAAATCTGAGGTAGGTTCAGGTCCGGTATCCCTGACTAAAACTCTCTCTAGTGCCAATAGTGATCAAGGGAAACTTGACATAAACTCAATAGCAGTTTGCCTATAATATAAAGTTAATAAAAAGCAAGCAGGTGTGGAGTACTGGTGTCTCCAAAACCTTGAGTTGATGAATTTTTAAAAGTGTCTCAAGCACATTACATTACATCCTGTGTGCACCATTTGCTCTTTTGTTTTTGAAGTCTTCCCTCTTAATGGAAACATGTACTTTGCCCTTCCAGATTATGTGCACTCTAAGGTATAAATTAACAGCAAAATAGATGACAACTCTTTACTATGTATTTTTATTTGGTTTCCATCTTCTGTAGTTTCCAAAAATGTGACACAGCTTAAGGTACTGAGGAATACACTACTCCCTGTGGCAAAAGAAATTTTGCAGATGAGTATGATACAAAACTTCTTCCATGTGCTGTACTGCTCATTATCTGCACACTTGAAGGAAGTCCATCAAGATGCTTATTAGGATAGGAAAAATCTGTACCTTGAAACATCCCTTTCATTTCCATCCTGCTCTCTACTTCAGTGTTTAACTTCACCTATCTACTCCTTACTCGTTGAAATGGGAAATGAAACAACCTCTTTCACATATATGGAGGGAATTGCTCTTTTTTTTCCCCTTTTCATAACACTTTCCACTGAGCCAAGAACTCCAGAATGCTCATAATTTAAAATTACTTTACTTTTAAATCAGATATTAATGATATTATATGATTCATGCTCTGCAAATTGCATATTCCAGGGGGAGGGACTTGTTAAAAGGCACAGTAAAGTGAATATCTGGATAGAAGATCTGCCTAATAGGTGGAATAAGAAACAGATAGACAGCCTGAGGATCTTTTCAGGTAGAGATGAAAGCCACAAGTGTGTGTGTGAATTAAAAAGAACAGATTCATTTGTCTCTGTCTTTTTACACCTGGACTGAATGCTAAGAACCATCTGTCAGAACTGCATGTGAGGCAATAAAGAGTATTTTGTTTATCTGTGAATAAATTAAGTGCCTTGGACAGGATTTCAGCAGAAGCATGGTAAGTTAAGTTGATATTCTCACAATCCACTCTGGCAATTGTCTTTTCGGAGGAACCCCAAGAGGGTTTGATGGATTTGCTCAGAGGTGGAGGGGGCAAATATATTAGACATTTCACATTCAGCTCTTTCCTTTCAGTATGGTCTTTCTGATTGTCACTGTTTTCCCTTCAGATCAGACAGATGTTATGTTTCTGAAGTGGAAACAGGATAACTGGAGCTGCTAGAAACTGCTCAGGACTGTCCCACTAAGGGATGAGAGATTCTGGGAAGAAGCTGACAGATTTGAAGCATCTTAACACCACTGTGCCCATCATCACTGATGCACAGAAGCATTGCAGAGTCTATGTATGAAACCAAGGGAAACCAAGGGATCTATTACTGGAAAGATCCAAATGTGCTCACATGAGTGGGAATCCTTACCATTACTGGTGGTTAAAAATGCAGGAACTGTAAAATAGTTGTTACCTGTGCAAAATGGCAACAAAATTTAAAAGAACCCTGTAATACATAAATAAGCAGTTCCTGTGTATCAAAACAAAGATTTCCAAACATGCAGAATGGGGCCCAGGATGAATAAAAGACCAATGAAGTTTGTAATAAGAGAGATTTGGATGGGAAAAGAGGGGGAAATTGCCCAGAGAAAGAAATGCCTAATAAAGTGTTTTTTGTTAACCCTCATGGAAGCATAGCCTTATAATTACAGTACTCTGAGAAGGTCTTAAATGAGCCAAGTTCATTTCCCACCTCTTCCACAGACTTCTGCACAGCCTTGGCTAATTAACCAAATCCCTTTGTACCATAGAATAGGCAAGCATAATCGTAGCCCTCCCCGCTTCCTAATCATGTCTAGTTAGACTGCTAAAATGAGGTGTTTCTTATAAGGTACGGGTTGTTCCCTTTTATGCTTCTGTGCAGGGCACTTAGCACAGTTGGAGTAAAGCAGTAAGAGTATAAAACAAGATGGGGAAGGGATTTATTGCTTCTCTTTATTATTCAAGTCTCTTGCTGGAATGAGTGTAGGAGCTTCTCTTCCAAGGGCAGGTTTTGCAGAATTACACCAAATTTTCACAACTACCAACCTTGCCCATAACCGCAATGCAAATGAAAAGCAGGGTATTTGCAAATATAAGAGCAAAGTACTGCAAGACCTCCCATGGAGAAGTGGCAAGGACTGAGAGTGTTCTCCCACCCTTCATCCAATATCTGCTGTTTGATTTTGAGTGCTTTTAGCACTACCCTTGTGGGAAGGCAGAAGATATATTGTCTGGCAGGTTATGGTAGGGTTATCCATATACAGCAGGAAGACATGCTAAGAAGCATGGATACTGAGCACGGACAGAGTACAAGGTTCTCTACCTCATAATGCCCCATGATGAAGCTTCCCCAGTGCGAGCTGTAAGCAGAACAAATCTCACCCTGCCAACACTACCTTAAAAGTTTTATTTTCAAACTGACTTTTTTAGGCTGACCCTGCCTGGGATCCTCACCCTGTCCCACAAATTAGCAGTAGCCTGTGTTTCTGTGACCCACACACACATCTAGTAGGGCAGTTTGTGCTGTCGTTCCGCTTCTCCTTTTCACAAAATATGTGCCTTTTGTAGCACCTGTGTACATATAATGGCTTCCCTTCTGTCCTCCACCCATCAGAACAAAATAGTAAGAGTATAAAACTGTGTGTATGCACCTACATGTCTTGACAGTATTAACTCATGCAATATGGAAGAATATCCTGTACTAGAGGAAGTACTTGGTGGTGCTGTCCATGGTAAATCACTACAGATAATTATATCGATGGTCTGTAACAGGTACATTTTCCTTTGTTACTGTATGTGTTGTAACCACAAATAAATAGCCAGTCTGTTAGGGGTTGCTTTTATCGTGTCATCTGCCTTTTGGTGACAAGATTCAACTCCTTGGAATTAACTTTACTACTCCAGGTCTGAGTATCTTATACTCATAGCACGGCTGGGGCTGGAAGGGGGCTTAGAGATGATGTGGGTCCAGCCCAGACACACAGGGACAACAGAGACAGGCACACCCGCTGCGTGGTCACTGCTGCTTTATTGGACCCGGGGTGGGGCGGTGGTGCGGGGACGCTGGTGGCTGCAGGTCCCCGGGCCGGCGGCTCCGCTCACGCCCAGGGCTGGGCTCGGCTCAGCAGCGGCGTCTGCGTCTCCCC
>NW_009953496.1:882464-908837 GCF_000747805.2 Chaetura pelagica | reverse complement strand
CCCGCGGCCCCAGCCCTGCCGGGGGGCGATGTGCACACCGGGGCCGGGGGAGGGGGATGCCGAGGGCTCTGGCAATGCAGACCCTCTGGTTCCAACTCCCCTGCATGGGCAGGGACACCTCCCACGAGACCAGGTTGCTCAAAGCCCCGTCCAACACAGCCCCCTTGAGCACTTGTAGGCAGGGGCAGCCACCACTTCCCCAGGCAACCTGTTCTTTGCATGAGGAGCCTTAAAAAGACTGACCTGCAAAAGAAAAAGTTTCAATTTCTGAATTAAAAATTCAAATTTAACCCTATTGATTCCACTCTGCATTGAGTGCTTGCCATGGGTTACATGAAGTTATGTCAGTCTGGGAACTGGGACAGAGAAATTTTGTTCTGGAGTAGATACCAATAGATTCACCATAAATCATGTTTCAAAATCCACTGGTCTCCGTCTGCTAGGGTAAGTGGACAGTTTACAAAACTGAGCACATGAGTTTCCACACTCCTATGTCTGGAGTGAGTGCTGGAACTGGAAAGGATTAACTACAGACAAGAAGGATATGTGCTATACTTTTCAAAAGTTCATTCTTTTTCCAATTAGTTGTGTTATACTACTGAACCTCTTTCTCATGTCTTCATGTCAGGGTAAGACCTGTGTGTGGTTAGAGAACAGCATACAGACTTAGGAAAGGATGCTAAAGTCACTGTGGGTCACCTTCACCTTTTCAGTCCTCCAACTCAAGAGACAAGAGATCCTTGCTGATGTTTAGAAAAATCCCACAGATACTGCAACAGCCAGCCTCTTGCTGAAGAGTTATGAAGTTCACCCCCCAATAATATGCAGTGTGACACACCTCCCATTGATTTAATCTCAGTTATGCTCTACAGAACTTAATCATAAACATGTTCCTGTCGTGGGAAGGCTCCCTCATTTATCCCCTTGAATAAGGCTGATTCCAGTTAGACTGATAGATGTAAAAGAGGCAAAGATTTAGAAGGACTGTAAGAAACTATGGAGCTTAAATCTAGATTTCAAAAGACAACAGTTTTTCTAAGCGGTTTTCTTGCTCTTCCAATCCCAAGAACCTTTAAACATAACTATTCCAAAAAAGAAAGTAATTTTGTGTGTAGACAATCTACTAGAATATTAACTTAGGGACCTTAAAAATTAGGTTCAAATCCCCTTAAACATTATTTTCTACTTGTTTTTTTAGTGCAGTTGAAAATGTGTTCCAAGAGAGATGGTTTAATCTCTCTATGTAATGGACACATATTTCGTTTCAGATTTTGCTGTTATTATAATATGGGAAGATATTGTTCACACTACTGAAGCTTCAACATGCACAGCATGGGCACAGTCATTCAATCATTACAGATGACAGGCATCTTCCTATGTCAGCCTTCTTTGCATACCCACCTCTCCATCCTTGCTTGCACAGCTGTTTCATTTTGGGCAAAAGAAAACACTTGGATCCAAAACATCCGTATGTTTCCAAAGGCCAAAAGTCACAGACTTTCTGACAATTGCAACATATAGTTGGAGTGTGAGGGTGAATAAAGAAGTTAAGCTGGTTCATTTGATCAGCTCAATAGAAAGGCTTGCCATACCACCTTAATGCAATTTAACCAGTTACCTTATGCCGAAGGAGGAATGCAAACAGGTGTATTTTGAATCCATAATCCATCCAGCCATAGACATTACAAGAAGATGAAGATGTTCCAGTAAACATCCAAGAATATGTTCTTTCAAACATCCATTTGAATATGAAAAGCTGTTTAGTCCAGCAGTTCCCTGTGCTCAGCACTGGTGAGGCCACAGCTTGAGTACCGTGTTCGGTTCAGGGTGCCACAGTATAAGAAAGACATTGAGGGCCTAGAGCGTGTCCAGAGAAGAGCAACGAGGCTGGTGAGTGGTTTGGAGGGCATGTCATATGAGGATAAGCTGAGGGAACTGGGGTTCTTTAATTTGAAGAAGAGCAGGCTTAGGGGAGATGTCTACAACTACCTGAAGGGAGGTTGTAGAAAGACCGGTGTTGGTCTCTTCTTCTAAGTAGCTAGTGATAGGATGAGAGGAAATGGGTTTAGCTTGGATATTAGGAAACATTTACTGAAAGAGTGGTGAGGCATTGGAATGGGCTGCCCTCCATCCCTGAAGGTGTTCAAGAAGCATTTAGATGTGGCACATCAGGATATAGTTTAGTGGTTGTGGTAGTTGGATTACAGATGGACTCGATGATCTTGAAGGTCTTTTCCACCCTTAATGATTCTGTGATTCTTTTTTTGTTTGTATTAATAGCATTTTGTTTCTATTACTCTTCCCCCAGTTCCTTTTCCTATGCAGAAACATGTATATTTACATATGTAACAGAAGACTCTGAATGTACTTTTTTTTTTGGTCATTATTGATAAGTCACAGGTTTCAAAAGATGCTTTCATGCAGGAAAGAGAAAGAAGTAGTGTCAGTGAGGTGACCAGTCACATCACAAAAAAATTCAGACAAACAATTTGTAAATAATACATGTAACTAAAAAGGTTTGCTGTTTGGCAAATGTTTGCAAGTAATGATTGTTTCCATAAAATTCAGGATCTACTTATGAACAGAAAAAGGAAAAGGCTACATTCAGTAAGATAATTCACAGTAGTACTTTGACAGAGATAATAGAAAGTGTCATTACCCTTGGAAGAGACTAGGATGGATATGGTACTTTCTCGATGGTATAAACTGTTATTGCATTGTTCACAAAATCCAGAAGCATTACAATGTTAACAGATCAAAAAGTTAAGCAAATCTATCATAAATATCTTCTGTTTCCAGAGGTAGCTCAGAAGTACACAAAAAAGAAAAGCAAGCCAATCCAATTTTACAAGTTTAATGAATCTTCATTATTGGCAGAAAAAGTACTTACATAAATTGCAAAAATGCAACAAATCTTAATTGGTAAGACCCTATGACCCTTTTGCCACAGTATTAAAAAACAACAACAATCAAACAAACAAACAAACAAACAATCAAAACCCAAATAAAATTTTGAAGTATATTTTCACCCATAAAATTTTAATGCTAGTAGCAATTCATGAGATGTAGTAGATAAAGAAAAAAAAAACAAAACAAAAAAAACCATGGATAAGCTATTTTAAATAACACTCAAAATGAAGCAATGAGTAAAACCCATCTAATTATTGATCTTCTTACCTGCAGCAGGTTTTCATGCATGAGAAATGTGCATAGTTTTGATGGCCTCGATCCTCTCTCTTAGCAAAATTTTGCTTTTGAAATGCACTCTACAGATGTTTAACTAACAAACATTCAACAGATTTATGGAACTGCATCTATGTATTTATCAATGCCTTCATTTTCAACACCTTTTCTTCAGTTTCTTGGCTTTTAATTTTTTTTTCCTTGTGTTCTCAGAGCATTACTGCATGTCCTCCTGAGAAGCATAAAACCACTATTACAAGGCCTTCCTCATTGAGCCCCAAAGAGTAATAAATTAATTTCCATATATTGTTTGATCATAGCAGCAGAAGAAAAGGTGAAAAACCTATTTATCAATGAGCTGAACATAGATAGTGACTTCCTGTTACACAGAGATAATTTGAATCCTTAATTGACACAAAAATTCAGATACTGTGTTAGAGAACTACAATGATGTACGTTCTCAACTTTGCACACTCTCTGAATAATAAAATATATTTTAAAAAAGTAGTTCATTGCTAAGGAGATTTGATTGAGGTGAACAACCCTAATCCAAAAGCAAAATTAAATTTGATATTCAAGTGTCAAATGGAACCACTCTAATTTAGTGAAAGCTTGTTGAAAAAATCCAGCTTGCCAAAATATTAATGAATATCATGGACTTTCCTTTCACCTTGTTGATGAGTGGCTTACTATATGTAAATTACTTCATTATATTCTATTGCTTTAGAAAATTTTCAGGAAGTGACAGTTTTGTAAGCACCCATCGAGGCTCATAATTTCTTACAAGAGGATGAAAGCTGAGAGAGAGTGATGTAGCTCATCTTCCCTTATGCTCACAAATCCAAACTCATCTCTGAAGAGTATAAGCATTTAAAAAAAAAAAAAAAAAGAAAGAAAAAAAAAAAAAAAGCCCTTTTTCCCTTTTTTTTTTCCTGGGTACTCCAACTCCAAAGAATGAAAAGCAGTGAGGAAAAAAAAAAGGCTGCAGCATCACCAAGGGAAAACTGGGACATTAATTTAATTCTGGTTTTGTTTATTTCAGAGTTTATTGTCAGCATGTGGAGGAACCAGTTGATTGTTTTTAAGCCTGTTGTGACTGTCACAGAAATAGTAGTAAGATAGTTTAAAATATTTTTTTACATATCACAGAATCATACAATCATAGAATAGTTTGGGTTGGAAGGGACCTTAAAGGTCATTTAGTTCCAACCCCCTTGCATGGGCAGGGACACCTCCCTGTAGATGGGGTTGCTCAGAGCCCCATCTAACCTGAGCCCCATCATTTGTGAAGTGATTGAAATGCTGCTTGTCGTTATGGGTGGGCATCTGCAAAGAGGCAAGGCTTGCACTGTATTCACCATAGGGAAAAGTGATAACTACACTGATTGCTGTAGCACACAGAGCACAATTCAGTCCTCCATTTCAGTGGTCCCTCTGGCTGCACTTTATTTCCCAACTGACCTCTGTCACTCGTGAGAGCAGCGAACCCCCTGACACTGTACGAAGAGAGAAGTTTAATCCTGGCATCAAGAAGTGTCACATCAGAAAGTCCAGAAATGTTACCAGGGACACACTTGATTTCTGTGGCAGTGCTCAATCCAGACCTGGCCCACCGTGACTTTGCAGCACGAGCAGGTAGCTGTAGTCAGCCACTCTCCAAAAAAGGGTTTTTCAGTGAGCGCCACCCATTCAGGGAGGCAGAGGCAAGGATGATGATGTGGAGCTGCAGGCAGACAAGGGACAACGCAGAGATGGGGTACAAAATGGGATTTTCAGGCCCATGACTTTACAGATGAAAAAGGAAATAAGCTCTCTGCTAAGCCAGGCACAGGAAGCACATGGTTTCTGGAAGGAGGGAGTGGAGCCATTTGTACTGAACTGGACAGATCGGCTTCTAGCATAACTGTAATTTGTCTGCAGAGTCTCACCACGCTTTTCTAAATGTTTATCCTATATCCATGAACACAGAAATGTCCTAATGTAAGTCATCCTGCACCTTCGAAGATATAGATGTTACTACATTCCTAAATATTTCATCACTGAACATAGTATTTCAGTATTAATAGTCCATTTGAGATTGCACAAGAGCATCAGAAAGCTGTGAGACTCCTAAGGAAGAGTAGAAAGCTGAATCTAGGAACCAGTAAAACATCTCTTTGCACAGAATCTGGAAAGAGAATGTTAAATATGGGGCTCCCATTGTCTTCACACATCTTTACATTCAACTAATTTCCCTGTGTTCTTCAAGAAGCCAGTCTTCCATTCCCCAGTGGATCAGCCTATCTTCAAGGTATTGCAAGAAAATGAGAGAAAATCACTTCAGTGCACAGCACCTTTCACTGCTTGGCTCTCCAGATTAATAGCTCCAGTTAAGTCCTTATCTGCTTTCTAGCAGCAGTCAGAAAGCTGCTTTTCTTCAAGAATATGGTACAGCAAAGTATGTGCCTGAGAAAACAGCCATATTTGCAAATTGCATCCTGAAAGGTAACTATCACACACAACAAAAAAGAGAAAGATGTTTCAGGTATCAGGTATCACCCACAATCATTAGTTGGTATTCAGTTTTTCCTTGTCTTTTGACTTCATCACTGCCCATTGCTGCCACTTTGCTGCAGTTTTCATGTAACACTTCCTGTGCTCCCTCAACATTGTTCTTTTTTTCTTTCTACTTTTTCATCTCTCACTGCTCCTGAGTTCTTTGATAAGGGGCTCTAGTGGATGCTTTTAATTTCCTAGATCTTTCTGGATATTTTTTGGACTCTCTGGAGTCAACCACCCTTACCATACCAGGACTCATGAAGCCATTCATTCTCACCCCCTTTAAAGTCTCCACAAATTAACAGCACCTTTCTGTAAACTAACACTTTTAAATTACTTCTATTCACACTTTCTAGTATATTCTGCTTTGCTAAAAAAGATTTCAGGACAGATCTCAATGGTTTGCCTGCCTGAACAGGTTATCTGTTGGGTTGTGTTTTTCTTCCCCACAACTCCCCCCACAGCAAGATATCACCAGTAAAAAACAGCATCCCACAGGAAATTTCTCTCAAAAAAAGCCAGTCCACATTCACCTGGGTTTACCACAAAACAGATACTGAGAAAGAAACCACAAAAGATGCTTTCTGAGACATAAATGAAAGGTTAGATAACTTTTCTTATGCACATCATTAATACACATTGCAATACCTCACAAATACCTGCTGTAGTCCCTGCTTTTGATGCACCCAGAATGTGCTGAGAACAGGTTGCTTTGTGCTGTTTCCAGAACAGACCAGAAACAAGCAGAAAAAAGTGCACAGTACTCAAATAAACAAACATGTACCAGTGGTTTTCATATTGGCAGACAGAAAGAGGTAGAAGAGCAAGAATCTGAGCAAAAAAATAAACATAATTGTGGCTTCCCCTTAGGTATCTTACCCACCGCGGTGAACAGAATTCTTGATTTCTTCTTTTTGCATTGACAGAGGCTTCAAGTGAAATCCATTTAATGACTGACCTCCTAGGGCTAAACTGAAAATAAAAAGTAACAACAAAAATATTTTTTTTATGGCTGGACATTGGAAAGAATGCAGAATATATAACATACATGTGCTATACACTGCACATATACTGTTAGGGGCACTAGACCACAGTGTAAACAGTACAAAGCAACTATAAAGCCTTGAGCATACATCTTTGAGAACTGTATGACAACAATATCTCTGTTCAAATTCCAACACCCGTGATCTGGACAGGCCTCTTTCTACTAAGGAAATAATGTTGAAAAGCATCAGCTTTTTAAAAGAGGGTTATATCAAGGTTAGGCTGCAACAGGCACTGTTTCAGATATTCCAGATGTTGTTGTAGCTGCTGTAATTAGGTGCTTCTGACAGAAACAAGACAGTCATGAGACACACCACCAATGGAAGGTCACAGCACAGTTCAATATCACTATATGCTACTTTCTCTTGAGCTGCAGGGTCTCAGATGCAAATACAGACTACCAGCTCCTCCTCTTTAAACAATGTCCATCATTACCTCTTCCAGCAGTTCTGCTAGTAGGCTTATACAAAACTAGTATGTTATGTGTGTGGACATCAAAATCAATATAATAAAGGTTGAATTAATTTCGAGTTTTGGCCAGAAAGCTTGAGTGACCTCTCGTTTCATCAGGATAAGTGTTTTGTTCTCTACCTTTGGTCATTAATGATAGCAGAGCCATTCAAAAAATGAATTTTGGATATGGTAAAGATGTTTCAAAGGATCAAAAAAATTATTTAATTCTTTATTTCCCCCAAATAATGATTAGGCAAATATAGTACGTGGCCTTTCTATTTGTCACTCTAAACCATATCTTGAGCCACAGTGAAAAACAGTGAACAAGAATGAACATGAGCACTTTCAGTTTTCTGAGCCCAAGCCGTGTCAGTGAACACACTCAACCAGAATTCAGTTTGAGCCCAGAATCAGAATGTACAATATACTATTTCAGTGACCCCCCAAGAATTTAAAGGAATAATACAAAAGAAGCCAGCAGCCATGTTTTAGTAAGCAGTGCTTGTCTTTCCAGTGAAAGAAAAGTTAGTTGGCAGGATTGAAAGATCGTATGTAGGCAATGGCTATCCTCAAGCCAGGGCAACTTTAGAAGGTTAATACTCCAGAAAAGAAAATCACAGTGACAGCCCTTGCACTGAATACATCAGCAGTTTAATAAAATGCTCTCATTGTTTCTTGGGTATTTAAGCCCATGTTCACTGAGTAATAAGTGAACAGAGAACAGGCCTGAACTGATACCTGGGAAATCACCTGTTTTAATGGTGGGCAGCAAATGTGACTGAGCATCCAAGAGGTGCTGCCAAATGGTCTGGTGCCAATGGGAGTACTGCATGAATCCAGCATGGAGTGACCTAAATCTTTAAAAAGAAAAAAATCTCCATTACATGTTGAGAAATTGGAAAACAGCTTATTTATAAGGCTTTGAACAAAACAATAGTTGATACTTTTCAGAAACTGTCTTTGGAGTCACAGCTAATAATTACTGTTCTCAGGACTGCAAAGTTCCTTACTTGTAGCAGAAATGAATGTTCATACACTGCCTTCCCCATCTAATAAAGATATGGAAGGAAAGGAGGTCTGCTGCAAAGTGATTTTATGCAGGGTAGTTAAAAGGAATGGCACACAATGTCACCACTGGTAACACCAGCAGATGCCAAGATTAATCTTTCATAGCTCAACAGGTCAAGACATTAGAATCATAGAGTCATAGAATGCAAGGTTGAAAGGGACCTCAAGGATCATCTGATCCAACATTTCTGGGTACTACTATAGTTTATATAAGATGGCTCAGCTGAGACTTAAAACTGTCTGATGGGGGGAATCTACCACTTCCCTTGTGAGATATTCCAGTGTTTGACTGTCCTCCTGGTGAAAAATATACTTCTTGTGTCCAATGGGAATCTCCCTAGGATCAACTTGTGCCCATTACCCCTTGTCTTTTCCATGTGACTCCTTGTAAATAGGGAATCTACATCTTTGTAGCTACCCTTTAAGTACTAGAACATGGTAATAAAGTCTCCCTTAAGCCTTCTCTTCTCAAGGCTGAAAATACGCAGTTTTCTAAGCCTCTCATATGACAGGTCCTCCAGTCTAAACTAATCACCTTTAGCTGCTGTTGTAATCAGTGGGGCAACATAAAAGCACTGCCCAAGCCTAATTCATCTGAACTGTTTTCAGTATCTGTCTCAGACATTTACATCCAGCAGCTACATGAAAGAAAATGTTGGACTGTTTAACTGTAATTAATGTGTCAGTGCCTAAGTAATAATCTCCAGTTTCATTGTAATCAGCTGTAATTTCATTTTCTTTTTAAATGAATGTTTGCTTGTCACTTATGGGTTTAAAAGCTCATAAAAAGGGAAGAGTAAGGGAAAGCTTGACTCTAAGATCCCTCAGAGTGTCTCCCTCTATTGTGAAAGTAACAGAATACCAGTAAAAATAACCCTAAAAAATTAAAATAATATGACAGTGGCCACTAGACAACTCAGAAAAAAACATAAGAACATTTGAGGAGAGAGAAGTTGGAAATATGCTTGACTAGGTTCTACAATATTTATTATTATTATTACATTATACTGACAGTTAAATGAGAGAAGAAATAAAACAAGTGTCCTCAAAACAAGATAGCTAGCCTTCCTAAGTCACTTTCCCTAGTCATATGCTATTTTTTATTAAATCTGGGTAGGGTTAAGAATGTATCTTACATAAGCAAAATAAAAGGTATTCTAAAACCTATAGGAGTATATATTCCCACAAAGAGTGAAATAAAAATATATTTCTACTGGCAAGTGATTTATTAGTAGTTCTGACTTTAGGCTAGGCAAGAATATATCATAAACTCCCTACTTCCTATATTCCAGTAGACACAAATACTATTTACTTTCCCTGTAATTTTAAACGTTACTAAAAGATTTGAAAGCTCCCACTACTTTTTCTGTCTATAAACTGCATACTACAATCAGTGAATCATTTCAGTAATACCCAAATAGAAACCTACTTATACACAGCATCTCACTTGTATGCCTAAAGAAGCTGGAAGCTAGAAAGTTTACTGGAATCCTCTACACTATTGTGAATTAGAGGTTAAATACTAATTATTAAATCTTTTCTTTTATGGTCAAGTTTTCAGATATTCAAAAGACATTTAATTCCTTTGGAATTTCCCTTATTACTACCTCTGGCTCTATATTATGCACTATGAAATTAAAACACTTCATCTCACTCCTACATAATTTTTTTCATTTCTGCTACTGTTATTACCTGAGGCAGAAAAATACGTATGAGAAAGACTACCTTCATCTTGTCACCAGCAGCTGTCACACTTCATTCCTTTTCCATACAAATATATACACACACATAACCTTGAGGGCTTAATCCCTGACATCTAATGCACAGGCACAAAATGACATATATCTAGAATAATCATCTTTGCTGAAGTCCTTTGCACAGAGGACAGGACTTGAGGCAATCTGCAGATTGCCTGCATTTCTTCTACAGAAGAGAATATTTGCATATTTGAGAGTTAAGCTTATTCCCAAATTGTCGGGTAAAGTTTAGTCCTTCCCAGTTTCCCTGTGTTGGCCAAAATTAGGAGCAAATGCCATGAAAAATCAATGATGCTGACTGAAGATGGGGTTTTTTTTTAAATTATTTTTTATTCATGCCTCTGATGATCTTGGTCATTCCAGAATATAAACTAAGCCTTTTCAAAGCATTTTCTCACAGCAAGTCACTCAAATGGCTCTAGGCATATATAAAATTTCACTAAAGGGAGCTACTCAGGTGCAAGCAGAGCAGCAGATTTTTGGCACAGGGGATTTCCTCAGGCAAGGAAATCCCAGTGAGGAGACCTGCTGGTGAGGCCTAATCATTGCCAGGGCCATGGCGACCACACCTATGAAAAGTGGCCTGGGGAGCATCAGTGCAGGCAAACAGAGTGTGGGGAGCCAGCCAGGGCCTGGCGTGGGTCTTTGCACTATGGGTCACGTGGAAGAGCACACAGGAAGTGTGCAGTCATCAAAGCACCTCAAGAGGTGAGTTCAGTTGGTGGTCATCACCCACTCAGAAGGAACTTAGCTTTGGTGTCTGTCCAGAGAAATTTCTGTCTTCTGAGTTCAACAGAAGGAACGTGGCAACTGAGGCAGAGCTCCCCAGGAAACACACTGCCACCCAGGGCTCAGGCTGCAGGGAGTGCTACAGCCTTTCAATGGGCATGAATTGCAGCAGTAGTGGGGACAGCTGTGTGAGGTGTGACCAGGTGGATGATCTGTCTGGTGGCAGAGCTCAGAAGAAGGGGATGTACAGGGAGTTGAAACTAGGTAGTATTTAACGTCCCTTCCAACCCAAACTGTTTAATCATTCTATGAAAATTAGTGTTTGCAATCTACAACTGTGGAACTTAACTTATCCCCCAAAGCCACCTTTTGAAATGAGGGGAACAGAGAGAAATAATGTCGAAGGAGGTGGTAGATCAGCTTTGTAAAACCTTTGTAGAAATTATACACTGCTTTGTTTAGACATATAATATTGCATTAAAGTCTAATGCTGTTTTATGACTGATACTTTCCCTTTATGAAACCTCAGCCTATTACGTATACCACATATACCTACATTCTTTGCTTATGTTCACAAACCAAAATCTTCTGATGTTACATTTTCAGCTCAGTAAAATTTTTCTCAGCTGAGCAACAAGAGGTGACTCCCATATTAAGAGCATGCTCACAGTTCAGCTTCCTTGTTTGCAGAACTTCCCATTGAAACTCTCAGATTTGTGTGGAAGTAAGTTTTTATTGCTTCATTTTGCAATAGACCCTTTTGTGATTGTGGATGAAGACATACCAGAACACAGGACACCACCTCTATTTCTTTTTCTCTGTGCACTGCACTTGAGAGAAGTGGAGCAATAATTAAAAACCTGCAGGCTTCTGCAGAGCTGCCTGCTTCACTCCTATCTTACTTCCGCTAAGATTACAGTTGAAAGAGGTTGGTCCCAAACCAGCCATTTTCCCTTTTCATCTTCTGCTGCGTGTATGTGCCAGCTAAACACCACGTCTGTTTTGTACATCAAATCCAGTGCACCCTGACATAAATCATTTCTGTTGTTTACTATGTCCCATGCACACCTGGGCAGCATGCAAGGAAGAATGTGAAACTATCAGATCTTAATAATACCCATTTTATACATTTTGCTTGCTGTAAATCCACCCAGGGGATTAAAAAAACCTTAGGACTCTTGCAGAAACCAACGAAGAATTTCTGAGTTTTATTGACTTCTGTGTAAATCACCACATGTAGAGAATCATCATCCCAATAATAGAAAGGACTTTTTGTATTCTTCTTAAAGGATGTAGTTTCCAGGGACTGTGGGAACAGTAGGCAGGTCTTACCTTAGACAGGGTTCTGGCACAGGGATGGACTGCTAGGCTCTCTTGCTGGAAATCAAATGATATTGAGTTGTGTTTCAGGGTTATTTGAAAGTTGAATACTTTCCTGAGGAATTGTTTCTGCAGTGATTGCCAATTTTCTGCTTGAGAGGTTTATGATCAAATAGTTTTTGGCAGAAGCTTTTTGTTGGGTTCTTTCAACTGCTGCTTTTCCGAGGACATTTGCTAGTGAATGTTCAAATTTCTTCTGCCGTTTCTGTTAACATTTACAGAACAAATTTCAGCACCTGCTAGAAGATCTGAAGTACTGATAACACATACATGGAGAGAATATGAGATCAGCTGTGGCAGAAAATAATAGAGTACTTTGACTACACAGCTGAAGATGAAGTTTCAAATCCAGTGACAGATGCTAAATAATTTAACATTTTTTTAAAAGTCTTGATATTTATTTTCAACTAACTTCAGAAAGGATCTGACTGGCTAGTAGGACACATCTGTCCCAAATATCCTCTCAGGGTGAATTGTTCTCCAATGCAGTTTTCCAGAAGTACATACTGAGGTCATTTTTAGACATCTGAGCATAGCTGTTATAAAAAAAATTTCTAAAATACAATCTTTATGCTGAACTGCACTTGCAAAATCAGGGGCAACTAAAAAATCCACAGCTAACTCAGCACACAGCAGGCATAAAATGCATATGTTGGGAGAGTCAACACAAGTGAGACACACTGAATAACCTGGCACTTGCATGGGGTATTATACTAGTAATAACCATTTCACTCCTCTGCTGTATGCAGCAGAAGGCTGAGTAAATGAGTCACACTTAAGTTAATATTGGACATAAAAATGAGCCATTAAGAGGCCATTCCTATATCATTTGCATTTACAAGAAAAGCTGTTTTAAAAAATACATACTTAGAGAATTGAGACTTACCATGGAGACTTAAAATAAGCTGAAAAAAACAGTAATTACCATTACTCTCTTGACATAATCCCAGCAGCTGAGGAAGTAGAATGACCATTACAGTGATGAGCAAGCACCTTTATTCAATGTGGATTCTTCCTTTTGCCATTTATTTTCAACTGATTTTGGTTTTCTTCCTAATTGAATGTAATGCTTGTGAGACTTGGGCTGAGAGGGTTGGAAAATTAAGTCAAATATGCTCGTTCTTAAAATCAGCAGAGCAAAGGCAGAAACTGTGCAGCCTTGCCCAGATAAATATGCCCTCTGTGTTGTAAACTGGGGAAGAAACCATTAGTGTAACTCCTAAAATGCTAATGTTTTCTCTGATGCAAATATCTTGTTCCAGCAACTGCATTAAACCCGCATATTTACTGGGTAAATATAGCTCTCATTCACTCAGCATCAATTATGTCTAACCTAGAGATCTACCAGTAAATCATCGACTATTATTATAATTGTTAGCCTTATCTCTATCATTATTATTACTCTCTTCAGAGCCAGCAGACTACTCTGAGATAGACTGGATACTATGTGTAT
The DNA here is from genome assembly GCF_000747805.2 of Chaetura pelagica. NCBI lineage: Eukaryota > Metazoa > Chordata > Aves > Apodiformes > Apodidae > Chaetura > Chaetura pelagica. Next base: position 895,232 of record NW_009953496.1, on the reverse strand, counting down.
ATATTTAAAGAGAGCATATGAGCTGTAGTGAAAGACAGGCCCAGCATGGTGGTGGACTAAGGCCACAGCTCAGGAATCCTCTACATAGAAAAAATCCAGTGGAAGTCCTTTGTCTAACCATTATGATTTCCATTCATGAACAAAATAGGTGACAGATGAAGCAGGACCATTTTACAGAAGAGTCAAAACACAAACAAACAAAGTGACTTGTCAGTGCCCATCTTAAGGTAGGAATTAAGAAGATACTTCACAAATATACCTTTGTTGTATTTATTTTGAGGGGGTCTTTCCCTCTTTCTCTTTTTCTTTCTGTCCATGTGCAACTTCAGTTTATATCGTGTACTCTGCTTCTTCTAATGTGGCAACATCTGGCTCATGGGAAGCACTGGGTAGACTTGAATGATATGGTCTATCTCTCTCTATTCTTTTCTGTTCAGGTGAGTATGTCCCTACCAGCAAGGTTTCCTCAGCTTCTGTGGGCAGTCTCTTTGGACAGAAAAAAGTCCACATCTGAATTTTTTTCACCTTTATCTTACCTATTTTCTTTCTTCATTCATTTTTCAAAGCACACTTTTACCCTCCCCATGCTAAAATTGCCATAGAAGGCAATAAAAGCTTTTTCTGTTTACTGCTGTTTATTGCTTCTTCTTCCTATTCTGTAGGTGCTTAAACAGTTTCTTTACCCACGCTATTGAAAGATCCATTTTAATTGTCTTGTATCCATTGTTTACTCAAAATATTTAGTTTCTGCTTTGTGGCTTCATATAGGAACCTGAACCTTGTGTTCATAATAGAGTTTCCACATCTTTGAGCAACATTCACTTGGTTTCTTCAGAAATAATATTGGTAATTACTATGATAATCCTAAAGTGAGAGATCCTCTGTCTTACTGCACTTCATCTCCTACCGATATTTAGTATGCCAGATTTAGTATTTAGTATCCCAGATTTTGCCTTACCCAAACCAAAGACAGTTAATGAACTGCCATAATGCAAGACTTGCGTTGTATCTTTTTTGAACACTGTTTCATTTTCAAATCTAAACCAGAGGGAGGACAACTTATAAATACAAAGAGATAATTAGTAACAGGGCACAGATGACAGGAGGCCACTGAGCTTTTCCAGCAGGGGAGCAAACATTGCCTTCCAAGTAAAGGCTGAGGCAGTATTTCAGTTAATTCTTCTCAACAGTGAAAACTCCGCTCAAAATATGCCAAACAAGAAAGCACAAGGTCCCAGATGAATATACTTATTACTTTCTGCAACTTTCTCAACAAAGCTATCAAGTCTAATAGTAGCATTAATAGGAGAATGCAAATCAGAAGCAATCCCTGGAGCAATTTATATCCAGTCAGCAAGAGAGAATGTAGCTGGTGTCTGAAAATTAACACCTTGTCAGCTAGGAATAATGACAAGAGAAATGCAGGATTACAATTTGGTAGCGAAAAGACACATACCAAGACACCCTACATTTTCTTTGCTGGTTTCCTGTTAGAGTCCTACAGCTTTAATAAATGAGCAAGTCAAAGATCAGCCCCTACTAATTGGGAGGTAGGCACTTTTAGGTCTGCCTGCTGTAGAGAGTCACTAATTTTAAATTACTGCTTTCAAACTTGATGTTGGGAGTCATGGTTACAGCACCACGTATGAATCATAAAGCTTCAGAGGATAGCAACTGTAAAGCCTGCTGTAATTCACATACCAGGGGGGAAAAAAAAGAGAATACACTGTACTGCATATTTTCTTATAATTAAATTGGTATCATGCCACCAGTCATGGGAAGAAGAAAAAGAAGCTTCTCTAATATTAACAGTCTTCTAATAAAATAAAATAGATACATATTCAGTCCTTCTAGAAAGCTGGGGATGGGTGCCTTAAAACTGGCTGTCGTCAACTAATGGTAATTTCTTGCTAAATCTGAGGAACTTATTCAAAACATTAAGTTACATGCTAGCATTCTGGCATGGTGTGAAAAGGTATTTTTGTTTTGTGAATAATAAAAGTATTGACAGCTTTAAACTTAAGGAATGAGACAAGGTGTATAACAAATAGTGCTGCGACTGAGCCCATAATCTCAAACATAACAATAAATATTTCTGTGTCAGGACATTTGGAACTTCGATTTCAGAAGACAGGAAATTTTTCTTTTCTTTCTATATTTCTCTTTGTGTTCTGTAAGTTAAAGCCTTCCTTGTTTTTATGTTACTGAACTGACAGCTTATTCAATACAAGTTTGTTTCTTAGTACTACTTCTACCAGAAATGCACACTTTCAAGAGGGCCGTGTAGTTAGTTAATCTTAACTATGTGGAGAAATGTGTCTGTCTATCCTGCCACACTAGGCAAGGAACACAATTTTACCCTCTGCAAAGATGGAACAACAATTGTTTCATACTGCAGATTCCAAGGAGGATCTGACCTGTTTGGAAATGTTACTGTTCTCTGTTGCCTGTGTGCAGAACTGGGACCAGACAGGCATTTTACTTCAAGTAATCAGAACTCAGACATAGAAATTTTAATGCTACACAACCAGATATTCCTGTATTTTTATCTAATAGCAAGAGACAGTAAGAACCTTGAAGATATTTTATGCAACTTCAAAATCAGCTTAAAATGCTTCATCCTATCTTACATCTTTTTTTTCAGTGTACACAATCAGGGTATATTTAAAGTAGATCTGGAAACAATTCATACACTATCATGCCATACCCAAGAAAAATACCTTTGTCCTCTCTGGGTCCTGACATTTTTTATTATATTTTTTTAGTTCAAAGTCCAAATTTGTAGAACTAACAGAAAGATTCATGACTATGGGAAGGAATCATAATGACAATTCTTCTAAAGAAGCTAAAAGGAATCAGGGAGCTCTGAGATTAGGAAAACAGTTTTCAGACTATCACAAGGAATGCTCTTCAAGAAGAGGAATATTTATTATTATAATTATTATCTCCATTACTAAGGATTACAGTGATTTAATAATAATTATTATTTTAAGAGTATGGAGAGGCCTGTAGCAATCAGATACTATTGTGTTAGGCATGATGTAAACCTAAGTAAATGTTAATGTCAGACATGAGGAATATATCTACACTGCTAAACAAAAAGAACCATGGAACAAGGCCTAACACCATATCTCTCATCGTATGTGGATGAATATACCAGATTTTTTTTAAGCACATAAGTTACTGGCATGGTTCTAGGTAATGAGTGAGACAGAAAAAGCTGTTTCTGGGAAGGATGCTTGAGCTTATAAATACAACTGGCAGGGTAGGAATGTCAAAAGAAGAAAACAACAGAAAAGAAGGTCCCCTTCTAAGGAAGGACAAGCACCAGTACACAAGAAACAATACCAGAACCTAGACTGGACACAGACCCAAAGGAGCTCAGGTCCAGATGTTACCCTTTGGACACATGGCAGCTCTGCTATGGGAGCAGTTATCCTAAATCTCCTTAACTGGTGTGCAGATAGGCCATTTAACTTCATGGCCAGAGATCATGCACTCTTGTCTTAGCAGGGTAGACAGAGAGATGAAGCAAAAAAATGAGGATGAGAGGTGTTAAAAACAAACAAAAACCAACAACCAACAACAACAACAAAAAATAAGTTAAGCAACCTAGGGTGATTTTGCAGAGATGTGAAGTACATATAATAATAACTGAAAGTTACCTGGTCTCTTTGGGATAAGATCCCCCCTAGGCCAGCTTCCCTGATGTTGCAATCCACTAGAAACCAGTTTCAAAAGACTCCAAATGTGAAGAAAGACAACAGAGAAAATGCAAAAATAATGAAGGGTCTATTGTGTCATGTTGGAACACATAGACATACATACTGAATGATTGCAATGCAAAAATATATAGAACAGTTCCATCTTACAACACTGCCTGACCAACAGACCTACTCACTAGAGTGTGCCATGAAAAATGTGCAAATCCTTCCTGTAACAGTGTATGAATGCTATAGTCAGTGAAGGAATTAATTTTTTAAGATGCTTCTGTCAGACAGAGGAAACACCTGAGAACAAGTTTAGCAAGAAAACTATCTAAAGGAAAATCCTACATTGTGTCAAATAAGAATAATGAATACTTGAAGGTTAATTTTGTATATAGCTTAATTTTTCATCAATCATCAGATGCTCTAGGAAGTCTGGTGTTTGCATTTCGTTTTCTATTATTTTTTTGTTTTACTTTGTTACACTTAAATTAGCTCTAATTTGTGCAAACGGTTACTTAATACCCACCATAAATCATGAAACAAGGAGTGTTCACAAGGCAGCGGTTATAATCTGCTCCTTGTCTCTTGGGTTGCCATTACTTCTGCAAACATGCATTCAGCCTCTCACTGTGTGTGGAAAACATGTCAAAGAAATATAGCTAAATGTTAGATTTACCCTCTGGTGGCTTTCTCCTGCATATCATAAGAACAGTAGTGGCCACCAGAGGAAAAGAGGAGAGGTGAAAAATATTTAAGTCACTTACAGAGCAGGAATTAAACCTGGCAGTAGCATTGTTGCATTCTGTGAAGCAAGTGACAACTAAAGTGCTCCATGTTTTTTCACTGCTCATGCTATATTAGACATTTGGTGGGTAACAGCTGTGCAATACCACTGTAGTCTCATATTTCTCTGCATTCCAGAACCATCTTCTTTTCTCACACCATAATTTCCTTAAATTTTTCAGCACTTGATGTAAATTTTCTAGGCTTCTCTTTTCCTATACTCAAGAACAGGAAAGGAAAACCAGTCATTTGGAAAGATGAAGATAATGACATGTAGCAAATGTTGTGAAAACCTATATGGAAAAAAAAACAAAACACTGAATACTTACAAAGAATTTATCATAGATTTTAAAACAACACTGAAAAAATAAAAGTTAGAGCTACCAGCACACTGGCAATGTTTTGATACTTCATTCATTTCTATATTGCATACCTCCTTACCCTTTTTGCCTAACTGTAGGATTGGGACTGTCTTTTTTCTTGTGTACTCATTTTTTTGGTAGTGTCTAACTGTTGCATAAAGGAACTGAAATTTTTTTGTGGTCCTCTAGAACTGAAATGCACAAACAAAAAATAATACAAGCACATTCAATCTGGGAAATATCAACAGCTAGGATAGAACCAATTACTTGGTTATGGACATTTGGGGTCTAATTGTAGTACAGCTTATTGCATGTTAAGTACAGTGCCTCTGCCAACCCCCACCAAAATAGCTGGGTATGTTCAGCTGGCTGCAAAAAGCCTTGCTGAAATCACTAAGGAACCTCTAATAATAGGGAAATAAAGAATCCCATATTTGTTACTGAGGATGTGGTTTGCCATTGTAATCAGTAGTTAGACAGTGCAAAAGTAATCTTTGTGACTCAGGCTCATGCTACTAATGCTTCGGGTTTGGATCTTATTGTGGAGAATACTCAAAAATGGTAGTTGATCTGTTATAGGTATTTTCATCAAAGTTTCACTGTAAAGGTTTTTGATTATGAATGATATTGATACCTAAAGAAAATTTAATTTGTCTATAAAAGCTGTAAAGATAAATAAAACAGACAGGTTCTATTATTTATTTATTTCCATAGTTATATCTGTGATCAATGAATTGGGAGAACAGACTTTTCTTGTGGAAAACCTAAAATAAAACATCTCTGTGAAAAATTTCATTTAGTCAAAAATAAATATTTAATCAGATTCTTTTTTCTCAGCTCACCTAACAAACTGAACTTGGAGTTAGTGCAAGAATTTCTAAATAATAGTCCTCAGTCCATGCAGCCATGTGTAAGTTAGATATATAGAAGTTGTTAAACATGAAAACTACATTGTTGGTTGACCTGTGCTGTGCCAAACTATGTGGACTATCTCTATGCAACGTGCAAAAACACTGGTGTTAAGCTAGCAAGCCCTGGCATACATCAACCAGTTAAATCAGTCCCAAATTGAAAATTATCTCCCTTTGTTATCCTTGAGAAAATTGCTACCGGGAGTTGGAATTGAAAAATCAGTGGTAATAAACATCATACAATAATTTTACACAGATGAAGCTTATGTAAAAATAAATACATTTGTTATTTTGAAGCTAGTTTAAATAAAATAATTTCCATAAATGGAAACAGGTTAATTAGCTACTTTTACTTATTAATCCTGAGGACTATTAAAAAATAGTTAAAAATTAAGAGCCCTGTGAGATAAATTAAATCAGAATGTCCAAATATGGCAAGATGATAAAGAGGAGGGGTAGGGGAGCAGAAGAAATTACTTTTAAAAAAAACACAAAAACAAAACAACAACCAAACAGAAAATTAATAATTATTTGATAAAACAGTAATTGCATAAAAATTAAATAAAAAAGACAACAACTCCTAGAATTTAATGCAATTTATATAAATAGAAAAATAATACATCTCTAATTTTTATTAGGGCACATGACCTCAGTTTCTAATCAATGTAGGTAAACTGAGCTGTTTACATTGTATGCTTGTGTTATAAAACTTTGATTGTTCTTTAATTAGAAAGTTTACTTAGTTTTAAAAAAACAACAAACACTACAATTTTTGCATACAAATTAAAGTTAAGAGAGAAAATAGATCAACCAAGTTACTGTTATTAAAAGACTGATTTTTAGCCTCAGTTTAACAATTTTTCTATTAGCATTCTTCTCACTAGCAAATATATATTCACAAGATAGCAGATCTTCAGCTGGTACAAACTGGAATTGCTGTATAGCCTTCAGTATAGTCACACTGATTTACACCATCTTAGCATCTGGCTTATTACCATTTTTCTATTACTTGATGCTGCTTCAGTTTTCTCCAGACAGAGAGACCTAAGTTATAATAGGCAGTTACTTATACTATTGGTAGATAATAAAATAAAAAAGAAACGGTTCTAATGGCTTCTTTACCACTTTATGGGTGTGCAGCAAAACAAAGGCAAGGGTATTATTTGAATGACATTGCAATCTGTTGTATGCAGGCTACTACCATCTATGATTCTTAGGTCCTTTGCAACTTCAGCAAACAATTTTGGCTGAAATTTTAGGAGGAAATGGTGTCCCAGAACCAAATAAGACTTTGCTAAGCAAGCAAAGAAGCTGAAAGAGACTGGGACTGGGAGCTAGTCAAAGACACAAGGAGTTATTGGGTAGCCTGGGCAAATGGTTGAAAACCATGAATAACTTTTTGCTACAGCTTAAGCAATCTGGAGCAGACTGGTAGGAAATCAGAAGAAGATTTTCACTATGAGAACAGCTGGACATTCAGAAGTAGTGTGTTCCCCAACACTGAACACTTTTAAGACTGTTTGACAAGGTGCTGGGCCATCTCATCCAAACTGTGTTCCTATTTAGAAAGATTGGACCAGGTGATCCTTGAGGTCCCTCCTAAACTGGCATTATATGATTCTATGCAGTGGTAAAATAACAGAGATAAGAACTGTGTGAGACATGCTGGCATGCAAAATGTTGGGAAATGGCCAGAGAGTAAGTGAGACTGCTGAAAGAGCAGGGAGAAGGAGGGAGCATGGAGATGGATCCGAGACTGATGAAAACCTCAGAAAGAGATTAGGACTGGGGCCCAATGGGAGAGGAGGTGAGCATCAGAGTAGTAAAGAAAGAAGCATGGAATCTGGGTGGGCCAATGGGACTGGTATGACATATTTGGTGAATGCATGTTGAAACAACATAGGCAAGTAAATTGAGTGTAAGAAGATCTGAGAAGAGAGAAAACAGAGTGCTTGAGCAGGGCCAGATGACAGAGATTTAAGCTTGGGAAACCAGCAGAAGACTGAAGAAGGCCCTACAGGGCCCAAGCGGGAAGCCACAGCTCCCAGATCTGTGGTCTGCTGGCATTAATGAACCCACTCTGCCCAGTAGCACAGGAAGCACCAACAAACAAAAATTGTACCTCAAATTTCCCTCCAAAAACAATCACTTGCTATACCACATACATCCAGAAACTTAAGCTCTGTGAACACAATAGAAAATTATATAATTTGTTCACTTCTGAATATGTTTTTGGGAAGGGGAAGTTTCAGGCATCTTTCCTTCTTTCTGCCTTCTCTGAGGCTGATTATTGTTTCATTGTGGTTAACATGAAATTTGCCACAGCCTAAAACCATATGCTCGATAAACAATGTGCAAGATAAGAAAGACAATTGCGCTTTAGTAAAGAAACTCAGTATAACACAGCTGGCTGAACTCTGCTAATGCTGTTTTGAAGAGATGCCTCTGGGAAAGGCAGCAGTAAGACATTACTTTTTTCAAGAGTACATTCTCCCTGATTGGCTTCTTGGTTTTGACTCAGCCTTTCGCTCATCCCAAACTCCTGCTCCAACCACAAGATCCAACCCCAGTCACACTAAATCACTCCATGGAGTGAGTTTTCAGATTACTCTGAGATTCACAACTTGCCCTCACAAGACACTCTCTCTTCAGAAGGTGAGCACATAGATTATGGATCAGAGTTTTCCCCCATGGCCCAGCTAGCACAACCACTGACTTTCAGCAGGCTTTCATCTCTGCATGAAGAGCTTGCACAAGGAGGAGCCCTGGTGTGCCCTGGCCCCAGCTTGATGCTCAAGGGAACAAGAGCCAAGATTTATTGCAGGATCCACCAGATCAATCCACATGCAGCCTGTGAGAAATTCTTTTATCAGCTTCACATCTGTAAATAGTCAATATAGCAGCCAGAAATGTAGATTATTTCACTCCCTCCCTTCTTGATGCTGGCATTGTTGTTATTGCTTAAGACAACTAACACTATTTCTAGACAACTATTTCTATCTAGTAGTAAAATAAAAGTTCTTTCATATCAGTTGGCTCCATTTTAAACCCAGGACCATTTGCGCTTGTGGTCAAAATACTGTGGTCAGAATTTTCACTAGTGAAAAAGTCTAGAAAACCCACATTGCTCTCTTGAAAATGTATCTTGCTTCTTAAAACCTTGTAGCTGTCAGTGTTTGGTGAGCAGTTTGGGAATTACTGATCTAGATGAAACAGGAACAAATTTTAATAACCATCACAATGGAATAAATAGGAAGTGAGAGGGAGATAGTGAGTGAAATTATTGAACATTCATTGGGGAAAGTGTCTTGACAGCTTAACAGGGAAGTCCATTAAGAAACATAGTCCCTCAGATCAGCTGCTTTGACACCCCAGTGCTCTTCAGCCCATATAGTTATTTCTTTAATTCCCCTAAAAACTTCCCAACCATCAGTTGGAACTGATAGTTTTGTCTCATTGTTATGACCTTGTAAATTCTTAGAAAAAAATTTTTTTTAAGAAGTTTTTTCTTCTTGCTAGGGTTTTGGTGTGTTTGTTGGATGAGAAAAAAAGCTGGAGAACTCTATGTTTTGCATACAACAGCCCTGAACTTTTCTCCCACCAAAACGTTTGATGTTTGAAGTGTTGAGAATTGCTGTTTGTACTGAAGGAGAAAGGAAGACTGGTTTGTTAGAGCAGCACCCTGACAGACTCACTTGAAATAGAAGTGCTGTGCTGCTTTTGCAGCACCACTGCTTGAGTGACTGACAAAGCTGTCACAAACAGCAGAGAGAGGCGCACATTTCCAAGCAGACAGTTTTCATAGAAATTTTTTACTGCAGCCCAAGTATTCCCTTTCTAGAAGAATAAACCCTGTTCTCCAGATATGACTAACACCCCTCTGAATATTTTTTTTTTCATCTAAAATTTAATGGCTTCCTTGTTTACAGTTGTAGAATTCCATTACTTTAATGATAAATCTCATATCTTTGAGCCATTTGACATTTGTTTATTATATCCATTTTTATCTTTTCTACTTTAGAATGTTTAAATCTTTGGCACAATGTGTTTCTCATAAATCCCTGTATATTTTTTTCATGAATTATATATAATATACAGATGGGTTTGTGAGGGTTTTTAATGAGTTTGCTTAAAAGGACTGTGAAAGGACTGACTGAAAATGAACAGAAGATTAGGAAAAGCTGCCATCACCTTACAGTGAAGGTTTGGATTTATAGATGACAGAAGAGACAAAAGCAGACCTTATTTCACTCTGTGGTTAGGCTTGTTCCTTTTTCTCCCCTCTTTCAACCAACTGCCAAGCCCTCCGTTTTCCTGGCAATTTACCAATCTCTTGCCAAGAAACTAAGGTGGTTTTAAGCTGCTGTATTTTGAATAATCAATTGAATGTATCTTGACTGCTGTGATGCTGAAAGGAAATTGCACTTTTAAGCACCTTTTGTTTCACAATCCAAATGCAGAGGAAACTGAAACAATAAATTTAAAAGGTCTGAGAGAAACAACAGATCAAAAAGATTACCCATATGGATAAAGAGTAAAAGAAAATATACTAAAATCTGCTGAATGAAAGGAAGGATCTGCTGAAAGGTCCATCAGAGTAGCTGAATCTCTTTAGAAATGCAAAAAAAACCCCAACAACAACAAAACAAACAAACAAACAAAACCTGGAAGAAAACTCAGATGACATTTTCCTCTGCATGTAATGAGGAATACATGTAATTTCTGTGTGTAAATGGAAGACATCAGGTATTTTTCATGGTTGGCTGGTTCCACAGCATCTGGTTTGCCTAAGAGCTCATAGAGGAACTTAGGTAGCACTGCTCCCCATTCTAGAAATGCGTTTCACAGCCATCCGATTTTTATAAGAGGAGACTAAGGGAAGGTGAAAAAAACAGAGGACTTTAACACTGATCTGAGGTTGAAAAGTCCACCTTCAGCTTCTGAAAACCTAGTTCCCAATTGGATGTAGTATAAAATAATTCAGAATAAGACTTCATAAAGATCAAGCTTTCATCCTCTGCCTTCATCTGTACAATGTGAGTTACACATTTCTGGTCACATCTCTGACCTTCCATCCATAAATTTGTTTCTAAAGGTACATTAAAAGGCCAGAGAACCTATGGCAGAAGGTCCAAAAAACTCCATGTTCTGGGCGAACAAAATAATACGTGGTGCATTACTTTCTCTGACAGAGCACTCACTGACTTTGACATTGCCTAGAAAATTGGAAACACACAATGAAATGAAAGGAGCCACATTATTTCTCACAGTTTCTGAGAGCTGCTAGTACACAAGCAAGGAGAATTATGACAACCTTGTTAGCATGTCAGAGCTCCTCACAGAGCTAAAGACAGTGCCCCCAAAAAAGTTGAGTTCACAGCTCACATGAAAGCAAGTGAAAGAGCACTTCTCCCAAGCTGGGTGTTGGTATAGGTCTCTGTGTTGCTATGGTATTTTTCTGAAATTATGCTCTGGACAGTACAAGGTAATACCCAGTACTTTTTTATTTATCTTTGATAAAATTTACAACTATATTGTTGTAAAGATATTTTTCCTACTTTGATATTGTGCCAGTGCCTTGAACATCCGCTATAGAACAAATGGTGATTTAAGGCAGCTGTGGAGAAGGCAAGAGCTTGAGAAACTAAATAAGGTGACTTCAAAGAGGTCTCAGTCCTGAGGAACTAGGACAGAAAAGTGAAAATCCAACAGACAACAGATGCCCGCCAAGCAGAATATTGCACAGTGAGCTTTCAGCGTTATGATAAAAGAATAAGAACACTGGCTTGCAACAGAAGGAACCAAACAAACCTAACAGTGGATTAATATAAAACCTGCTATGGCTGTGTTTGTCTGAAACACAATGGAGATGGCTTGCCAGCTCTAACAAAGGAGATCAGCAAATGGCCCTAAAAACACAACTTTATGCTTTCTGGTAAAAATATATGGCTTACAAGTTAAAAACAAGCTTAGCAGAACATTAGTAACCAGAAAAGCGTATTCTCTAGAGTATATGATAAAAACACAATTAACTCTGATTTTAAAAAAAAAACAACCCAACTCTTGGAAAAACTGTAGATGCAGCAGCATTTTAGGACAAAGGAAACAGTCTGTTAGCACAGGAAAGCTGGAAGCTCATGCTCATAGACACTACATCCAAGCCAAGGGGAATCTCTTGAATCCCAAAGGAATTCTGTTTAAAGATAACAGAGAACTTGTATGTTTAACAGATTATATAAAGGTTGTTTAAGAAAGCAAACAAACAACAACTCATAGTCATTCATCTCAAAAAAACACCCAGAATGATATTTATTCTGGCCCCCAACTGAATAGCAGGATTGAGAAGCTATCAGGATAGATTATATATGCTAAAACAAAGACCAGGACAAGCAGGAGAGCAAGTGTTTGTGGTGCAGGAAAAGCCAACCCAAAGTAAGTATACACATACTTATATAGGATATGTGGTAAACTGTTTTCTTGCATGACTATTATTCAGTTTTCTGTGAAACAGTTTCTTCTGAAAGACTGTGAGGACTGAAAGACTGAAAGCAGGACTGTGCATGTCAAAGCTTGTTTAGTGTTAGGTGCACTAAACCCAATGTAACAGTAACAATCTACAGATTCACTGAACATTTATTTAACCAGTAACATTTATTTAGTTATTTCATAGGAAGTAAATTTCCGAATTTTCATTAGTCTCAGAAACCCTGATCCAATAGATTGGTAAATTAAGAAGTTAAAAAAAACCAAAAAAACAAAGCCAAAAAAAACCAAAAACAAAAAGGCTATAGAGTAAGATCTCAATTATACACATAATTTTTTGGGGGACAGGGTGCATGACAGATACAGTCCAATACCAGTTGCCACCTTTTGACACTCATCTAACACAGGATAGGGAATGAAGAAGTCTTTGACATCAGTAATTCAGGAAAGAAGAATTCAGCATATGCAGAAATGTGAGGAGAAATCAAATACAGCAACAAGATTTAGCATGATATACAG
>NW_009953496.1:881560-882282 GCF_000747805.2 Chaetura pelagica | reverse complement strand
GATAAATGAAGAAAAATTAATTTCTATGAAGTACTGTGGCTGCAGGCAGGAACAGTTGCCCAACAGCTTGCTTGCAGACTTGTAGGTCTGTTTTTCCCCCTGGACACATCCTGAGGAGGAATGGACAATTGCACTTTCATCAGCAAGTGAATGAATAAAAATGTGTTCAAATTTGTCTACTAAGGTTGCACACAGATAATAGTTGCAGATAGGCAGGTCCCAAGACATTATAATGTCAGAACATATAAACTTAGTACAAGAGTCTTGAAAGTTAAACACTGCAATTCCAAGCATCACAATGTCTAGGACCTAATTTTGTAACAAGACCTGTGTTTTGAGGCAGAAAAAAATAACAGTAAGAATAGGACAAACACTGACATCATAGGAAAGCTAAGGATGGAAGAGGAGGAATTAAATCATACCAGTAGCAGCTATAAGACCCTGTCCAAAATAGGATTATTCATATTACCTTCATGTGCTAACTTTTCCCTCAGGGATGAGCAAGACATAAAACCCTGAGATGGAGTCAGAGAGTGACTGAAGTTGCAGGAGGGAAATGCATACTTAATTCTCAGCCAGCTAATGAAAAAAATACAGATAAATGTTACTGCTTTGCTCTGTGCCCTAAAAGGGAACTCTGCTGTTCAGACATAAGTAACACAAAGGTTAGTACATATAAATGTGCAAATGGCTCTTTTAAAGTCCTTTCTAACATTTTCCCT
>NW_009953496.1:870921-881494 GCF_000747805.2 Chaetura pelagica | reverse complement strand
CCTACAGCATTAGCTGAAAGTATATGGAAATCTTGCTCTCTCACCTAATTCATGGGGTGTTTGGAGGATTAATTAGTTAATGTTTATACTGTGCTTTGAAGATCAAAAGCATGGTATAAGCACCAAGTACTATTGTAAAAGGCCACAAGAAGCAGGAAATGAGAAACCTTCATCTCATAAAAGGAAAGAGTTTGGTTCTTGTTAATTATAAATTGTTCCCCTAATTTGATAGGTCTTTCGTTCAGGGACGCCATCCTTACATTCTTCTTTATGTTGCTATGGGTTACATTTCAACAGCTGTGAACTAGAACTAGTAACAATAGCTCTTCAGACTATTAGGCATCTGGGAAGAATATCATAATATTACTGCTACTCAGCTGAACCTTTTACTTTTTGGCAGTGGAGGAAAAAGTAGAAGAGAAGATTCAGTAGCAACATGTTTTGGGTATTATCCTGTCATTGATGTAAACCTTCCAAAAGCTGGCCAGAGCTAAGGGCCATACTGGCCCTCATGAGCAGGAACACCTTCGCTGGATATCTCCTCTCCTAGCAGAAACTGAGGTAAAGGATCCAAAGCTCTTTCTAGCTTCCTAGGCTTTTTAAATAAAATGTCTCAAGAGATGTCGTTGCTTTCTAGTTTGCTTCCAGTGAGGCTTCACTTTTCATTTAGAGTGTTTCATTCTTCTGAATCAGTGATATATATTAATTTTATATGGTGGGGGAAAAAAATGAGAAGAAAAAATCATTAACTGCCACCACTAATTTAGTATTCTGCCTTGCACTACATACATTGCCAGTTGTTTTTGTAACTAGTGGAACTGCAATCTAGATTTCGTACAGGTTTTATGCTCAACCATGTAGCATACAAATACCCTAAGGAAAAACAAAGCACTTGAATTTAAAATGCCTTCAGGGTACTGTTCAGGACCTCTCTTGAGCAATACCGTTGCTCTGCTTACCTCAAGTTGAACTGCTTCCTCTATAAGGAACATAAAAATCATCAGCTTTATCTGAAGAAAGAGAAGGTCTTTGGGAAAGGAAGAAGTCACATGGATTTGAGCAACATTCCAAGACCCCCATAGTGGGAACTTTTGGCCTGCCTTGGACTTCCTGTATATTTCTTACAATGCATAAAGTGCAGAGCCCCAACTTAACAAAAAAAAATAAATAAATAAATCCTGAGAAGAGAGATTTCTATCCAGCAACAGAACAGGATCCTGTAATAACCTTGTTATCCTGAAGCTTCATCATAAATTCTTCTTTCACTCTTTACTTCTAGTTGAACAGAAGCACTTCAAAAAAATATGGAGTTCAGCAGTAGTTATTTTGGTGTTAAATGACAGGACCTTAAATTAATCTATTGGGTTACAGCAAACCCTAAACTAACGTGTCTGTCAGATGTATCATAACTTTGTTAATTAACACACAGGCATAACAGCAAAACAGTTGCTGTGTTTTGCTTCAGAGCCTACTGCTTGAGTTCAAGACTCATTAAGGACTTTCAGGAAGACCTGCTCTCATTTAAGCTGGCTCCAAAGAGATATCATCAGACAGGAGACTTAAATTCTGGCCTCATTACTCCTTTGAGCATAACTGGAAACAGGCACAACTGTACATAACCCAAATTAAACTGTTAGGATGACTTGGCTTCAAGCATCCTGCAGGTAGCAGTAACCCTGGCAACTGTAAATGGGGAATTTGCTTAAAAGTCTCTGTATCTGTAGACTACACAGTAACTACTTGATTGTAAGGTAACTGTAAGTTACTAAAAAAGCTTTAGTGTTCCCCAGACTAAGTTTACATAGATCCCAAATCTTGTTCAGTGCAGAGACACACTATGCATATAATGAATATTTTCTAGTACTAGGGGAAACAGACCTAAGGTCATCATCTTCTTTTCCTTTCAGTAAAACTGAGGAACTTTCTAAAAGCTGAAGGTTTGCACAGAGTAAAGAAAAAGCTTGATGAAAGGTAATTCTGTCCATCTCCGTCCACCCTGGGAAGAGAAATTTCCTAAAAGAATTAATGGTTCCAAACAACTGTGGGGAAAGATGTAATCTGCATTTAAATAGAAGGATTCCTGAGTGCCCAGGTATTAATTTTTCTTTTTATAGCAGGAGGTAGAGCATTTTTTAAGTGTACAATTTAATCCTAAAAAGACACTGTGGTGCAGGCCTGTGGTTTCTCTCTTTGGTCCACAGCCAGCTGGGTATAACTTTACCTGTCAGATGGATGCTGAACGTTTGTCCTGAGCAACATCCTAGTAAACAAATATGGCTAGAAGGCAGATTATGTGAGGCTGTTACTGTGCAGCTGAATGTAGAAAATACTCATAAATATTCACAATGCAGCAGAAGGATAGAAGCTCATGGGCAGGGGCAGCATCAAGCAAATTATGAACTGGGAATGAAGAACTGGACAGAGCCATCAGGCTTGGCAAATGCTGTCCCTTGCTATTGCAGATGGTTCATGCTTTCTACACATATCAAATGGAAAAAAAAAAAAAAGAAAAAAAAAAGGTGAAAACGACCTTTTTAAAAAAAAATATAATCCCTTGAGATCTTATATTCATGTACACTTGAAAAATAAAGCAGAACTACATCTATGCCATCCCCAGTCAAAAGCCTGGGGAGACCACGTAAAACTCTAGGGATTTGAAGGAATCTGAGCGTATTTCTCTGAGTACGTAAAATCCTTCACTGCACTACTGATGAGGCAATATTCAGATAACTATGTCAGGTGAAATTGCTTAATTATACCTGTAATTAGTTTCTAACCATTCCGAAGAAAAAAGACTCAAAAAACAAAACATTAAGAAGAACACCATCTTTTAATTAAGAATTCACTTGCAGTAAGCAGATGATTCTATCAGTCACTGACAGCTCCATGGAGGATGGCATATTTATGTGTTTATATTTTTGCATCACTGTATATGCACGCCCACGATCAGGTTGGATGTATGAGACACTGAAGGCTCAGTTCTGATAGATGCTTAATCACATGAGTAGTCCCATGGGTTTACATGAGTAAAAGTCTGTGGTGTAGAGATCCATTTAGACTTCATTGTTATGATGTGAATTTCCACTGTGACCACAATCCCCTCAGAATGGCCCAGGTCCTGTGTTACATGTTTCATGTTTGGGGGAATCCCATATAGACTAGAGGTCACAATTCCTCTTTCTGATGCAATGGATCTCAGACAGGTTATAGAAAGTAAAACAGCTTTCCCAGGTAAACTCTGTGTGCAGAATAACTGTTACTCTGGTACTTACTGCTTTCTTCTGAAAGATGAAAGAACTGGACATAAAGAGCGGATAAGCAGGGCTGCCTACCTCTTTCTCACTTAGCCTTTAAGAAAGTGACTGTTACTGTTGCATTTGTTGTGGATCCAGGTGTGGTACTTGCTCTCAGTTTGAATCACTTTGAAGGGAAAGGCAAAAGAATGTTTGCATGGTGTCTTAATTGTGAACTAGAGGCACAACTGTGAAGGAAGACAAAAAGCTGATTTTTTTCTTAGATATAAAGTGTTAACCTCCCTTTAAAAAACAACAAAGATAAAAACATCTTCATTATGTATCTATTGCACATGGAAGGAATTTCTGGCTCACAGATATTTAAATGGTCCTTCAGGCAGCTACATCTCTTCTGGATATGGCCTTGTTCCTGTATTTCTGCTGCGCAGTGCCCAGAAGGCTTCTAGAGAATGCACTGGAGCAATGCTGTAAATTCTAACTCTCCCTTCAGCCTTCCCTTGTTTGAAAAGTCAGCTTGCTGCAAAAGTATTCATAAAAACTTCAGCCAAAACATATTGATAGGAGTTAGCTAAAGTTACTATATTGTGAAACATAACCCACTTTTACGTCTTAATTCATATGAAAGTCTAGCTTTTTCTTATTTAAGCTTTCTCTTTATTGTTTCCCTTTCTTGTTCTTTTAAAATGCAGAATTATTGAAATTATGATTAAAGAGTGATTAAAGAGTTATTCCACTCTTTCTTCTTTCCCATTGCTGCATTGAAGCCGGTTTTGTTAATTGCTAAAATATTTAAAAATCATTAGTTAACTCCTTATTAACAAACATCTGTTATTTCTCAACTTCTAAGAGCCTGAAGAATGTGTATGTACTGAGATGACTTTTACGTACATGTTTCATCCCAAACCCCAGGCCACCATACAGCCCTGTGTGTATGCTATCTTTCTAAAACATGCCAGGCTTTTCCTATCTCTGGAAAAGTGTTTTTCTTTCATATGGACAAAGCTGCTCCATCCACACTGCTGAAGTGTCACCTCATCTCTGGCAAGGCAGCATGGAGAACAACTGGGTCAGGTTTGATTGCAACTGAGCTTTGTGCTAGTAAGTGGGATGAGGCAGTGGTAGATACGTTCAGCAGAGAGCTATGTGGATGATTAAGAGACTTGAACATCTCTCCTATGAAGAAGGGGAACTGGGGCTGTTTAGTTTTGAGAAGAGAAGTCTGAGCAGGGATCTTATTAATGTCTATAAATATCTGAGGAGTGGATGACAAGAGGAAGGGGTCAGTCTCATTTCAGTGGTGCTCAGTAATAGGACAAGGAACAATGGGTATAAGCTAGAACATAGGAAGTTCCACCTTAACATGAGCAGAAGCAGAAATGTCTTTACTGTGAGGATGATGGAGCACTGGAACAGGCTGTCCAGAGAGGTTGTGGAGACTCCTTCTCTGGATTGTGTGGCCTGCTGTGGTGATCCTGCCTTGGCAAGGGGGTTGAACTTGATGATCTCTGGAGGTCCTTTCCAACCCACAACATTCTATGATTCTATATTAGACCTAAGTATTTTTGTGGATCCACATAGACTTCAGTGCTGTCTGCACATACCTCATGGTCAGAACTGAAGCTTCTAGACATGCTCTCAGGTCTAAGACAAGTTTATGCACCAAATACATAATAGCTGTTAATAAATTAGTATTAAAATATTAAAAATCCTCAAAAATGCATTAATGTCCATAATAATTAAATATGTTGTTTTCATACAGAGAGTAATGTGTAGTAAATGTGTCATTCTAATGACAATTAGATGAGCTATGAAATTAGAATCAGTCTGAAGTAAGAACTAACATCCTGTTACTGGCCCATCTCCAGGCTTTAAAGTACAGAGGCTCCATCTGGGCATTCAAGATACACTAACCCCAAATTTAGACCACTTGTCACTACTGAAAATCTATGACTTCTCCCTGAGCCATCCACCAGAAGTTACAGAGCATTTTCTGCATCACCTCACCACATCATGCCCTCAGAGCAATGACATAATTTAGAAAAGCAAAACCTGAATGTTCTCCTGTTCAAGTTGTGCCTAAGATGGGGCTTAAGGGGTAATCTTGGGCAAAGCCAGCTTCATGCAATTGCTCTGAGTTAGGGCAGTGTTACTTCCCTCTCTTCTAAAGAAGGAATTCACTCGTCAGACCTAGAAGATGCTGCCATGTCCTTGAGCTGCAGCCAGGCCTGTGCTGGGCCTCACTGCTCTCAGCCCTGGCTCTCACCCATGGACATGATGTCCTGGTAGGAATGCAGCTCTGCCTGTCCCTCTGGGCTGCCCTGATGATCTGCACCCTTGCCTCATACTGCTGACTGTCACTGGACCTGTTCTGTTCTTCTTGCTGAGGGCATGTGGGACTGTTCCTGTCCCTTGAAGTCATGGATCCTGCCAGCCGTGCTGCAACTCTTCGGCTCCCCCTTCTCTGCAGAACAACCGTCCCTTGATGGGCCCTTGCAGATACTGCTTTGGACATCAGGTTTTTGTCTTTATGCATAATGATGATAAATACATCAACATTAGTTATAGTCATCTACTAATGTAGTATTAGAATGAGCATCAAGAAGAGTCAATCAGTTCCAAAATGAAGCCAAGAAAAAAATGTCAACAACATTAAAAGTATAGGGAAAAAATAACAGGGGTTTCAGAAGAAAAATCACTACCAAAAAAAACTCAAATCAGAGCTCACCTTTTTTCTTAAGCTACCAACTTCATTGACCATTGACCAATACCTGTTGCTCATTTCTTTCTGTCAGTTAAGCTGGTAACACATTCCTATGTTTTTCTGCAAGGCTTTTAAGCTTGCACTACCTTGAAAACATGCCATAGCTCCTCCATATGTTGAACTGGAAATATTAAGGGTTTTAACCCCGCCCAGAGACCAAGGGGTCAAAAGATGTCCAGAAGGAATCCAAGAAAGAACTGGGGAACAGCAGCCTTGCTTCATCTACTTAACTGATAACAAACCACACTGGGAACTCTTCCCAACAGAACCACTGCAGAATTTGCACAAAGGCATCCAGCTAGCTTTGGTTGCTTCCTGGATGATCCCTAAATCACTGCCCACAGTTGGTGCACCCAACATGAAGCCAGCAGCTCCTGCCCAGTGAGAAGTGCTAAGTACTGTAGAGCTTTGGGCACCACCTGCGGAAGCTTCTCCTGTGCTCTCCTGCTCTGCTTTTCCTGCCTGTTGTTTACTAAGACTATACATAGAAAGAGAGTAAAAGTATTTGGTACACATACCATTTAGCAGAATAGTTAACAGCCACTTATTATCCATCCTAGACATCTTCATACAAACTCATATGAATATTTTATTTTATAAATTATCCACACAGAACCTGTTGCATCGCTGTTACATACTTCATTGTTCCCTACTGTCATGTCCATCCTGTAGGTGCATATTAATACCTTTGAAGTTCTTAACTCCTGCTTAGTTCATTTTTTCAGCCTATCTTTCAAGTACACATAACCACCTTAGATAAGGAGCAGCCACAGCTACAAAACTATGCATAAGAGGAATGAAACTGCTTAAAATTTTAACAAGAGGAATACCAGTTAGATCTCTGGAACAGAAGGCTGGTAGTTTCTGGTCATTGTAGTGGAAGTTAGTAAGGACAGGGGTGCTTGCTGGTCTGGAAAGAGGGTTTACATGCATTTCAGTTTGTCAAGTTTCACCTCTGTCTACAGACACATTTTGGAGTTTATGTTGGGCAGAGATGAGCTTAGCAACAAAACTTGAAAGGTAATAGAGAATCCTGGGTAGCAATTTTCTCAACTTCCAAATTAACATGAGACACAGGAATGATACACACCAGAAGACATCATTGAGCATAGCTTCAAGACAGGTCTAAACATACCATTAAACCTCGGTGCTGTTACAAAAAAATATTCAAAATACACACTGATTACTGACGACTTATTCTAATTATAAAGTTAAAAGTTTACCTAGAGTATCCATTAATAACAGCATAACACTCAGCTGTATCTCCATCATTGTCTTAATGGGAAACAACAGCACCATACTGAAGAAGACCTTCGATCACTTTCCCCACCAGAAACAGCAATATTAAGTGGGGTACTGAAAGAACTAAAATATAGTATGAAATAGATAATTTTATACAGACATTGTGATTATTTTCACTTGCAGAGAAACTATTTCCCCCATTACTTTAAAATGAACCAAACAAAAAGCAGTTTCTATTAAAAGCAACAACAAAATAGAAGAGGGATACAAAACAATTAAATGCTCAGAAAATGCTTCCACGTATACAACACTTAAGTACACACTATGCTGCTACGTATGAAGATGGTTTTTCAAACTGAGACAATGCTGCTGAGCTTATGACACATTTCCTGCCAGACAATGACTTCTTGGAATCCCCAATGCAGAAGCATCCACTGAAGTACAACAGCAGCCAAGGGCAGACCCACTGTCACAAGTCACACAGAAATGGCTCTTCCTGTGTGTGCCTGCCTGCTCTTTTCCAGAGCTCATTCCCATACCTCTCATTAGAATACTAAAGAGACCTATTTTGAAAAACCTCTTACCTTTCCCACAGACCTTGAGCATGCACATCAGCTTCATTCAGAAGGAGAAAATCTACTATCTCTTCATGATGTTCAGAGACAGCAGGCATTAGCATGTCCTGAAAAGACAGAGAAATAAATCAAGTTAAAAATCAAAGTAAAAAAAAAAGTTCAAGAAAAAATATAAGTGCACCTTTCTGAAAGAACTTTCTCAACAAATATAAAAATTTACCATATTCTTGGCATACATAGTGACATAATGCTTGAGTAACAGCCCTACTATATTTATATTTATATTAGGAGACAGAACAGCCAGGTGAAGGGCAGTGTTGCCATCAGAGTCTGCCAGAGTCAGGCTGCCACCATGCTGTAACAGAATAGCCAAACATTCTTCTTGCTGACACTGTACTGCCTGGGAATAACACACAAAAAAAGGAAAGACTTGCACTCTGTCACAGTTTGTCCAGCTTTTGAGCGCTGGGAAAGAAGAGCATCTTCATAGATCAGCTCACATATGCCTATTCCACACCGACTACAACAAGCATGTTTCTGCACAGGTCTGTGTAAAGAATCCTACCAGACACCTCTCCATTAATGCACAGTTGATAAGCCACACTTACAATAACATAATGTATTCCACAGATCTTAATCAGTGATTATCTCCCAAAATTGTCAGCAAAGTTCAGCTGACAGTTCTGTCCCATGAGAAATCTAACATCTACATGGCCATTTGCCCAAGCAAGATGCAGAGGTGTCCTAAAAATTAAATATACAGGCTTAACATAGGCAGAAACAAAAGAACCAAAACTGTTGCCACCCAGCCCTGAGCACCCTGCACGAACTCTGCTCCTGTGCTCCTCCCCAGGGCTGCTGCGATCCTGCATTCATCAACCACAAGGCACAAGAGAAGTAGTGATGCCTCAGCAGCTGCAAAACAGCCCTGCAAGGAGATCACAGCCAAGTGGCAGGTCAGTGGCATGCACTTCCAACAGCAGCAACCTAGAGCCTACCTAGCAGCAACAAGCAGCAAAAATTTCTAGAGTTCCCCCTTCCAGCTGGCTGGGCAAATCTCGCTTTTCAAGTAATTAGCTTGAATGTGAGCCCACAAAAGGCACTAAGGGCGGGTGCTTCCACAGGGCACCCAGAAGCTGCCTAGGAGGGCTGGTTGCGCCTTGCTAGAGCACCCCCTGGATCAGTGGGCTCTGTGTCCTAACACAGTCCTCATGCTTGAGAGAGGGCTGCCAAGGACTAGTGGAGCTTGGCTCAGAAACACCTGCAGCAGCACCTGCCAGAAGCAGCCAAGGTGTACCATCAGCAACCCACAGCCCTCACCTCTTCTTAATCTCAGCTGTTGACCCTGACAATCTTCAGCCACCAGTGCCATTGCTTTCCCTTTTAAAGTGATGGACTGGATTCAGCCTGAAGCAGAAGGAAGTACTCAGCAAAACAATCCACAGGCTCGAGGTAACAGCTTTAGATAACCCTTCTTTTGTGGCTGGTGCCCAGCTGGCTGCATTTGCTGTTCTCAGAGCAAGGCAGTTACTCTGTTTTATTGGTGTTTGGGGTTTGGTATTGAATAGTGTGCTGAATGGATTTAGCTCTCTGTTACCACCTTCCCCCACCTTTTCAGTTATCACAACCACTTCTTGTTTCTCTTCTCATATTTAAATCACAAAGTAGCTTGCTATGTCTATACAGAGCCCAATGCAAAATGCAACAGTGTTCCATGGCTGGTGTACAGTTAGAGATTTTTTTTACAGAACCTAACCTATAACTAAAGGTAAAAAGGACATTTCTAATTTTATTGGCCTACAGGTAATTACTGGCAGGACAACTATCTTTCCAATAGCTAGAGTAAAAGGTAAATAAGCAATGAATACTGAGGTTTCTAAGGAGTAGTGCAACATTTCTGCAAATTGGAGGATTGAGACTGGCCATTACATTTTATCAATGGAATTAAAAAGCAGATAAGAAAAGAATTGCTTATGTAGTATGCAAGCTGGAAAGTGTAGGTTAATTTTATTTTTCAGCATGAAATTTTTTAAAACATGGATTTCTTTCTGTGTTTGCAGATAACTCTAAATAATGTTATGTTAATACAGGATATGAAATTTACACAAGCTAATGAAAGGATTACTTTTCATATTGAAAATATTATTTGACTAAGAAAAATCTTTTATAAATTATGTGAAATAACTGGGTGCATTTCTTTGTTCCTTTTCTGGGTACTGCTGTCTTGTTATGCATATACATTTTTGGCTAATTTCTACTCACAAGACTTTTATATGAGTAATCACAAATAAATCATCTTCCTCGTCACAAAGACTGGAGCTTTCCTTGCCTGTTGCTGTACACTTCAAGTTGTAGTGGTCTATTGCATACAACTTGGACTATTTGTGCTTTCTTTAGATACATAATCTATATGCACGTAGATGGTTGAGTAAGTACATATATAAAATACAATTGGGAGGCTATTTAAAATGTGTAACTAGCTTTGGAGTACAAACCTTGATTGTTTTCAGAGGAACTGCAATTTGAACTCATTGGGAAAAATCTACCTTCCTTTTTTGATTTATATAAAAAACAACCAAACAAAATAACAGATATATTAGGTGTGAAGGACCAGGTATTTCCTTACACGAACATGAAATGTCCTTTGAGTCAGCTCCACGCGGCAGGAAACCCCCTCTGTGTGTGTGTATGGGGGGGGGAGCAGCTGCTGCAGGGGAGGAGCCGTGGCCGGAAGCAGGGGC
>NW_009953496.1:828550-870132 GCF_000747805.2 Chaetura pelagica | reverse complement strand
ACCTGCACTGCCGTGGTGAGACAATTCCGGCTACCCCAGCTTATAGGGGAAAATATAATCCAGCCATTCGGGCAAATCCCTCCCCTCTGCTTCCCTCACGTGAATAAGATGTGTAACTAAGGTGTACCCATATATGTTTAATGTGTTGTAATCACTCCTTTTGAACCTCCTGCCCCAAATTGCTTCGTTTTCCCCACAATAAACCTTGCTGTTGTTAGAAATTTAGTAAGCACTGAGCGAGTTATTCACTCAAAAAAGTCAGGACATAAGTTCCTGTATCCTCTGTGTGAGGCGATACCCACGTGTGGATCTCTCAGCAAATCCTGATAAGTTAATACACCCCAATAAGGAGATATAATAGGTCACGGATCGTGACATATTACTTTTTCTGGTGTCAGAAGTGCTTGCTGGGGAGTATCTTGCCGTGCGCCCGCAGCCTCTTTGCTACCCAGCTCATCCTACCTGCACTGTCGCGTGGTGAGACAATTCCGGCTACCCCAGCTTATAGGGGAAAATATAATCCAGCCATTCCGGCATATCCCTCCCCTCTGCTTCCCTCACGTGGATAAGATGTGTAACTAAGGTGTACCCATATATGTTTAATGTGTTGTAATCACTCCTTTTGAACCTCCTGCCCCAAATTGCTTTGTTTTCCCCACAATAAACCTTGCTGTTGTTAGAAATTTAGTAAGCACTGAGCGAGTTATTCACTCAAAAAAGTCGGGACATAAGTTCCTGTATCCTCTGTGTGAGGCGATACCCACGTGTGGATCTCTCAGCAAATCCTGATAAGTTAATAGACTCCAATAAGGAGATATAATAGGTCACGGATCGTGACATTAGGTAAGTTGGGGATGAAAGGACAATCGAGGAAAATGCAGGCCCTCTTCTGAAGGACAAGGGAGACCTAGCTATACAGGATATTTAGAAGGCTGAGGTTCTCAACGACTTCTTTGCATCAGTCTTCTCTGGCAAGTGCTCCAGCCTCATCACAAAAGCAGCAGGTGAAAGCAGGGACTGGGAGAATGAAGTACCCCCTGCTGTAGGAGAAGAACAGTTTCATGACCATCTAAAGAACCTGAAAGTGCACAATCTGTGGGATCTGATGGGGTCCATCCACAGGTCCTGAAGTAGCTGGTGAATGCAGTTGCTAAGCCTCTGTCTCTCACATTTGAGAGGTCATGGCAGTCTGGTGAGGTTCCCACTGATTGGAAAAAAGGGAACATGGCCCTCATTTTTAAAAAGGGGGAAAAATAAGATCCAGAGAACTACAGGTTGGTCCATCTTACCTCTGTGTCTGGCAAGATCATGGAAAAGATCCTCCTGGAAAATCTGCTAAGGCACATGGAAAATAAAGAAGTGATTGGTGACAGCCAACATGGCTTCACTAAGCGCAAATTGTGGCTGACCGATTTGGTGGCTTCTATGATGGGGCTACAGAGATGGTGGATAGTGGCAGAGCAACTGATGTCATATGCAAAGTATTTTTAACTGTCCCACACAACAGCCTGGTCTCCAAACTGACAAGACATTGATTTGACAGATGGACCAGTCAGCGGATAAGTAATTGGCTGGATGGCTGCACCCAGAGAGTTGTGGTCAATGGTTAAGCGTCTTAGTGGAGTCAGGTGACAAGTGGTGTTCCTCAGGGGTCTGTACTTGGACCAGTGCTCTTCATCATTCTTGTTGATGACATGGACAGTGGAATTGAGTGTATCCTCAACAAGTTTGCTGATGATACCAAGCTGTGTGATGTGGTTGACACCCTAGAGGGAAGGGATGACAGGATGGAAAGGTGGGCCAATACCAGCCTCATGAAGTTCAACAAGGCCAAGTGCAAGGTCCTGCACCTGCCTTGGCACAACCCCAGGCACCAATAAAGCCTGAGGGGAGAATGGATAGAGAGCAGTCCCAAGGAAAAGGACTTGGGGGTGGTAGTAGATGAGAAGCTCAACATGAGCCACCAGTGTGCGTACGCAGCCCAGAGAGCAACTGCATCCTGTGCTGCATCAAAAGAAGTGTGGCCAGCAGGGCCAGGGAGGTGATTCTGCCCCTCTGCTCTGCTCTGGGGAGACCCCACCTGGAATACTGTAATGTGGATGACAGCCTGTGCCTTGACCACTGGGAATATTACATACTGAACTGCCTGTGTTGTACACTCCTGAGTTTGGTAAATCCCAGCTAAGATTGGTAGTTTGCTAGAAGCACTTTTCATCACAGTTTGCATTAAGATTGTCTTTAAAACTTTTGTTTGTTTGGTATCAGACTGTTCATCTCCAAGTGGATACAAGGCACTACCTTGTATTTTAAGCTTTGATATCTGAGTCCATGACTCAATATGATCTCTTGGAAATGAAGTTTTATGTAAGTTAAAAAAAACACACATATGCATGTTTTATAACATCGATAATTTCTTATGAAAAAAGTGATATATTTTTATTATATAAAGGACCCTGCTAGTTCATAAGGGACTCACAATGCTCAGTGATTCAGCACCTGCTATGTATTTAAAATGTTTTGTAAAGTACTTCAGTGTGTTTGCCTAAGAAGTAAAAATTGCTGTGAAAATGTAAGTTGTGGCAATGGCATTATTGCAAGACGTCTTTGCCAGCCACAATGAATGATTTCTAAATGCCACAATGTGATTAAACTGTAAGGCACAACAGGTTATATTACAGTGTGAAGCCCTAGGTGTGCTGAAATTACCTTTCAACAGCTCACCCGGGAGGAGCTCTGCAAGATTATAACATGACAATTTTACTGTTTTTTAAAAATGAATAAATGAAGTCATTAAAAAGCTTTCCCCCCACCCCCAGATAAGTGAAGTGCCTTCCATCATCCAGTGTGCAGCCATTAGGTCTAATGTGTTTTTCTGCAGAAATATTTCAAAATGATCCAGGGTTCCCTTCCTTGCTATTGTGGCAATGGGAACATTTGTTACAGGCATTTTGGTTCTTTATGAATGAAGGATGTCTGCGCAATTACCCAATATACTAAATTTTCAGATTCTACAAAACCGTACTACCAACAGACCCACTATGTTTTGTAACATATTTTTCCTCCAAAGCTCTCATTATTTCACTCCACAAGCTTCTCCTCCCCATGCCAGAGACCTTACTGACTGCCCTATAGTATGCCTAATTCCCTGGGAGCTGTTTCAGTGGAAAGCCTTTTGAAAACATCTACCTTAAGGCCCACTAATTATTGATTATATTTTTTTAATCAAACAATGCGACATACCAGTCTTTCCCTTATCTGGGGAATACACACTCCAGGGACACAAGCAGAAGGCATAAACTGTATTTCTGTGCACTTATGGTTGCACACAAAGATGTCACATGGCAGTGATTCCAGCCCAGTAAACTTTGCAGAAGGGAGGTGACAGATCAAGGGTACAGCTAGAAAATGTGACTAAAAGCAGGTAAGGTCTGTCCATCTAATACAGCTGCTCTGTCTCTCTTCTGGTCATGACATGCCCCTGTAAGCCCAACCCTCCAGCATAGGACGATGTCAGCATTTGCTTCAGATCTCACCAATGAACCTCAGAAACAGCAGAGCTTGTCCCTTCTCCCTCCTCTTCAGAACTGGAGTGCTGCTGGCTCTGAAGTGAGTGGAGAGCTGGGCTCTTGTGGACTAGCAAGCAGCTCAGGTAGTGGTCGAGCACCACTTTCACAGCCTTTATGGGGAATATTTAACCCTCAGCAGCCCTGCAATAAAATCTGTCCTCCATGCAGCTCTGCCATGAAATAATCTGCCTTCTCTGTTGCACCCTGGAGAGCCACCAGGAGATTTGTCTAGTGGGGAAAATGTAAAAATAAGCTTTTTAAGGCAAAGGTAAGGGTAAAGTTAAAGGTAAAAGCAAGCTTAGGGGCAGTATAGAAAGACACAAAGAGCTGAAGTATAGAGGCAGCAGGTTTGGAGTCTTTACTTGAAAAGTTAAGTACATTAGACCTATCCAGTTCTGCACACATGAGATAAGCCACAATGCTGTTGTATTTTCCCCATCACAGCTTTTTGATCATGTCCCACTTTTTGTTGTACCTGCACATCAACTTTTAAATAGGCTTCAAGCTGTTAAAAACAGATTAGAGCAATGTACGTGCTTATAATTTGTCTAACACCAAGGAGGTCTTTGGGCCTGCTATCCCATATAGGGAATTCTCATTGCAGGTGCAGGATTGCAACATCCCCCTTGGGCTCTCGGAAAACAGTCCTAACTGGATTCAGTGAACAGGAACTTTGTCAACCTGTGGGCAGGACTGGAGAGACTTGGGGTCGGTCCGCAACAGTAGCTATAACTTTTAAACTTGGGTGTGTACACCTAAGGTAGAAAAAATGAAAGCAACGACAGAATGAATGCTTGCAGTTGTTCTGTTTCTTTAAACAAAACTGAGGAGCATTGTTATTTACCTTTCATGGTTTGAGCTACACGTAAATCCATAGTGTTAAAATCTACCGCCATCTTTTCATGATACAGATGGCAAGAGCTTGTCCTTATGTTGGTATCAGAATTGACCATACTTGTGGTGGAGTGTTTTGATTTTTTTTATTCTGCCTCACTGGTGACAACACAAACTCTTTAGCCATCTGACCCCTAACAACAACAACTCTTTCTACTTACAGAGATGGCTGTTGCTGCAAGCATTTGAGAATTTCTTTCTACAATAATTAAAGGTGTTTAGCTATTTACAAAATCCCTAAACCACTTCCTAAAATGCCTTCTATTTCCTTTGGGAAAAAAAATCCAATTTAAAATAAATTAAAATACCATTTTGATATAAAGGACCAGCATATTCCAACTTAACACAGTGGGTGAAAATTATTTTGGGGAATTTTTTATCTCATTGTTGCTTACATTCTGTTACTAGAAAATAAAGATTACATTCTACTATGCAGAGTATTCCAAACTTCATTTTGGAAACATACAGTTAAAGAAATTGAAGTATATCACCCCTTACAGTGAGCTTTGGACATTTTAAAGAAGAGTACCTTTTCATATTTTATTCTGACACCTGGATCTGACTGAATTATTTGTTTTGATGGAAAAGATTGTGCAAAGAAATTCCTCCACTGGGAGTTGCCATAAATTTCATGGCAGATATATATAGTTCATAAATGAAAGCATTTAACACAGTATATCTCTCCTTTCAAGTGCTATAGAATTGGCCAATTTGGTTATATGTACTGGATAAGTGAAAGACAAGTGTCTTGTAGCTGTTCCAGGCTCACAGAATTGAGAGCTGGAAAGAACATGTTCTTTTTTTTCAACTGTCCTCTGCCAACACAGACCTCTTCAATTTACTACATTCTCAAGTGTTTTAGCAGACTAATTTTTAAATGATTCACTGCTGGAGTTTCTACTGCTTCCCTCTGGAGACTGTATCACTCTGATAGATGTCACCGTTAAAAAGTGCATCAGCAGTCAGGCTCAAAGAGCTTTCATCCAGTTTCATCTCAATATTACCTCATGAGCTACATGACAGACATCCTGCCCCTCTTTAGCTGCCACATTGCTCTTGCATTATTATAGTCTCTTGAAACTCCTGTCAGGACTGAGGTCCCTTGAATCACATTTTTAGTATAAATGTTTTATAATTTTTATATTTTTTTCCACCTTGACTGTTTGTTGTCTCTTCAGACAAGTGGCTTTTGGCAAATATGAAGTGCTAAGGAGATATAATATAAAACCAAACCTATGCAAATGCTTTGGTACTTACAAACAGAGAAATGCACTGACATTTAACCTACCTTTCTCTACTTTTTATGTTATTTTCTCATCAGTCATCATGGGTTTTTAGATATAGATTAGCCAAAAAAACGTTTTCAAGCATGATTGGGGCCTTACACATTGGCCTTTCTACACCCTTAGGTGTTTTTTTTTCCAACCTTTTTTTAATACAGAAGTACACAAGCATATTCATTGTATATCACACAATAGTATTTTGAAACAATAGAGGAACCTAAATTACCTACTTGATGCCAAGGAAAAACAACACTTATAGGCATCTCAGTGGAAGTTTTGGCTCAATATACAATGCTTGTCACAAAAGCTTAAGTGGTAAGATGTACACAGAAAAGGATGAAAAAAAAACAAGATTAAAATTATAAGACACTGTTCAAAACCAATGGTGCCTCCTCATTTAGAATCCAGGATATGGGTGACAGGATCTCACTGAAGGAAGCTGAAAAACTAGGGAGAGAGCAGAGAGTATATATATGCTCATGATAGAAAAAGACTGGGTGGGGAAAAAACAAACAAACAAACAAACACACCAAGCCAAAACCAAGAATCTTGCAAGAAGATGGATAGAACAAGACATGAGACAAGTAAAAACTGGTATGTGGTATAGTGGTTTTCAGCCAGTTGTTATCAAGGATAAAGGGACATAAAAGGTAATAAAATGGTCAGACAGCAAATAAAAATATAGAAATACAGAATCACAGAATTGTGCTTGTTGGAAAAGACTTCTGGCCACATATCTTTGCCCTTCAAGATCAAGTATTTTCTGTGAAGATCTCAAAATGAGCACCAAAATATAAGACGTATAGCTTTGTCAGTATTATCATGGACAAATAATTTACTCTTTCAGTAAAAAATAATGCATCATGTGAAAAATGTTCTGAATACAGATTATTAACCCATGAGTGTGGCTTAGAATCATCTGTCTATGTTCTGTCATACTTCACTATTTTTTTTTAAAGAGTTTAGTAAATCCTGAAAAAGCCAGCTGAAACAGTTGATTCTAATTCAGCAGAGGTACAATGCTTTTTGCTGGTTCTCCGAAGGTAAAAAGAGAAGAAATTTGTCAGCCTGTTTTACCTAATTAACCAGCAGATTATGCACAGCAGTCAGGACAAGGGTCAGGCTAGTTGCCACCTTCCTGGGAAAAGATGTCCCAGTGACCTGGCTGCTAACAATCTAGGGCAGAGTGATGATGACTTCTCAAACTCTCTTACTGTGGCTCTTCAACCTCACAGAAAACTGCTGAAGATTCATTGCACATATTTCACCTCCCTAGCAAGTACTATATCTGCCAGGATGAAGCATCATTCCCAAGGCCTCTCTGACCTGATTAACATTTTAAATATTTTATTAAAAATCAAATAGCTCCAATAAGTGAGATCAAGGAAGACCTGCCTATGTGGTCCAGGCATGGACCGGGGAATACATTAATGTGGACCTCTCACAGGGGCCTTTGATCTTTTTGCACTCTCTCCTCCCAATCAGCTGTGAGTAAATCTGAGCTGGTATCTCTTTCATAGATGTCCTAGCTACCAGTTTATTGAGTCATTAATTTCTTCCAGTTTTGCATGAGAATGTCAGTAGTCTATACACAATGGCATAAGATCAAGGGGAGACAGAGGCACTTGGGTCAGCCCATCCCTCCCATGAAGCACAGAAAGCAAATTAGAAAGTTTGTAAAAGACCCCAGGCTGATACAATGAGCACTACTGTGGGTTTGCTGTCAAGGTAAAATAAACAGATACTGTCTTTCCCAACCTACTAGATAATTTCTGCCTTATATTTCACCTGTGCACCTATCTCTAGTCTTGGTGACACTGCTGTTACCCAAGACCCTCGCTCTGCTGCCTGCATCAGCTCCTGTGCCTGCACCCTCCTCTGAACTGAACTGAGACCCAAACACCATTCAGTACAAGCCACAAACCAGATGCTGTCATCCTAGAGAGAACAGTGCTTGAATCAAAACCTGCTAAATTCAGTGCAAAATCAGTTCTGTCATTTGGATCCAAATAAGAAAATGTTTAGGGGGGGGAAAAAATAAAATAAATGTTTTGAGGTTTCACTTTCCAAAAGCTAAATAATTAAAATGCAAATCTTAAACACTTTAGGGCAAAAAATACTGGTTTTGACAAATTGTTCTGAACCAATTCAAGCAGAAACCATTTCTGAATGACAAGTTTCTCTCTAACTCCTGTGCTCAGAGTACTTTACATGATAAAGTGGTAAGAACAATAAATTCACCATCATCATACTTGTGTCATGACCAAACCATGTATATGGACACTAATCTAGTATCTAAGATCCACTAATGTCCTGGTTTGATCCAGGATGAAGCCAATTTTCTTCTTAATGATTTTTTTTTTTCCTCCAGTAAG
Source organism: Chaetura pelagica (assembly GCF_000747805.2). Classification (NCBI taxonomy): domain Eukaryota; kingdom Metazoa; phylum Chordata; class Aves; order Apodiformes; family Apodidae; genus Chaetura; species Chaetura pelagica. Next base: position 862,014 of record NW_009953496.1, on the reverse strand, counting down.
CTCTCTTTTAAGTTTTCCAGCTAATGGACTGATAATGCTGGAGTGTTTATGTTACTGCCAAGAGACCAAGGACACTTGCTCTTCTTGTTGGATCTGTGGCCTCAGATGCTACAGGAGCAGAAGAGTCATATCTGTAATCCGTCCATAGGGAGGAGTGGACTAGACAGACAGCAAAATTGACCAAAGCATTGCATTCCATATATCTACATAAGCTCAGTGTAAGGTCAAGGATCATGGAAGTCATGTCCCTTCCTGCTTCTTTTTTCCTTCTCTTCCATCCATGGTCAGCATCCAGGGAGGACTCCATTTGTCCATTGCCATTGATCCCTGGGCTCGTACATTCCTGACCTTCATAACTCTCCCCCCAGCTCCTGTCTGCTCTGCTACTCTCTCTGAAGCAGTCTGGGACATTAAGGAACTGTTCACAGCTCATGAAATACTGTGGGAGTTGCTGAGGGTGGGGGAGACAGTAGGGGTTTTGCACATTCCTGAACACATTTGTATATAATTATACCTATTTTCTTTTGTCATTAGTATTTAACTAAAGCTGTCTAATTATTTTTTAATCCTGAAAATCTCCCCTTATTCTTTCTCCCTTCTCTACCTGGGCGGGAGGGGGAAGGGATCGAGAGCATTGCTCTCACTTGATTAATTGCAGATTTTTATTTAAACCATGACAACTAATTTTAGTGGTGTTTGTGTTACAACTGGTTTAGCTCCAAGTTGTGACAGGAAAATTACATGAACATGTTTAAAATTAAGTCTTTTGCAAAGTAATGAAGTTAGAGCTACTTGGTGCTATGCTCCATTGAAGCATTTTTACACGAGCACATCAGTGTTTATAGGAAGCACAGCCTAAGTATTTTTTAAAACATGTACTGGTCCTGAAAGATTAACTTGATTTTCATTTTAATATGGCATGAGAAAGCCACAGAAAATGAAAATAAAAACATCTTTTCTTGCAGTTTTATATTTAGAGCAGAACCATGGATTTAATTTAAATTTTTTTTCATACGTGTCTAAAGCTCTAGAGGTGTTGTTAGTGCCCAAATATTGCTTTTTGTCATGATGGATAAACTCCTTCAGGAATTACACTGACAGCTTCCAGGTAAAAGAGAATATTGTCTTCTCAAACCCTTGCCTATACACACACCTTTCATCATTAAATCACCTTCTCCTCTGTATCTCAATAGTCTAGGAGCATAATACTGTGCTGCAAATCAACAGTTAGTTTATTACCCTATCTTAATTTCCATTCTTTTCTGTATTTATTTCAGCCTTAATAATTTCAGTTAGCATATTATAGGGTGATTTATATACAGCATATTTTTATCTAGTATACAGAAGATATATAAGGTTGAGATATATTGTCAGCAACTACTGCTTAGGTTGTGCCTTGGCAGAAATTACTTTTCCTATCCACTTTAGACTGTCTAAAACACTAAGGAATAGTTGCTGACTTTGGGTCAGCCCCAGCTTGGGCTGTGAGGATGAAAGAATTTGACACATCCCATTACTTCTCAATGTTTTCTGAGCGTCATCTGTTTGATTGATATAATATTTTGGAGATGTAGAGCAAAAACACGTAGCCTGAGATTGCTGAATTCATTTCATAGCACAAAGATAAGCATTGTACAGTTTGGAATATACAGGCCATTGGTTTATTTTGACTCACACAGACTCAAATGCAATGTATTGTAGTCACAAAAGTGTAGCCTGGCTAATATTAAAATAATGCTACTTTATATCACAGATTCAGGCAAAATATGTTTCAGCAAAGTGCACTAATTAGATTGTGCATCTCTGGGTTACTTAAACTATGGTAATGCTTTCATATGCATCACTCCAACATTAAAATTACTTGCTAATGTCAGTCATAAGCAATGATGTCATATTAAAAACTGCCCTAAGTGAAATATTGTTCTCCTTCAGTTTCTAGATAAGCTTTTTGCAAGCATGCCTCACAGCAAAAGCACAAGCTGCGTTTTACTGCCAGAGCTTTTGGTCTCAAACTCATATTTATTAGCCCACATATAAAAGCATGCATGAAAAAAAAAGCTGACAGAGCACAGTGAGGCATGAATTTGAAGGATATTGCAGCATCAAAGGTCAGAAGCAGATTTCCTATTTGAGTAGCAATTATAAATAGCCATCAGAGATGAAATAGGATGGAAATACTGGGTTATGTTGTGTTTCCTGTTGATTTTGAAAGGTTAACATTCTGAAGGAAAAAGAAGAAAAAAAAAACAAACTATTCCACCTCTTTAAAAAATTGCCTGCTTTCCAAAAGGGGCAGAAATAAGGCACCAGAGCACTTTATTTCCAAGACAGGTATTTGCAGATTTAAAAGCCGGAAGGACATTTCAAGGACACCTCCCTATTCATGTCATACCTGTTTCCTTCTTCCACCTCACATCCCCCAATATACACTTCATACCCCAAAGAGATGCACTGTCTAGACTGAGCAGCAGTTGGCCACTGATAAGTGCCCTGTGGGCCAGCTCTCCTCATCATCTAAGGCATGTTTATGGTTTGTGAAATTTCTGTGTCCTGAAAGCCTGCTCTCAAAGTAGCCAAATCCAACTGGTCAGGGGAGAGGACCTCCAGGACCATAGATCTCCAGCTGTATGTATTGCTCTTCCAGGACATGATTGTAAGTAATTTTCAAAACACAGCTCTTCAGTCATCCTTTTTTCTCCTCTCCATCCATAGGTCCCACTTGATTTGCTAACTATCATCACTACCTTTCCTTGGATACCACTCTTACTTCTTTTCCTGTTCTTTGTTTTCAATTTATTATCCACAATTTCCTTGTTGTCACCTCTGTCCTTTCCCATGTTCCTCCCCTTACCCAAAATGCACCGAATTCCACTACTCTAGTACTTGAACTCAACAATTATTGCTGGAGAGAAGATACCAATACATGTTACCTCCTTACACCAGTACATTTTTTGTTGTTTTGGCTCTTTTCAGTAAGAATCCTTAGGAAAATGTGCCACTCTGAAAGGATAAAAAGATTCAGAACCAGGGCTCCTATCTAGTGTGAAAATCCTTGTGATTGTGAAGTGTTTCAGTAAACAGCTGCTGTAACTCTTCCACACTTTAGCATTTAGGAGAAGTAACATGAATAGAAGGATTTTGCTGAAGCTGATTTTGCATGGACCAGATATGAAACACATAATTACAAATTAAATGACTGACATAAAACAGCCCTCACAGCTACTTTGTCCTAATGCTCTTAGCAAGGATCTCTGGATAGGGGGTGTATCTAGGTGACATCATCGACAAGCCAAAGAAGGAAATTAAAACATATCCTAGGTGACTTCCTCTGAACAGGCTTTCTATGAAAGATGATAAATAGAGCACTATATTTTGAACAGGAAGCTGCAGCAGGGGCAGTGCTGACAGGCTCTAGGCTTTGTGCCAAGGTATTTATTTACTTGTTGTGTCATGACAAATATTAAGCCACAATCTGAAGTCTCACTGAGCAGCTAAACCTCAGAGGGCCTGACACAAAGGATCTTGCTGTGCCTCTGTGTCCCCTCTCTGTGGGGAATGAGGAGTCCATGTGTTTCGTCAGTGCCCTAACCACTGGGGTTTATATTTCACAATGGGGATGAAAAATACTGCATTTTTGCTGATAAATAACACAAGTACTTTTCATAGGACTGTCAAATTTGCACAATGCTCCACGTTTCTGAACAAGTCTAAACCAAAACAGCTTTGGTTTAACAACAGAAAAATATGTTTTAGGTGCTGAATGGTTGTGTTTGGGTGGAGTACTGGCTTAGATCTCTGTGTACCAGGAAAGGGTTTCTACCTGACATTTGCTACAAAGAAAACAAAACAAAAATTCAAAGACTATAGGTAAAACTACATGAATTAACACTTAACTAAATGGTTACAGACTGGTGTCTGCGGACATGTTCTATTTTACTGAGAAGAGCTTTTTGGGTTACAAGAGTAATAGTAAAGAACCAGAATTATTAAATAGATAATGATAAAATTTAAAATAAAATTAAAATAAAATAAAAGGATAATTAACCATTTTGGTTTGTGTAGTCACTGAAAATTATTTCACTTGGATGCTACAAAAGCATATTTTGGTATGTAAGTCATCAGCCAGTGCAAATAATATATTTCATTCAAGATTTGAAAAGTACTCACAGCAATATGAGGAAGACATCAGCATTAGGCAGGTGAGATTCTGCACAAATCACTGCAGAAGTGTGCACTGAATGAGACTGTGAGATGAGGATGCATACTTAAATCACCACTGAAGGAATACAAAAGAAGCTAGATCCAAATCATTTGTGCACATTTTATGTACTCAGACACTGGGTCATGAAACTATAATTGAAAAAATTTATGTGGCTTTTTTGCTTACATTTGACTAAATTACTTCTCTTAGTCATTTCAGTAATAGCTTGGTGATACATTGTGTTGCCCTACTTACAAGAGAGTCAGGTCATTCTTTTCTGTCCTTGGTCTGGGAGAACAAAAAGCACCATGAGGTGACATTTCCTGACCCTGATTCCCCACTGCTTCCCCAGTACCATCACAGTAATATTCTGTGTTGATTTTGCTAAGCAGGAGGAAGGAATCAGACCCATTGTCTTAAAAGGAGAAAAATTATTGCCAGTCCCTGCTAGTAAAAGCCATTTTACTGCTTTTGAATGAACTGCCTCTGTGTCCTAAATGAACACAAATTCTAGCATATAAACTAAAGCTTGAAAGAAAGTGATATTTGGACAATGAAATCTGTTTTGTAGTGCATGAGATTGAAGGGCACCTGGGACAAGAAATCAAAACATGTCACTGTTAGGTCTACAGTACCTGTGATGCAATTTTGTCCATCTAAACACAGAGTGAGGTTCTGCACCATGGAATATACTATGAAAAGGCACCCACTTGCACCCAGGAATCTACCTGACGTACGGTATTCAGTGTTGGGGCTAGCCTGGATGTCAATCTGCAAGCACCATGAACTCACATCTGGAGTGAGTACAGAAAAGCATTGGGGTGAATGGAGCTGCCACTTTTCACCAAGGGGCTGTGGAGCAGCCATGCTCAGCGCCTCACAGAATTTTTGCGTCTGCCTGGTAATGCTGGAAGGCAAATGAAGGCTATGAAAGAGCAGGGAATTGGGAAAAATGACCAGCTACAGATCCTTTATTGTCAAATGTCTGCTGACATTGTTTTTATATTTGCAGGAAAGCCGATGGCAGGAGAGAATATTACCTTTCCACTAGCAGCAAAATGCCATTGAAGATTATTGCATTTCCAGCTGCCTTCAGTGTGCACCATTGTTTTGCTGCCTGAATTTCAGTATGCACTATTGCATTGGTCTTCTCGAGCCCTCACCAGGTTCAATTCCAGAAAAGGTTGTTCAGACAGTAACCTTCAATTATCTGTGATAAAAATGTAACTTGTGTTATTGATAGTCTCTCACTTGTCAAATTAATGTTAACTGCATTCAGTCTGGTCCCTTCATCTGACAGTTTCTTTCCACTTTACACATAGAAAAAATGTTTTAAAATAAACAATCAGAAAAACAGGAGGCTACAGATAGTCTAAGTCTGAAGTACTGAGGCTAGAAAGACAACTCTGCTAATGGCTATGAGGAATTGGCTGATCTCCTCAAATTTGGAATTGCATGTTTCATAGTGACTTTACCTCAAAAACAATTTGTGAGGATTTAAGAGGAAGATTCCTCCAACCATGTATAGTGGAAATGTAAAAGTATAGAAACAGAAAAATTAATTCAGAGCAGGTAAGATTAGAGTGAAAGGAGATGAATGAAATGATACAGCATTATTGGACAGCAGAGGAGCTGAACACACAGTGCAAAGCTCTCTGGCACCTCTGTTACATATGTGACTTTGTCTTTACATTTTAAAATCAAGTTCTTAACCCTTCTACTCTTTCACCACTTCATCATAACAAGCAAAGTGACATGGGTCTTAAAGAAGATACATGACAATCCAGCACCATTGCAGACACAGCTCTGACTGTCCTGCCAGCTGTGGGCTGCAGTTTCCATTTCATGGCTCTCCATGTAAAGAGAACAATATGTGCCAGGCACCACAGATGGGTCAACAGCTGGCACATGTGAGGTTTGTGAATTGTTGAGTATTTCCCAGCCAACCAGACAGTTCTGGAAAACGTTCAGAGAAGGCATTAGAAAGCAGTCCAGTGCCATTGATAACAAGAAGAATAATGCTCCACAGAAGACCTGCTGCCAGAGAAAAATGTTGGCATGTGATAAATATCACAAGAGTTGCAATTTTTTCACAGCTAGCTCACCAGCCAAATGTCACCCACTTCTAAGGAGGCTCTCACAGACATTTTATAAAAATAGAAGAAGATACTTAGTGACACTAGTAAACTCCCTCTACAACAAGCTCAGTTCTTGAACAAAGCCAGTTCTATCACTTTTCCCCCAAGCCTGACCCCGTGTCTTAAGTCACTGTCAGATTTGGTAACATTCTTCAGCTGAGAGTAGGAGGACATCAGGTGTGAAATTTAAACAGACACCAGTAGTAATATTTTCCATGGGCTTACTCTTTCTTTTGAAATCATAATAGTTTTTTACTTTTCCCTTCACCAACTCAGCAGACAGAAGCAGAAGAATGGAGAAGTTCAGTTCTAGGACTATTCAACATTTTCAATAGCTTTTCTTCAGAGTTGATAGGTAACATTCAAGAGCAAAACCTAAGAATTCAACGTTCTCAGTCTCCAAGACACATGTAAATCCCATGTTGACTGATTCTGCGAGGCACTATATCTTCACAATTTTTTTTTCCTTATAATCTGTTAGTCCCTGCTGAACACATAATGACAATCCTACCAAAATACTTGGAAAGTGAAGCTAGTGAGGGCTCCTAGTGTATGCATATGACAGAGGATATGCTCAATGCAATTTCTCATAGAGCCTGTCTATGGTCCAACAGCTTCTTCCAAATATATCCTTGGACCACTTCTCTGACAGAGTGCTTCAAACACCTAACTAGAGATCAGCAGATGAGTTGCTGTAGTCATTTTTTTTCATATTGACCACCAGCATCTTGCTTGTTCTTTCACTCACTTTGTAACATTACCCATTTTCTGTTTACATCTTCCATTTACAATATGTTCCTCAAAACAAGAGCCAGTCCCTTGTGTATATTTGTACAGTGTCTTGCACAGTAGAGCTCTGGCCTCTAGGTGTTACCATAATATAAAGAATAAACAAAATCTCTATTTTGGGATATCCAGCCATTTTCCAAGCCCAAAGTAAGGTTTTGTGTTAATAATATTTAATTAATAGGCACCATTTTTCATAGCAAACAATACCAGGGTGCTAAACCTATATTAACCATAGGAAAAATAGTGTATTTTTCTTGTATCCAAAAGCACTTTACTCCAGCATTGTTGGAAGGCTTAATTTATTACAGATGCTGCTCCTGGTTTGTTGTTGGTTTTTTTTTTTTCTTGTTTTTTTTTCCTTTTCAGGTGAAGAGCATGGCTGTGGAGATTGCCTGAGGTATTAACAGAGCCCTGATGTAATTGAGAGGGGCTGAGACAGAGTGTTCTGACTAAAGGTCCTGAACTCCAGAACTTGCTTTTCCCATCCTTCCATAAAGCTTGAATTAGTTGACCTCTAGGTCGTGATACAAAGGATACCTGTTCTACCAGGCTCTTTCTGGGAAAAGCAGGATGAGTGGGTTCTGTTGGATGGTGGGCAAGACCTCATTTTCAGTACTTTCGGAAGGCTTTTATATTATGGCACTGGTTTTGACTTGTGTTGCACTTCACATGCTTTCTTGAACTTTTGGATATGCTTGTTTTTCACTGAATCAAAACAATAAATAGTGGTGCAGTAGATTGGTGTTGAAACTGCAACACTTACAACAGTTATAGTAATTTCTGAACAGTTTGTTCCCAACAGAAGTAGGTGGGAAGAGGAGGAGGAAAGAATGGTCTGTCACCAACTGCTGCTATGAAACACAATTTTCTTTCGATTGCTTTCCCCAGCGGACACTGCAGCAACCTTGTGATGTTGTCATGGACATTATCCCAGTAGTGCTCTCCAGAGCTGAAGCAGAAGCAGCATCTTAACTCGGTCTCGTTTTACACACCAAACAAAAGCAGGAGAGAAATCCACAGGGGGCAATTCCAGAAATAGCTTTAAACTGTGCCTTTTGTTACGGTTGAGTAGAAAAAGAGATCTGATTCCAAGAGAGCAGTAGCTTGTCCTCAGCTGATAGTGATGCAAGTGGGGACTGTTAGTTCAAGTTTGATCTGGATCCTGAGGCTGATTCTAGTTTGACTAAGCTGGCTGAAAAATATGCAGTGGCACCAGGTGTACTGGACAGAGACAAATAAATCAGGTGCAATGGATAATCTGCCAAAGTTTGTTTGCAAACAGATTTGAGCTTAAGACAGATTGTTTTATTATGAAACCCACAGTCAATGTGTTTAAAGTCTTCAGATCTTGGTGCATGGTGTATGGTGTGTAGGCGTCCACCTTACTAAACAGCTGATCAAAGAGGGACCCAGCAAGAAAAGTCCAACATCTTTACTCTGTGCAATCTAACTCTCAAACAGCATCTGTAGAAAATGAGCTCTGGAATTGTTTTATTTTTATTTTTTTTGGAGCTTGCCAAGAAGAGTGGCTAGTGCAGTCCTTTTCAAAGAAAGAAAAGGTTCTGTTTTGTGAATTAAACATTATCTAAACTGGTTTTCAATCCCTTTAAGTAAGAGAACTTCTGAAGTCACTCTGTCTGGGCTTTTCTCTGGTCTAGTACAAAGCTGCCTTTTGCTCTGTAAATGTATTATTACTTCAGTGTAGCTGGCACTCACCTTAGTGGGAAGGACATAATTCAAAAACACAGTGTGCCCCTGCTTTTATTAATTATTCAGGATAATAGACAGTCACAGAGCACTTGGTGTGAGTTGGGAATTACATGGGCAGTGATAAACTTCTATCCCTGACCTCAAGAGAAAGAAACTGCTGTGCAATAACATCCTCCCTCCAACACAGTTTTTACAGCAACTAGATATAGCCAGGAAAGCTTTCTAAGTTTTGATTTGACTTGGAGTATTTCTTTAGTTATTTCAAAAGTTAAATTTAGTATAAACATAGTTTGGGAAGAGCAGTCAAGCATCACCCACTCCACTGCTTCTCTTTTATCATGTGTGCACCCCCTATTTCACTAAGAATACCATGCAGAACCTTCCACAACTCACAATAACATATTTTTAAGTAGAAGTGTTAGAATTAAAATATACATATATCATTATGCCACCAGAAACATTAGGCAGAGGATCTAAATTTTTAATCTGAGTAATTGAGTTTACTGATTATCATGGTATTTGACACAGTGAACAGGACTGAGGAAGATCTCTCTGCAGAGCCAGATAAAAGCCTGGCAGTGTCATGTTGATGCAATCTTTGAAGCCACAACTGTTTCTTTCCACCTGGTAACTCCTGCCTTTGTGGTGTGCCTTGCCTCCACTGTGATGGGATGCTGGTAATTGCACTTTGACAGGAATTCTCCAGCTCCTGTTGGTGAAGCAGGATCTTTGCCCCTCACATCTGAACAAACTAGTATTGAAATTTCAGCACCCTGCTGACTTTGTGTTTTGTTCAACAGCTATTTCATAGAATCACAGAATCATGGTGGTTAAGGTTGGAAGGAACCTTAAGGGTCATCAGGTTCCAAGCTCCCTGCCATGAGCAGGGACACCTCCCACTAGACCAGATTGCACAAAGCCACGTCCAACCTGGCCTTAAACACCTCCAGGGAAGGGGCATTAACAACCTCCCTGCGCAACCTATTCCAATGCCTTACTACCCTCATGGTGAAGAATTTCTTCCTGATGTCTAACCTAAATCTCCCCTCCTCTTTTCGGTTTAAAACCATTATCCCTTGTCCTATCACTACCCACTCTGGTGAAAAGCCCCTCCCCAGCTTTCCTGTAGGCACAACTGCTCCATGTCTTTCCTGTGATGAGGGCTTCAGAACTGTACACAGTATCCCAGGTACGGCCTCACCAGAGCAGAATAGTCAACTTGTTCTGTATAAGAAAATACTGAATTAAATGATACCTATTAGACTCCTAGGAGAAGACGACCAGTAGCATTTTCCCCTCTGACATTTTATACATGCAAAATATATTTATACTTAGTGGAAGATTCTCAAAATGATTAATCTGACCAAAGTTGTCTCCTACTTGAATAAATAGCTGAAAAACAGGTTCCTTGGTGTCACACCTTCAATTTCTTGGGGAACTGAATGACCATAGCTTTCTAAGGCCTAGGCTACATAAGTGAATTGCATGATTCAAAAGGTGTGCTTTTAAACAAAATATTCTTCAAGTAAATACAAAACCTCCTACCATGCTGAAATAATAGCACACCCCAGCAGATTTAACTGGCTTAAGTTCTGTCATTTGAGGAAACCCTAATGGCACATTAGGCCTAATTGCACAATTTCCTTACATAGCATAAAGTCTTTCTTATGGCAAATGTCATGTTATCAAGTTGTAAGAGAGTCATGACTTCTCCTCTCCTATCTTCTCAGTGTCACTAAAGGATGAAGCAACTCCAGGAAGCATGAGTGGAGAAAACCCATCCAAATTTTAAATGCCCAGCCAGATACTACCTTTCTCTGCAAAGAGGAGCTGCCTTTTGTACCACTTCACAGTGAAGCTGAACATTTTCTAAGACATCTAAGAAAAAACACTCCCCCTCTAGGACATTTTCTTAGACAGATTCCAGCATGACTCAAGCCTCAGGACATAGAGTGAGTTGATTTCTCAAGAGGACAAGATTAATGAAAAAAGGAAACAACAGAGAGAAAAATAAGAGCATAGCACTCTTCTCACATCATCAAGCACCAGCCTTTCCTTCAGACAGGGATCAACACATCACTGTGAAAGTAATGAGAAGTATGATAAATTCACCACAGTGCAATAAAATCAATAGCAATGGTAACTATGCTTACTGCTCAGAAAATCCAACCACAATATAAGTCTCTACAGATTTTAGCTACTGAAGGCTGACAAAACATTATTAATTTATCTGAAGTAAGACAAAAAAATAAATCCTTTCTTTGAGTTATTGATCTCTGGCAGTGGAGTACAACCTCTTTCCACTTCTTTCTTTGCCCCCTTGTGTCCCTTTTCCCTGCACAGTAAAAAGTGATTTGGGAATTTGGAAGCCCAGTAAGTCCTGTTTTCTTCTATATGAAAACATAATCCCACAAATTTAGAATGTTACCTGTGGGACTTGTCAATTTTGAATGCATCCAGGAGTCTAAGTAAAATTTTAGATAACTGCAATTTCACAGAAAAAAAACCCCAAAACATTTCAGTGGCAGCAACACTGTTTCCAAAAATAAGACATTCTAGCATGTTGGTTGCTTGAATATTTTTTTTTTAATTAATTCAAAATGTAAAAAAACAGCTATTTCAATCTCTTTCACTTAATATTTTTTCTAAGAAAATAAAAAAAAAAATATTTGTGATCTTTCCTTTTAAGCATAGTAGTTTCATTTCAAAATAGCCTCTAAGAAAAAAGTAGTTAAATAACCTCTGATATTAATAACAAATTTGGGCATCTGGTTGACCTAAAATATAAATCTGAAGGATTTTTTTTCTATGTTATCAAAGCATTTAGAAACTTTCTTTTCCTTTCAGTGCAAATAGATTTTTTTCTCACATTTTCTGTTTTATTCACCAATCACTTATTTGTAACCTGAAGTATTTAGGAAATCTCTCATTTTTTTGCTACATTCTACATTCTCTCTCATTAAAACCATAAATGCAACATAGATCCTTCCAGTAGCTGGCTTAGACACTCAATCTGCTCAGTGGCTACCCTTGATCCCAGTGTCCCCAGCTGCTGGCCCTGGGACACATGAGTCCCTGGGGCCTCAGCCTCACTCCAGCTGCTGGTACTGAGACCTACACACAGGGTAGATCCCTTCAGTGATTGCCCACAGGCATCCAGTAGGTGGATCTTTGCTCTCCCCACATGCCTCTTGCACAGACTCACACTTGCTCAAAAAGATCTCAGCTGGCCTTCAGACTCCATGGTCTCCCCAGCAGTTGACCTGTACCTCCTGATGCTTAGCCTCTCCAGTTGTCTGACGCCCAGATGCACTCCTGGCTCCCAAACCACCCATCCTACTGACCAGCTGGATGTTCATCAGTGATGAGGCACCCACACACTCACCCTCACTGCTGCAGGCATGCTGACTCCTCTGACTCATGGTCCCCTCTCCAGTGCCTGCACTCACACTCTCATACATACACATGCTCAGACAGAGAGCCCCTTGCATGGAAAAAGAGTTAGGAAAGGAATTTCAAGACAGTCTGAGGGATCACACAAAGGCACTGGCCAGCCACCTGTTTGCACAATTGGTTCCTTTCATCCTCCCTATCCTTCTGTTTTCCCATGCTTGTTCCTCCCCAAACCACCCTGACCACTCATTTTCCCAACCTTTGGTTCCTCCCATAGACATTTTCTATTAAGTCTTGTGCAAATGCTCTTCCCTGGCTCCCCATAATAAGCCCATATCCCATGGCAGTGATACCTTACTCTGAAGATGACCTCAGGACAGTCTCTCTCAGGAACCCCCAGTGGTAGGTGTCAGCTGTCATCCCATGGGGTTGACACCCTCCTGGGATGCCCTAGGGGAGGGGGGGAGGGCAACTCAGGGACTTACGGCTTTTGCCTGGGTTACTGAGACTCCCCTGCCTGCCATTGTTCCTCTACACCTTGTGTGTGTGGAGACCAGCTTCTTACCACACATCCTAACAACACTTAGTGTAAAAGGCTGGCTGGGTGGGGTAAGAATCCAAGAACTACTCTGAGGAGAGCTCCTCTTCAGTCATGTTCATGCCCCAGTTCTGGTAGCATTTCTTTAAGTTTTTGAGCAGATGCTTCCCTTTCTAGGGTTGCTTGCAGAATGGCTGTTGCTAACACTAACTTACAATTATGAACAGCAAAAAAGAAGAAAAGGGGGGGAAAAGCTATTGTCTGGGTGTTTTTTTCCTCCTAATTGAAAATGTTCATCAATCAATTTAGGAAAGAGGGAGTAGGTGAAAAAAAAAAACATGTCTATTCTCAGAGATTTTATCAGTGGCTGAAGTATCAGAAGCAGATGGCAGCTGAAATAACAAAGTTACACACACCTTTGATTGGTGTGTTCTGTCACAAAAGATACACTATACTGTACCATGCTGCACTACATCAGTGTTCAACAGCTGATTCTTTAAGAGCTGCATCTGCAGTGCAACATGGGGTGACAGCTACCAGTTAGATTTTCACATTTCAAGAGGAATTTTCTCTTCCTGCAAATTTCCTTTTTTGCACATTTTAATTTCTTCTGGTCCCTCTGGTAACAGGTATTCTGTGTTCCTCTGTGTTTACTAGTGTCTCTGCTGGAAATGGCTAGAAATACAGATGCTGAAAAGTTGGTATGATTCTTTTATCACTTGTAAAAAGAGCCCAAGTCTTGCTGCTTCTGCTTTGGCAGAACTTCAGCATTTATTGCAGTGGCTAGCCACTGAGCCAGGGAAACAAGACAAGTGGGGGAAGTGGATTGCTGCAACATAAAATGAGAATTGCCAGGTGATGAAGGCATTCATTGGCCAGCTACAGGGAGTGGAGTGGTGCCCCTGGGTTTCTGAAACAGCAGAATGTTCATAGTAGTTCAAAGTAAGTAACCAGCAAAAACCATCAGAATTTTCTAATATAGAAAATCAAACCTCTGATGATCCTATATATTATGGCATCCAGTTCTGCTGAGGAACTGTACCAGAAGACAACCCCAAATATTTCAGTAGTCCTCTACATTATGGTCAGATGGCAACTCTTTTCTTTTGTCTGCAAGTCCTGGTCATTCATCTTTTTATTGGTTTGTTCAGCATTTGAATAAGGGTCATTAATTCCTGCATTTATTCAGGAGCTACAGTTGCACTTTGGGCTGAAGATCAGTACACAGTCTCTCTCTCTCTTTTAAAAATGTATTTAAAACATAACAGGGGTTTTTCTGAAAATCATTGCTCTCTTCCAAATCTTGATTAGCGACTGATAAACCAAGAAACCAAAGCAATCAATCAAAAATCAAAACCCACTAATGCTTGCTTAAGTCTTGAGTCCTCCAGTCAGTTCAATAACTGTGTCCTCTTTTGGAAGGAAATGGTTCATCTTACACACATAGATATGCTTTGATATTTTTACTGCAAAATTGTTGCTATCAACAATGCTGCTCCCACACAGGACATTGTGCTGTGCCTTTACAGGAAGTCATATGCATTCCAACAGCACAAGTTAGAAGTTACCCACTGAACTCAAATTTGAGAACTGATCAACACAGGGTGATGTTGTCATAAGGTAAGTTTTGTCATTCCAACACTCTTCAAACCACGGAGAAGCTCTGCACAAATGAGCACAGAATATAAACGTCGCATTTAACAGTTTGTCAACACTCTGTACTTTCCTAATGCCTAAAAAATCTGCTGTTGAAAAGGCTGCAAAAATGTATTAACAGAGTCAAATAAGCTAAATTCACGTGGTACTTTATTTTGTACTGAACAAACATCATTCACCTTTTCTTTCCACACACTTTCGCTTGACATGCTCAAGTGTCAGGCAATGAGAGGAGCAATTTTTCTAACCAGGTATGATGATAGTGGCCTTTATATTTCAAAATATGTATGATTTAGTATCTCTTTTCTGATCTGGAAGTAGAATCTGCTTTGCCTTCCTTTAAATGGTAGCCAGGCTTTATTTTTTGCTCACTTCTATTCTGGGTTTAATTTCACAAAGACTGAAAGCTACTTATTTGCTTTATATTCGTCAGGTAAATACAAAGTTTCTCAACATATTTCAGCATTGAATTTGTATTGAAAAATTTCAGCTGCTTGTTATTCCAACATCCATTTGCTCTTGGGTTGCAATACTTCCATATGAACTTCAAAAAAAAGTTTTGCTCAGCAGTGAAGGCTGAGGGATCTGCATGTTCAGACACAACCAGATGAGTTTTCAAAGATTCCCAGCGGAAAATGCAAATTAAATTGTCCCCCAGGACCACCTGCTTGCTCCAATGCCTTGTCTTATGATCTTTGTGAAAGGTGATGTTCAGAGACTGTTTATAATGTGCAAAAAAGTGTCATCTCTTGTCTTTTATTGAATGCTTACCTCCTTTTTTTACCTTGAGTATGCACAATGCCAGGCTTGAACCATGAACAGGGCTACTTCCATTAATACAAATTAATAACAATCACTGTTTATTGATGGTAAACATTATTTATTTTATGGACACTATACTGTATGTGTCTAGCATATCATATTCTGCTAGATGTTTTTATATACAAATATGAATGATCATTTTAAACATTTTTTGAAACTGCTTGGGGAATTACTGACTTCCAGTTGATGTAATCTTTCTTCATGCTTGTTTTAATAATATATTTTATACCTTTTCCTTAGTGCAGGAGAGTAGCTGAGGCTGCAAAGTCTGATGATAACCTACCCCATTAAATAGAAGACCTCATGGATGTAGTAAGACACCAACTTCAACAGGAGCATTTCAGTGATCAGGAGGTGGGGAGTGAGAGGGGAAAGGAGTTGTACACTATGGAAACAGGGAATAAGGACATATTGCTGAAAACCAACTTCAAAGAATAGCACATGATGGAGGAATAAACACAGAAGCCTATGGCACAAAATTATATAGAGCTGGCAGAAAACATAAAAGGTAGTCAAGAAAAGCTCTTACCATGGTTAGTATTAATAACAAGGAATGAAGAAAACAAGCCATATTAGAGAAAAACAGGCTAATGATAGTAAGACAAATTAGGTCATTAAAGTTATCATTCCCTGATAAAAATCACTTCAGGCAACCAGTATAGTATTGTGACTTGGATGACTTGTGTGGACTCAGTGAAAAAAGGGGAAGCAACTAGTATTCATGAGTAGGGAGAAGGAGTAAAACGAAGAAAGATTAAAGGAGATATAAGCCCAACAGAACATGCAACAGGGATGCCTGGCACTGCTTTACTAAGAATTATTATTTTAAGAACCTCAAGTATACAAGAATTATCAAGTAATAATGAACAGCCAGCATTTCTTAGTCAAAAACAGATTTTAATCAAAAAAAAAAGCTTGTTTCCTCTTAATAGGACAAATTTCCTAGAAGACACATGGAAAAAGCAGATGCAATCTATTTTGACATTAGTAATGCTTTTGATCCAGTTTGATGTAGCAATCTTATACACAGACTGGAAAAAATATTGGAAATGTGTAATTAGACAGAAAAAATACTTGAAGAACAGTTATTGATGTTAGTCTCAAAGTAGAGAGAGCGTTTAAGTGAACACAGTGGTCCCACTTATCCTGTATTTATTATCTAATTATTATTTATGACAGTTATATAAACGATGGAATAGAAAAGCACATCATAAAATTGGGCAAGACACCAAACTAGAAAGCAAAGATTTTTGAAACAGGATGGGGCTCTGAGCAGTCTGTTCTAGTGGAAGGTGTCCCTGCCCATGCAGGGGAGTTGGAACTCAATCTTTAAGGTCCCTTCCAACTGCAAACATTCTGTACTTCTGTGATTCTGCTCTGAAGCAAGAATAACTTACCAGAGAAGCTCTGCAAAATAAACCATGTTGAGTAAAGTCATCAGAGATATTTGCTTAAAAGCCTCATGTTTCTGGAAGAAAACAGGAATAGCTATAACCCCTCTCTTCTCTGTCAACAACATAGGAAAGGTGAATTCAAAGAAAAAATACTAACATTTCTATACTGGTTCACCAAAACACCTTTCCCTTGTTAGAAATGCAAAAGACATTACTTCTCTGTACCATGAGGTCTCCGTTTTCTGGGGAAAATAAAAATAAATGCTGACACTGGGCTGAAAGAATGTATTGGGAAGATAGATAAGATCATTCCATTAATTCATCCATGTACTTCACACAGTCACTTCAGAGAAGTTCCTTGTCAACAGTCAGAACTGTGGGGTAATTTTTTTTAAATCTATAATTAATCACAGATAAGCCACTGTTTCGGAGAAAGAGGACCAAAGTGCTGATCAATTATTTTGTTCATATTTGAGCAGCTGGGCAAAAAGTAACTTTTTTTGAGAAGCAGAATGGATATTTTTATGGTGTAATTCCACATAATCAATGAATATTTATCATTGAAACAATAACTTGGCAGAAAATAGAACTAAAATATCAAAAAATAAGCAGAAAAAATATTGGTTTATAAATATATAGGCACAACTAATTCACAGCTCTAAAGAAAATTAGAACTACTTCTATTTCCCTAACCTCCTCCTTCCAAGGAATGTCTTGATGTTCCAGCTCTATATATGCTCTGTTTATTTGCAATTTCCCTTATTTTATTTTTTAAACTGTTTTATAATCCAGTCCTTTGTGCTTTGACAAACAGCTATCAGCACTATAATGGTTGGAACTGAGTGAATGCAAGGGAGCATGAAATGAAGATCAGGCAACTAGAAAAGGAGAAGAGTATGTTGGCCACAGTAGTAGCCATTTAACTCTTTCTTGCCACCAGAGCCACCATTACACTTTCTTTTTCATGCTGAAGTGTTAGCTATAGGGACTGGTACAATGAGGTGAAACACTGTGACCCTAATACTGGGAGATGAGGATACAACTCAAGCTGTAAGCCAGTGGACTGAGTCACATCAACCAAAGGTAAGTGCTGCAAGAGTTTTTTGTTACCTGCTCACTTCAGTTAATTTCAATTCCTGTGCTGTATGTCTATGCCTCAGCAATAGTGCATCAAAACTTTTCACTGGACATAACAGAGTCTGTTTGTTATAAAAAATATCTGCAGCTGAAAACTATCCTCTTTTAATCTCTCAGCTGCTTTTGGGCAGACAAGAGAGATTTTTCAACATTTTTAATAACTTTTGTTCACTCATATACTATGAAGGCAACTCATCCCACTAGGGGTCTTGTTATATACTTTCACCTTCCTGAGTTTTTGTGTAGAGGGCATAGAGGGAAAAAAAAATGGTGTTGTGCTGTTATGGTCCATTAAGGACAAATGAGCAATGAAAACAAGCCAGTATTTACAAATGTCCAGGAGAACATCAAAAAAGTTTAGCCACTTCAACATTAGTGCCCTGTGTGATGTTGCAAAGAGCTGATATAATTATTTGTAGTCTAGGGATAGGTTTGTGTCACTGCTTCCTACCATTTCACGTTGATGCATCTCAACAGAAGCCTAGAAAAACTTTTTTTGTATCACTGTTTTTCCAGTCTTAGGGAGATATAATGGTTGCAAAGCAAGCAGGTAAATAACAGTAGAAGGCATCTTTGGAGGCAATCCATTTACTGTTGGGTTTGGTTTTTGTCCAAGATGTTAACTAGGCAACTTTAAATACTGAAGACTGCTTCAATTTTCATTTTCTAAAGGATTACTAAGAGAACAGTAGAGTTACATGACTATCATAAAGAAAAGGATAGACAAACCACCTCCAGCAAATGATCAGGCAGGTTGGTCATTTGTTGTCAGGTTTTTTTTCCCACACAAGTCCAGAAACCCATGTCTTTCTGCTGCTATGCTAAGTGGTTCACCTGTAGGACTCCCTACACAAAATTGTCCTTGTGAGCAACAGATATGCACATTAGCTTGTAATAAATTTTTCACAGGTCTTTAGGGTCCTTTCCAACCCAAACCATTCTATGATCCTATGATTCTATGATCCTAGACTTGCTTCTGTCCTGGACAAGACTAGCAGTACGTTGTCACGCACCTAGTGCTGTGGAAGTGGGAATCTATGAGTGGCAGGTGGCACTGAGACTCTGCCAGAATGCAAGATCTACCCTGATTCCCCTCCTGTCCCCACCTCTGCTCCCACAGAATGCCTTGATGTAGTCCTCATATGGGTGATCCAAACTCAGAATTGAACAATCATTCCTCTGATGTTTCGGTCAATTATGGTTTGTAAAATACCCGGAGCACTTGTCTGTAAGTAGAATATGGAAAGAAGCCTTACTCAAAAGGTAGTTATTAATAGCTCAATTTCACACACTACAAGAAGTGACATGTAAAATTGGAGCAGGGTTGAAGAGAAAACAGTTTTGATGACACTGCAGCTTTTGCTAATGGAATCCACACTGATAATTCAGATGAGACACTAAATAAAGAAATAAATTGAAACTACTGTCTACATCCTACACCTAAAGGGAGTTTCCCCATGTCAAGGCTGAGCCAACGGGACCACAAAGCTTTTCTGAATAACAGCTGTTTACATCATTACAGCAAATTACAGACAAAGAAAATAAAAAATAGTACTGCTAGCAACTGTTTTATTGAGCACTAGAATCATGCCCAGAAGAATTACGATATTGGTTTATCACTTTGGGATGCTTTTGAATATACTTTTTTTACTGTCATTTTTTAAAAGAAAAATGAAGGGGTTTTTATTGTATTACTACAGGTACTGAAAGATATAATTTGCCTGCCTTGGCAATTTTTTTTCTATAAAGGAGCAGTTTTGCAGTTTCCATTTAAGTTCTTATTTCTTTTATTATGTTCTTCTCTTCCTATTTCATCTCTCCCACATATTACTACACAACACTATTTGTCCCTCCCCCAGGTCTAGGAAAGAGACAAATTTGGATTCAATTATTCTTGTCCTTTTCTCCCTGTCCTTTTTTTTTCCTTTTTCTCTCTAGTTTTCTCTTCATTTCCTTAACTTCCTCCCTCTAGACTTGTGAGTAATTTCCAGCTCCATTCTCTGATTCTTTATTTGTTTCTTCCTTCTTTCTTCACGGTTTCTCTTTGCGTTCCTAGAGGTCCAATTCTGGTAACATTTCTACATATTTTGTCACTTTTTTCTTAATTCCCTCCTCCCACTCTTCACCTTCTCTGTCTGTACATTCACTTGATAAGATGAAAAAAGGGTAAGATAAAGAAGAGGACAGAAAAGTCAAGACCCGGTTGGCTGTCCCTTCTTCTGGCACCACACAGCAGTAGTAGTAAAGGGGTTATTTTTTTCTAAGGGTAGGAGTCTTCATCATCCATCTCTCACACTTGGAGAAGAAAGAAGAAAGCCACTGATAGTGTGCCATCCTTTTACTAGAGAGACAAATATTTTGTTCCCCCAGGAGGGGAAACAAAAACATTAACTTGGAAACCAGAGTTCACCATTTCAAATGCTTGCAATAACATCAGGAGTCCCCAGAAATTCCTTTAATAGTAGTGGTGACAGCTTCAAACTGTCCTACTGTAGAAACCTTGCTTTTACTGCTTGTGAGAAAGGTGAGTTACAGTACCTATAAGCAAATTTTATTTTTTTAGCTGAGTAAAGCTGCTTAACTGCTTCAGGGGAGAAATAAATACATAGATTAAATAAATAAATAAATAAAAATAGATAGGGCAGCAGACCCTCACACCTTTCTAAAACACTGTAGTCTTGGGCATAATTGGAAATTTGAAGAAGACAGAGGTTTCATGGTGGGGTAATTCCACTTTGTAATATCAATCATTGATCACTCACAAGACTGTGGGGACTCTCAACCTTAACTTCCAGCTAAGGACATGTGAACCCATCTCCCCATGGACTGTCCAATCTCAGCAGAGGAGTTTATTCCAAGCTAAACACTGATGACCTTTACTTCTATGAACTTCCTAAATATCCATTTTGCCAGAAAGACCCCCTTCTTTAAAGCATATGGGGGGATTAAAACTGTTTTAATTGTTGGTCTGATCTGGCAAATTAATTGACAACATCCTCCCTCCTGAGAGCACCCCACCATGAGAATGCAGAAATATTCTCATTTACGTCCCCCTTCATGACTAAAATCTATGCAAGACCTACTGACCTGGGGCTTGGATAAACTGCTGTGTAATTACATTACATTACTTTACACTCTTATAGTTAATACTTTTATATTCTATACTGTAGTTAGGCAGCATAGAATTAATTGGATGCAAATGTTTTAGCACATAATTAATAAGATTTTTCAAACATTCTTCCAAGTAAATTACATTAAATGGACATAACATGGTAACAAAGGCAGTGTGACATAGTTTTTTGGAAAGCCTGAATGAAGTGTTAGGGCTTTTGGACTGTCAAAATCATTACGGTACCTAGAGACCATGCATGACCATCACCACTTAGCCAAGACTCACAGACACTGCCGAAACAAATGTGTTGTCAAATGCTGCCTTAAAGCAGAATTTTCTTTGTAGCAGGCCTTAAGTTCTCTGTGTGTGTGAATGTGTCTACAAGCCAGTATAATATATTATACACCCTAGGCTTAATCTTCAGCAGTCTACAGTCTTAAAAATATGAGGAAAAAAAAATCACATTATTCTCTAATATTAAGAATTTAAAGTTTTTCATCTTCCCATAGTGCTTTAATTTGTACCTCAAATGTTTTTTCATCTGTGCCTTACTGTTCTTCCTCTTCTTGCTGCTACCAAACACCAAGATTTTCAAAGTAGGGATTGATTTTTCATGTCCATTCTGTAAATCATCAGGCAGGATTCTGGTACTTAATATAGAGTAACAAGAAGAAAAAAACTAAGTTAAACAAAACAGGGAATGTGCCAGAATGGGTTGTCTGCCACATTGCTATCCGGGTGTCTTCTGCACACTCCAGCCAACACATTTTCGTACCCTGTAAGTCCAGTGAATCACCCAACCTGTAAAGGGGCTATGTTTTTTTTCTGGTAATTTAATTTATCAAACAACAATATAAAATAGTATTTCTTAAAGAAATGGCTGGAAGAGTTCTTAAGAAAATTGTTAATGTCAGTTCAAAGGAGTTTAACATTTGTGACAGCTGATTAGGAGTATTACCTACAAAATCTATGCAGGCAAAACCCAATAATATATGAATTAAGGTAAGGATAGAACACACAGGTTTAATCCTGCAGATTTACATGTACAAATCAGTTCCACTTATAGTTAAACTTCACACTGTTTCTGACAGGACTAATAATTTTTAAAAGCCTGTATTGCTGTTAATATATTTGCCACACAATTTTGGCAGCTTTGATCAGCTTTGTTATCAGACATCCGGTAGTTCTCATATTGATTCAGGCATTAATCAGAACACATTTTTTATTTCAGAATTAGCATACCAAAACTGTTTTGTGAGTTATCATGCTAATATGTTCTATGAAAGACTAAATTAACATTTTACCGCTGTTAACCAGAGGCAGTGCTTCATATACAATTCAGATGATGTTGCCAAACTTTTCACAACACCAGCTGCTTAAATTTGAGGGTGCTTAATCTCTCGACCTACAGAAATATCTTCTGAAAATAACCTAACAAAGCCCCCCACGGTCCAGTACCAGTATTCCCAGAGCTAATGAAGCCCCATACTGTTCCTAAGCTCTATTGTACTTTCAGTAATGAGGTAAAGCACAATGTTTCAAATACCGCTGTGCAGCGTCCCTTTCCATCCAACTTCACCTTCCTTTCATTCTTTCAAACTTCTTTCAGTCTCCAAGGTATTATGGAAAAGAACAGGAGAGCAGAAGGGAGGAGTGAACTGGTAAGCTGCCATTTCTGAACTGCTTTCCTTTCCTGGAGTGAAAGGGAATTAGAAAGTAGTAAGACTGTATTTTGCTGGTTTCCACTGTCTTCACATGAAAACTCCTGCCTTTCATTTAAAGCAACCACTAAATGCCAACAGCTACCATTATGTGTTAGTGTGCTCCTGGAAGAATTCCTGGCTCTCCACCCTGGGGTTTCCTATGGCAAGTGTCCCAGTTTCATCCTACCTGCAATGCACGCAACTACTACCTGCCAGGGAGTACTCAGGAACCTCCATCCAGGCGAACTTCCTTGACTTCTGAGAGATCTGAACAACAACATTCAGCAGAGTATCTGAGAAATTGTGCCAGAAGAATTTTGTATCTTCTACATACATGTATAATTTTTTTGCCAGGAGTCTGATAGCAACAGCTGAGGGTAGATGGAAGCTTTCGTTTTTCTGATGAGAATGGCTCCTGTCCACAATGAGGAGCACAGCTTAAGTACTTCATTTAGACTTAGAATAACCATTACTTAGGTTTAAATTCAGATTTAAATTTCCATTTTAAATAAAAATTGTATGTATTTAGAACAACAGATATACTAATGTATAGAATTTATCACTCTAACATAGCTAATTATTAATTTAAAATATTTGAATTTAGATAGTACCAAACTCGATTACCCAGGACTTGCTCCCAAAATTCCCTATCTCCTTTATTACCTTTCAATACTCAAGATTATCAAAAAGACTTTTTTTCCAAGGTGAGGAATTCACCAAATTTTAACAACTTCTCACCAAAGGTGTCAAATTCCTGAGACCTGATACGGTCTCACTCAGCAGAGCAAAGAAATACCAACTGCAGCAATAATGGCAAAGAACAAGATCTGGGCTGTTCTGCAGCTACGAGTCACATGTACTCTGAGAGCCACAGGAAGCCTGTAGAGACCTGAAAGGAAACATGTTCCCATTGGGTTGCTTTCCCCATAAGCAAACTGCCAGAATCCCTGATAGCCTCCCTCTATAAATGTGAAACGTTTAGCAATAATTTAATGTTTAATAAGATAGGATGTGGATGCCACTGCCAATGTCTGTAGCCACAAAGAAGGCCACAGCTCCTTAGCTGAACAGCACTAATTCAAAGCTATCTGGGTTTCTGCTGTGACATAATTGCCAAATAGCAGCTGGTAGTTTATAATCATGTCTTAGCTGCGGGTACTGTTAACTAATGACAGATATATTTCTTCCTACAGAAGAGCTAAGATTACTTCCTCTGTCTCCTTTGGCCTCTTTCCCAACCTGTCATCGTCATCTCAGTTAATCCGAGTTGATCCTCAGCCAACCAATTCATATCTCTGCTGTGCTCTTCTTTGCAAACTGAGGTGTTGTGTCATCCATTGTGGGTGGAAGATACACATTCATACATGTGCTCTTTATCAACAGGCTAAAAATAAGCAAATGCCATCCTTCCTAAGGGTGAGATTCATTAATTTTAACTTTTAGCCACCTGAAGTCAAATCTGGTCTCCCATACCTCCATACAAAGTCAAAAAACAGTAATAAGCAGATCCAGAAGACCAGATGTTTGACTTAGTTTAAATTTACTTTGCTTTCTATGCCTGCACCTCTCTCTTGGTCATGAGGAGAGTCAAAGTGTCTAACTCAGACTTCTGAAGATTTTTTGACCCCAAAGTTAGATCCCACACCAACTTCCAAATGGCCCCTTTTATAGCTGAATAAAAGTGAAAACTAAATCCATCTCCTGCAGCATGCACACTGGAAAAAAGACTTTGGGGTAAAAAAATTACCTGCACTTGTCTGCTGAAGTGTGTCTAAGAGGAATAAAGAAGGCACTGAAAAAAAGGGTATTATCTTACTCTGATCAGAGATACCACTGAGTCACTTACAGTCTTTCACAAAGAAACAGCATTGAAAATAGATGTAAGATTTAAAGCAACTGAAAAAAACATTGACACCAAATCATCAACTACTCCTTATACAAATGTTATCAACCACTTCAATCTCTCTGGCACAACCATCCTCATATCTTTTAAGTCAGCACTCCAAGTCCTCGTTTTTAGAAAGCACATCACGGCAGGCTGCAATCTCCTGAACTTGATGCAGTTCTTCTTCATCAGCTTCAAGTTAGTTTTTTTCCAAAGACCTTCTTAAATCATGGCTTTACAGTAAAATAACCCCAAACGCTTGGTTAATTCTTCAGAGATATAAAGACAAGAATACTTTTCTTACAATGAGTAAATTATGTATTTGAAAGTCACATTTTTTACTTACAAATATTTGGTATTCAGAGTTTGCTACCTTTAGTAAGTTTTCTCTTTTGGAACACAGACAGCATTTAAACCTCAATAAAAGGTGAATTTTCACTGGTGTTGGTTTAACAGTTCAAAAAGATAACTATTTAAACAATATATTTAGGTTTATAGAATCTGAGTTCTGTGACGAAGAATTTGAAAATTTAAGCACCATTTGTTCATGTCAGATAGTTCTTTCTAGCTTTCAGATGCCCTTGCTAAATAAATGTGTTTTCCTTCTCTGCCAAAATTCTCCCACCCACAACAACAGCAAGCAATCTAGTACCAACAGTGAGAAAAAAAGAACTAAGAGAAAAAATTATTCTTAATATTTTGACTGTGACACTACTTCTGAGCATTACAGCAAGATTTCCTGAAGAGTTGGTTCCTGGCAATGCAAAACAAAACAAAACAAAATCCCAAACAAACAGAAAAAAAGAAGAAGGTGAAATCTATTTCCTAACATGCCAAGGTGTTTCTCCTTTACTTTTAAGACATACATCTAACTTGTAGAGAGAATTCTGAAGATTTTACTGCCCACCTTTGGGAGCACAACTACCATTGAATCACTGGGTTTACACGTTTTCCAACACAGATCACAGCATCACTATTGATCTAGCTCACTGTAATTGCCAATCATTTATGAAATGAGCACAAAATACTGCCACAGCCCTTGACTGAAGATGCAACAGAGGGGATCAGTCTCAGAGCATGGAGTATATCACTAACGAGCCACCAGACAAGGCTGCTTACTCCATCATTAGTGTTCAAGAAAGCCTTGCAGCAGTTCAGTAATCTCTGCATCACCTCATCACCCACAGTTCAAGGCAACTTGCTGAAGAAATTAAGCCCAGAGACTTGCTTCTTTTCAGCCCACCGAGCTGTTTGCATCAGCATGGTGCTTTCAAAGCTGCTTCTGTCGGGGAAAGAATCAAACTGTTTTCAGATGAAATCTGGTATTTCACCAAGACACTTCAAAAAATAAAACATTAATCAAGTAGTCACAGTAGTTAACCCATTGGTAGTGTAAGGTTGGGATATTTAAAAACCTTTCTTTAATCTTGGAAGGAAAATCTCCCTGAGTTCTCCCTGTAGAGGAAAGGCATGTTGCCTGAAAGGCAATTGAGAACAGGCTTTGAAACAGGTGGTCCAGCTTGCCAGCTACAGGAGCCTGTTGATCGTAGGTCGGCTTTTCTCAGGCACCCTGCAAACCTGACCTTTTCTGGGTTTCATTCCCTTTGTACCTCTCCTGTCTCCAAAGATGGGAAAAACTACTACCTTAGATTAATGGCAGCAACTCCTCTTCTAGGGAGTAAAGATGGGAGAAGCAGATGTAATTAGTTCATTTTTCCCCAAACACACAGGAGCTAAGGCAATGCCTGCAATTAGAGGTTGTTAGTTGATCCCTGGCTAGTATAAACAGTGGTAACCAGCAGTTGCAGCAGCTTCATACTCTGCTACACAGGAGAAACTTGAGCTGCTACTAGTAATAAATCAACGGAATTTAGTTTTGATTTAATATTGATCCTTTTTTCTTTAGTAGCTAATAGTATTTTGATACCTTTTTAAACATTCTTATCTCTACCCACAATATTCACTTTGATAAACTGTTGCAAACATACCAAAATTTACTTTCAAAAATTTTTCCACAAACCTGACATTGTTAGAGCATCACTGTGTTTCATCTAAGCAGCTAATATTTAGGTGATAATCCCATTCAAACACAAATATGTCACTTGCCGTTTTTGTTTCACTTGTGTTTCTGTGGCAATTCAGCTTGGGGGGATGTGGGTTGTGTTTACAGTAAGAACAAGCTGTAATTAATACTCTCAGATACAAATATGCACCTCCAAACCCTGGAATTAAACTAGTTAAACTGGAAAGTTATCTAACACTGTAAATATTTGAAGACTAATGACAGTTTGTTCTCATTCCCCTGCTTGTAGAAATTGGACTGGTCCTGGCTGCTAACAATTATCAAGTCCCAGCACTTTGTAGGAATGTGGCTGCCAGTGGCCCTTTGTGTTCATGGGTCAAGATAGAAACCACGTGCATCTGAATATCCGTCCTTGACTCTTCTAAGCATTATGACATCTTCGTTTGCCAGAACTCTCAGTCTGGCTCTTTGCTGAGCAAGAGCTTGCAATAATAATAATAATAACAGCAACAACACTAGCACATCTTTATAATGCAGTAATATGCTTATCATAAAGAGAATCTGTTTCTAGGTGAAGAATATAGGGCTACAATGGAATGAGATGGTTTTCAGCTTGATTCCTTTATCCAGTATCCAACATGTAAACTAAGGAGTCAAAAATAAGTAAAAGCCTCATGTTTCCTTTATAAAAAGCACAGTTTTTAAAAAAGAGTTGTTGGAAATGGAAGAAGAAATATATCAATTAATTGTTTAAGAGTCTAAATAACTAAGGACAAGTGATGAAATTAAAGACTGGGTGGTTTCAGCCTCTTTAAGCCACTGCTTCAGTGCCTGAGAACCTAGAAATGAACAAACATTGCACCTTTCAGGTAAAGTGGTTTCTCTTGTCTTCACTCCTAACATTTTCAGTCTTTAAATTTACATTCCTATCTTACTGTTTCCTTCAAAAATTGAACTGAAGTATTTTGGTGGAGTTAGGCTGCTGCCTCCAAACATTTCTGTCGCCCTCCATATTTTGGATGAGATAGTCAGATCTAGAAAAGTTATAATTAGTCTAAGCAACTGCCATTACAGTTGCTTTTCCTCAGTAGCTCAGATAATCTAGTGTGTTGCTTTATGTTGCAGGATGTGATATTGCATTAAATGCTGAAAATTTACAAAGAACTACCAGCAAACATATAACCAGAATTTCCTTTTTTAGGGATTAGCTTTGACTGCTCTAACTCTTCCCCATTTTAACTCACATGGGAATTTAGCCACAAAACAGACACAAGAAACAAGAAAATCACTTTCACAATAGTTAACTTCCACAATCAGGATCTTGGTATTCAATTCTCAGAGCCTCCGGTCTAACACAATATGACACTATCTTACATAAAGGCATTTGAGAAGATTTTGAGCTATTTAAATCCAGAAAAATCAGCTGCATTGAAATAAGCTGTTTATTGATTTCAATCGTATTTGTTCTTTCCCATCTGCTCTATAGAAGTATTTGATTTCTGAATTAGGGGAAAGTAACAACCTATTTACGACCAGCTTAAATCCTGTCTCCTGCTCCTTCATGCAAAAGAAACAAGAGTAAGTTGTCTTTCTTTCCTGCCACACTGATATACATGCAATTCTTTGAAATAAATGGGGTTCTTAGAGCATGCCAAAGCATTTCAGGCAGTTGACAAGATAGTTGCAACAGTGAGGACTGGATTTCAGATTACCTGCCAGACTTAACACTCAAAACGCTACATTTTACAAAACAGTTTTAGAAAACAAGTGACTTAATGTTTGTCCCTTTTATACTTAACAAGTACAGTACAGTAATATTTCTTCCATTTTGGTTTTATTAATTCTTGTCAATAAATATCAGACTCATTGAGAATAAGCCAGTTTCGACACTTTTTGAATTATTTGACAATTCAGATCACATCAAAAGATTTGGAGCAAGGTATAGGCTCACAGAACTGATGAAGTGGTGGAATTAGCACGCTAGCTCTTACGTCTAGCAATCTGGGTTCTTTTCTTTCTGGAGATTTGAGTCCAGATCTCATAATCAAGTATTTTGGGTAGATAATTTCATTTAAGCCCATGGTATAAACTAGGCAAAGAGCAAGTCTGAGCCTTCAACTCTTAATTTACTTCATCATGACATAGGAAAATTTGGAGGAAGCATATTTCACTCCTTTTTGGAGCTATGATAGTTGGAGAAATGAGTCACGAGCCCAAAAGATGATACTCCAGAACAATAGGAAGGAACCACTTATGAGCCACCATCTGTAGAGTCTACTTGCTGGTCCTATAGATGTTGGCATTGTTCCATTTTTTCTAGTTAATGACATGGGAACAATCATGACCCTATCTGTCCCTTAGAGTCTTGAGAAAAGGTATACATAGTAACCAGATTCCCTCTAGCACACAAGGAGGCTAAACTCCCATATTCCATATTCTAGTTCCCAGTAACTTCATATTTTCTATAAAAATAAAGATGAAATTATACAAGACAATTAAAAATTTTATACCACAGAATCAAGAAGCTGTCAGAGAATGCATGCTTGTGAAAGCTAATAGTGTGCAGAGGAAATGGGAATGAAATATTATTTGTTTTAGACTTGTAATAAAACTTTCAGTGCTTCACAGTGCGTCTGGTAGCTCTTCAGAACCTCTCTAAGGAGCTGTGACTCATCAGCTGAAGAATGCTAGTCTGGATTAATAGCATTCACCTAGAGCTTTTTGAGCTTTTTGAGCTTTGAGCATTCATAACGGAAGTTGAGCATGTTATGATTCTGCCTTGCTCGGCATTATTCCACACCCCTCAGAGTAAAATGGCTTTGCTGGAAGGCAGGGCAGATGCGCTTATGAAACACATTCGCAACTAGCTTTTCCTCTGTTCTACACAAATTACTCATGGTTAAAGTTTCATGTTAATGGCATAGGGGAGCAGCAGGGGACAAAGCAAATGCAATGAAAGAAACTAATAAAGCAAGGCATATCCTAAATTTTATAATAATGTAATAACAACAACCCTGAAACCTCTAACTGAGACACTCAGGATAAGGCAGACATGAATCAAAAAGGCTAGTTATAAGACTGTAGAAAAAGCAAGGGAGAGCTCCATTGGACATGAGCTCTCCAAAACATTTTTATATCAGTTCCTGGGTTGTGTATATTCTTACCAGATCTTCATGCTCCAAAAAAACAAACTAATGTGGATCATATAGGGAAGGGAAATGTGGTCAGAAGCATTCTTAAGAGTTTTAATTTAGTTCAAACATGTCTTCAAAAAGATCTGGAAAATCTAAAATATGGTATTGCAATGTCAGAATGATGACATTTGTGGAACTGTTGATGTGAATCACTATCAGAGTGACACTGTCGTGGTTTTGGGCCCAATACGACAACAAAGGAATAGCCCTATGGTAGCTCACTCAACTCCCCACACACATGAGGATGAGGAGGGAAAAGCTCCTGGGCTGAGACAAAGGACATGGAGGGTTCTTCACCAATTAAGGTCCCGGGCAAAACAGACTCAGCTTGAGGAAAAATAATTTAATTTCACAAAAATCAAACACACACAGGACACAGACAACATACAGAGCAGGGCTTGCATATGTTATCCCTGCCCCTCCCTTCTTCCTGGGCCCAAATCACTTTTTTCACAGTTTCTCTCCCTTCTTCCCCCCGGTGGCACAGGGGGACAGGGAATAGGGTTTAAAGTCAGTTCACAGGCTGGTGGTTCTTGCTGCGCCATCCACTTCAGGAAGAAGGATTCCTTACAGTCCTTCCCTGCTTCCTCATGGGGTCCCTCTCATGGGAGAGAATCCTCCATGAACCTGTCCTTCATGAGTCCTTCCCACGGGGTCCAGATGGACTCCAGTGTGGGCTTCTCACAGGGTCACGGGTTGCTTCAGGAACAAACTCTCCTGGCGCCAGGGTCTTACAAAGCTGCAGGATCAAAGTCCACTGGCCACAAAATCCAAGTCCAATGGCCAAGTTCACCCTTCCTGGCACCTTCAGGGAATGTCCCACCACATTCCTCCATGAGTGCAGGGGAACAGCTGCCATCTCGCCATGGGTTGCAGGGAAACTTCTGCTCGGGCACTTTCTTCCCCTTCTTCCTCACCAACTACCAGCACCACTCTGCTTCTCCAGCACAGCTCCTCTCTCTCAAGTGTCACTCTGCTCAGGTGTTAGAACTGTTCTTTTGTATGTTAATCACTGAGGTGCATCTATTGTCTCTCTGATGGCTCCTTGTCTGGTTTTGGAAGCAGGGGGATCTTCTCAGCTTCTTACCAGAGCCACTCCTGTGGCCCTTCCCCCACTACCAAAAACCCCACCAAACTAAACCAGAACAGGCACAATGTCAGTTCAAGTTATCCTACTATGACAGCAAACACATCAGTAAATGTAAGACCTAATGATGTTGCTTAGAAGGGAAAGGGAAGCCTGAAGCAAGAGGTACAAAGAAAAGGTGAGTTGGTGCTGTATCAGTAAACCTAAGGCCTAAATCCACTAGGCAAAGGAATATAAATGCCATAAAAACATACATTGCTTGGGGCAATGTATGTTTCCTTCCTTCTTTGAATAATATCCATAGCAATGAATAGCACTGATTTCCCATCCAGACAAGAATAATGTTCACCATAGGAAGGGCAAAGACAAAAAGAAGATGTGTCTATAACTCATCACTGCCAGGCCAAATTCTGAGAGTTTCAGAGTCTCTGATCCAGTCATAAATCAGAGCCTCATGACATGAGTACTTCTCATTGGGGAGATCTGCTAACTTAATAGTACATAATTAAAAAAGGCTTTCATGAAATAGTTAGCTCATTCTACTGAAGAGAGGTTTCAGCCAGAAAGAGCCATTTGAGACCTCTCCTTTAAAGACCAAGGCTCTAAAAGGACTCCGGACTTAGAGCTGTGTCTGGATGGCTCACACTCAAATCCAGTTCATACACTCTAATTAACTATTACCACAAGAACTTCCTGCCACAGGAACTTTGCTTAGAGCCAGGTGTAGAGCATGGTTAAAAACAACAGAGGCCACAGATGGACTTGGATGAGAATACCAGGTCTACCTGAACTATTAGCACCAATAGTGTGATCATGACACAGAATATCAGAAAGCAGCATTAGCTGTAACTGTTTAAATGATGAGATTTCAAAAATTCATTACAAAAATGCTTGAACTGCATCAGTGTTAGTGGATTGGGATTCATTTGAATTTAAGAAAAAAGCAGGAAGTTTGCTGGAATAAAAAACTAAGACACAGTCTAAATGTTACATAGCAGAGAATCATTAAAGTAAATTAGAAAAATGTTGGAAGGAAAAGCTAAAGGGAAAACCACAATGTATACACTTTACCTGTTTTAGTAATTTACAGAAGTTTAATTGTGGAGTTTCCTAACTCAATAACTGAAAGACAACTTTAGATAAGATCAAGCAATGATTACAGGAATATTATGAAGCTGAATAACCGAACCATCAGAAAGTACGTTGAGATGTTCTGTAAAGCACTGCAGAAGAAATATTTATAAAATTGTTTACTACCTCTGCAAACTTAATTAAGCTATATTCAATAATATATATTAAAGTAAACAGTTCAGGCCTGGGGCTCAAAATGTACAGCCAAGTGCTTATTACACTTTTATCTCCACAGTATCCTTTTTACTTTCCCTTCCCTTCTGCCTCCCGCTATGCATCTTCAGCAACTTTAAACTTGATTTTTCACTTGAAAACATACATTTGGGAATTTTACAGAAGAAAACATAACCATACACTTCTACATAAACATTCCTTGATGCAAAAGACCTCACTGATTTTCTATTACTTCCCTCCTGGGCTTCTGTTTAATAAAAGTTTCCTTGTCAAGTAGGCATTTTGAGGGAGGAACTATACAAAGAAGAGATGGATCCATTAGGGCTGCTTTGCCATATGGTATGTCCAAAGGAGACACTAGCAGCACTCAATGGCAACAACTGCAACCATCATGTCATACTGCTGTATTATACACCCTTCGTTCCCTCCACTTGTAGCAGAGGTAATACTTATAGGACAGTTCTCATTCTCCAAGCAGTCCATAGCAAAATTTATTTCTAAGGTGTCAAATCAGTATGTGCAAGGAGAATAAAAACTTTCTTGAGCAGATAAAATATTGACTGCCTCTGTTCCTGAATGATTTCCAAGTTCAGACACATGCAGGCTACCCCGTTCTGAAAGGTAAGGTTATTTCTCCAGTCTCTAAATTTCTGCCTGAAGCCTCAGCTCTAAGATTCAACAGATGAAAAATTTCTGCCCCACAATGTAAGCAAAATACTGTGTAAGCGAATGTAAGGTACTTGCACTGCTGTATGTGCACATAGATAGTACAAGGCATTTGAGAGTCTAACCTAGAAATCCATCTATTCTGAGGCTCTTTTAAATCCTTTACTCACTCTGTTTGGAGGCCTGGATTAAAATAGAGGCTTTTAGCTTTTCTTCTTCTTTCAAACAAGTCTCCACTACTGCACTGTTTAAGGTTCACACAGTGAAGTACCTGAAAAACCTCTGCTGAAACTCTGTGAAGGAGAAAAAAAGAGAAAGAAACAAGAAAAGAAGGAGAAGCCCACTTACACAGTCTTTGAAAAAGAGGAGGATGGTGGGATTAAAGCATGAGATGAGACAGTTCATACACAGACAGATCAGATTCCTGACACATTGCAGTGCTGGTGTCTGTTGGCTGACTTTTGGCAGCCACTCCTGCAAGGACAACCACTTGCTGCTGCTTTACCAGCTGATGGTAGAGAGCAAAACCCAGCACCCGTCAGTCTCGCTCGCACAAAAAGCAGTCTGTCGTTCATCAGCAGGGCTCCTTGTGCTACAGCTCTGCAGGGTGGAGGGCTAGTGCTCTAGCCTGTTTTTTCTTAGCAAAACTGCACTACTTCCAGGTATCATTCACAAGATGGCTGATAGAAAAAAACACAAAGGCTTTTGGTT
>NW_009953496.1:807422-828428 GCF_000747805.2 Chaetura pelagica | reverse complement strand
AGTAATGAGGCCTGCAAGTAAACTTTAGCTATAAAGATACGTCTTTTGTTTTGTTTGTATATGTGTTTTAATTTT
This sequence comes from Chaetura pelagica, assembly GCF_000747805.2. Lineage (NCBI taxonomy): Eukaryota > Metazoa > Chordata > Aves > Apodiformes > Apodidae > Chaetura > Chaetura pelagica. The sequence continues at coordinate 828,353 of NW_009953496.1, read as the reverse complement.
TCTTTGCTTTTAAATACCTTCGTTATCATAATTCTATTTACAAATGTTCAAATTGTCACCAAGTCAAATTGGATACAATTATAAACTTCCACTAAACATACTAAATAGCTGTTAAAATTAGACTTTACTATTGCTGAGTGGAGCTGGAAACAAGAAAGAATACTGGTAAGAATCAGTTACAGATGTAATATTGATCGCTAATCATCCAAAACTTCACAGATAATCAACCTAGTAACAGCTAATCAAACAAATATTACCAGTTAAACAAATCCTTCCCTCCCAGTCCCTACTCTTGAGACTCTGCCTCCTCTGAAGTGTGAATCCATTCACTAGTGACTTGGCAGACCAGCTGATTTTAAGAGTCCAACCTTGCTCAAATTGCAGGCAGATGTGATTTCACAAAATAAAGCCTTCAGCACCAGTGACTTCTGTCACAGCACATTACCTCTTCAGTAGTACTGGCACAGCTGTCTGACAGGCTTTGCTGTGAACCAGACCAAGGAACTGATCCAGCTGGAAGTAATCCTACGGATTATTTATTTATTTATTCATTCCTCTTCTTCTCTTCAAACCAGAAACATGTCCAAAGAAGGGCAATGAACCTAATGATGGGTCTAGAGAACAACTCTTCAGAAGAGCACCTGGAGTTGTCTAGTCTGGAGAAAAGGAGATTTAGGGGAGACTTTATCACTCTCTACCTGAAAGGATGTTGTAGTAAGGGGGATGCTTTTTTTCTCCCTAGTAACAAGCAACAGGACAAGAGGAAATGGCCTCAAATTTTGTCAGGTAAGGTTTAGACTGGTTGTTAGGAAAAAAATTCTTCACTGAAAGAGTTACCAAGTTTTGGAACAGGCTGGCAGGGAAATGGTTGCGTCACCATCCCTGGAGGTATTCAAAAGATGTGTAGATATCATGCTTAGGGACATGGTTTAGTGGTGAACTTGGCAGTACTGGGTTAATTGTTGGACTTGATGTTCTTAAAGGTCTTCTCCAGCCAAAATTATTCTATTATTATATTCTTTGATTTTACTACTACCTCCCATGCTTGGCTCACAGCAGGAGTGAGAACACGCTGTGGACAGACAGTTCTCCCAGTCTGGCTGCTTGGTACTTCAGAAATGCTAAGCCACAGTTTAGGAACTTATCTTTTAAGGCTTGTTCCTTTAAACAGTTGCAGATTACCTATGCAAAAGCCATCATAGATACTCATCACTTAAAACATTTCTCAGAATCCCTAAACTTTGGGGTGAAGTGCATAGTACAGCCTTAAAGCTATGCACAACTGCACCTCTTTCCATGACTAAATTATATAACATTAATAATGTTGTGGGTTTTTGTTTTCCCTCTATTACATCTTCCATTTTCCTCTATAGCACCAAGTTTCCAGCAGCTAGACTGATGCTGCTGGACACTCTGGGCTACATCTCCACTTAACAGAGAAGCACATGAGTACATTCAGTCTACTCAGGTGGCTGGACCTTCGAACTAAAGAATCTGTGCTTGACTTGGAAAATCTGATCTGTAGCAGATTGTCCCATCCCAGCTCAATCTATCCAGGACACTTCAGCAGAACACCTATAATTAGTGGCCAGTCTTGCCTGGGTTCTCAGAGTGCAGCCAACTCCAAGCTTGGGCTTGAATCAGCAGTAAGTGGAAAGGGAGGATTTATAATATGTGGTTGTGAGGAAATCTCTCTTGAGAACATGTGCTTAACTGATGATATAGACATGCTGAGTGTTATTCTGCTGAGAGCACTTTGTTCCTGCAACATTCAGATATTGCTTCAGGGCCCAGATGATCACGGGTACTGAGGCTCTTAGAAGAAATGTAAGCTTTCCACAGTGCTATTTCAGCAAGACACAGGTGGAGCTGTGTGATTTATCAGAAGTCACCCAGGGATACAAGAGTAATCAACCTCACCAAGCCGTTCCCAAAAGCACAGCCAGCCTTCATAGTAGATGTTGACTTAGTACACGGCGGCACAAGGAGTAGAAACTGATGCCTCTGTTGAATCCCATCTATTGTTATGAACTATTTACACAGATAATAGTTTGTTGGGGGGTTGATGATTCATTGAGATGTCTTAGTAGATTGTGCTTTCAGTAAAAGGAGTTACATCAAGACTATAACTCAGATTGCCAGTGCAATTTAGTCTCTGTGAGGCTGGTGAGGTGGCTAGATTTTGGCTAACTTGTCAGCAATTCAAATCCAGGATTTCTAAGCCAAAGCATTAGACTCAGTGGCAGGTGGCAGAAAAAGCCTCACATAGAGAGTTGGAAGTTCTGGAAAAAGGCATAAAATTGTCAACTGTGAGTTACACTTGCAGTCTAAAGATGATGCCACCTCACTGAAGCCAAATATGCAGTGCTTACAGTGTCTCCACTGTCTGGCATTATCTGCACTTGGTCTCTTAAGTTTCACTGGTTATTATCTCAACCAAATTCTCATTTATACAAAAATCCTTTATACAACCTGGACATTACAAACGTCTTGCACATTTCATTGGCATCTGCTGTAAAGTTGTTTGTCATTGGCAGAGCACTCTAGAAAGACCTTAAGATAAATGGGATTCAGGTCCCAGCTCTGCCCTGTGCACTGTGCTCTCAAACATATGTTGTGGAGTCTGTAACAGTTTGCTGTAGCAAGCAATTCACTGTGTAGTGGGTGATGAATGGGTTATAATATTTTACTTCTCTTGGCTAAGTACATGAAGTGACATGTGCAGTGAGCATATTCCAGAATTTCTTCAAGTATGGTCATGTAAACTCTCGTGTTCTTTGCAGAAGACAAGAGGAAATAAAGACTTCCATGTTTTTTCAATCAAATTGGTGCACTCTTTGAAGGTATTTACTCTGGTTTTGCCATTTTTGAGTATTAACTGCAACATAGTTTGGCAGAGTTATGCTTAAATGATGTTCTAACATTTGCCACTATGTAGACCTTGAGGGGAAGGTTGGCTGTGAGATTATTCTTGCAGGTACAGCTGTGTAGGGACGCTGCCCAGGTCAGGGAGCAGGAGGAGACACTGATCGGCAACAGAATCTGCCAAGATCTGGACAACCCTACAGGTTCTTTCTGTGCAGTTTCTCCATATACATTTGACTGAGATCTCTGGTGTATCTGTGAGATATCACTGATCACTCACTGTTGGCTTCTATTTGAATTTCAACCCAGGCTGCTGCCTGGTGGTTATCTCATTGGTCCCTGACATGAGTAAAACTCAGCCCATGTGAAAGCCAAGCAGAGAAACTCAGCAGGTGGGTGTGGGAGGAAACAAAACAAAACAAACCTACCACAACAAAACAAACAATTTTTTAAAATCCAGCTTTTTTGTATGTGCTATAATAAGACAAGTACTCATGGATGTTAAGGTGTATACCTCCCCTGACATCAGATACGTGAACAATTTTTGTTTTAAACAGAGAAAATCCTCATCCACATCTAACCTAATGTGCTGACTCATCTTTATGTACCATCTTTTTGTCCTGCAATTAGAGTACTAGGAATCAGGTTTTATGCTTGAAAAGTCATGTTGCTGTTAATAATAGGCTAAAGAGCAAAAGTGATTGAAATAAAGCTGCACTGTCAGCAGCATTTGCTTCTTGAGTCTGAATTTGCATACGAGTATGTAACATTACATAATTCACATATTTTCATGGAAGTGGATTATATGCATTGTCTTGCAAAGTAAATTACAAAACCCCAGCCAGTGTGTTACTTTTCTGGCCATTTATCATACTTACAGCATGTAAAGACGTTTTCTCCAATTTGCTTTTTTAACCATCAACAATAAGGTAAAAGCCTGAAAAAGATTCCTAGCTGGGTGTTTTCCTGTTGATTTATTTTGTCTTGTTAAAACCTTTTTCCTAAGCACAAAGTAGCAAAACACTTAAAATCTGTATGACAAAGATCTGGAGTTACAATAATTTTTAAAAATTATGGCACTACAGATACTTTCTATTGACTATATGAAAATAAGATGATCTTCTATAGATGTTAAATAACATTTCACCATTGATCCACAGACAGCAGTATTCATTGCACTGCAAGAAGTTACTTGCTGTGCAGGAGACCTCATAGAGATTCCTTGGCTCTGTCCAAGGCTGGCATCCACCAAGGTGCTCCATAGCCTCTTGGCTCTCCAAAGCCATCAGGGCTTTGGCTAACTGCTTCCAAGATCAGCTCTGATGTAGCACAGCTCTGTAACCTAAGATATTACTTCTGTGAAAACATCAAAGCTGGCAGAAAAAAATGTGTGAAGCCTTATCTGGAGCTTCTGCACCTTGTCTCAGGAGCTGCCTTTGTCTCAGGCCTTTGCTGCAGCTGCATTGTAGCTGTGGTGGCCCCATCTCCTCCTTAACCTGACCTTGCATTGCTGATTTTGACTTTCTGGATGCACCTTGGATTTTCCTCGTCACCACAAGCTTGTGTCTCAAAACATAGCACATAGAAGCAGCTGCCTCTGCCTTCTCAGAGACTTTGTCCCACATGGAGCTCATGAGGGAGGAAACAGCTTCCCAGGCCATTCCCTGCAGTGGAATTTTCCCTTGCCAATTGACAAAAACCTTACACTCTCATGGGAGACTTTCACCATGTGATCCAATTTCTGGAGTATGACTGGGACAGTGTTTTGACAGAGATGCTGGACTAGCTGAAGGACGTGCCCATCCAGGTCTCCTGTTCACAAGTAAAGGCAAGCTGTCTGTGGATATGATGTTAGACAGCAGCATTGCCCAGAATATCTATGAGATTGGCAGATCTGATCTGCCAATTAAGATTCTGAAGGAAGTGAGAAAAGCAAGCAAGAGAGTAATAGCCCTCAACTTTAGGGGAACAAACTCTGTTCAGGGACCTGATCAGCAGGATCCCATGAAAAATTGTCCCAAAGAGCAATGTTCTACAGGACCCATATATGGATAATTAAAGAGTCTTCTCTAACTAGCCAACCACATGCCTGTTACTGAGCTTGTAAGTCAGTACTACTAACTCACAATGACATCAGCTGGTAGCTGGCGATTATCCCTCACAATATGCCACTGTTTAACTCGTGTTGATGTCACTAATTACACTGGCACTTGCTAAATAATTCAAGCTTCCTTGAAGCTTGGTTTAATCATGCCCACTAAGCACAGACTTACACTGGAAAGTACACAACACTTGCTGTCCCAAATTTCAACACAGAAAATGACCTCTGGCTGAGGCTGCCAGATACATTGTTTTTTCTGCACTTGTCTTTTTTTTCCTGATAAGAAATAATTTCCAGGTGGAATCTGAAAACTCTGTGCTGTAATTAGTGCTGCCCAAGCATGGTAATAGATGAAGCACCCAGTATGCTATATGCATGACATATCTCCTCACAGCCATGTCAGTGGTTTGGATGCTGCAGACTTAGGGCACATGTAAAGAGGGCAAATTAAAGATGTGTGGGCCATCCAACTAGTAGTGCTCCTAATTACCAACTTCTGTATTTTTAAAAAGTATGGATAAAACATGGATCCAGCAGAGAATGACTGAGAGAACAAAGGCCATTTCACTTTGCACATTTAAAGTACTTGGTGCAGTGAGAGCTTGCTACAGCCTTGTTTAAAAAAAATAAAACCTGACAGTCTGGCAAGACTTGAAATTTTTATCTGAAAATTACAGTAAAAAAAAACCTCAAAACTGGTAAAGAGATTATTTGTTGAAGTTTTTCTCTAAGCTATACTGATTGGTGTCTTCTGTGTGTTCGGAATAAAGCAGAGATCCTTAGCTGTATCACAATTTAGGTAAGTTTCAAGACCATTGATAGACAGCAGAGAGGAAATAGCTCAAAACATATTAAAGAAATTTGCCTCAGCCTTAAAAAATGCAATAGTTTAATTAAGACTAGGAAAGCTATATTTCATCCACTCACCAGCCCACACATTCAAAATATATTACAGAAAGAACTCAGGCTCTCTGATAGTTTTTTTTTGTCATAATATAATATTTTGTACCTGCTCTTATGCCTATTCTGTATCTTTGCTGAGAAATTCAATGTTTTCTGAAATTAAATCTCTTCTGAAATAAGATAAAATTTTATTGTAAGTTACAACAACTAATCTTGCATAAGCCTAAAAGAGGTGGTTTTATTCAGGAAAGAGACAGAAAAAAAAAAAAAAAAAACACAAAATAAAACCATGGAGACAAGATTGTAGGACTTTGCATTTGAATCTCAAAATGGTGGTGTCCACTACCATTTCTTCCCTGAAGCAGTGAGGAAAACATCTTTTCTATGCAAGAACTAAATGGTTTTGGTCAGGCATTTCTATTTTTTTCCCTCCTAATTTTTTTTTTTTTTTTCTCTCTCTAATCTACTGATGGATTATTGTAGACTTTAGGAAACTTTATACTACAATGTTGTGGACAGAAGTGTGTATCAGAAGAGGTGACCAGTTCGTGCCCTTCCACATTTACACCTCTTGTTTTACCATCTGCCACATGGCATTGAGAGAGAGTCACTGAAATATTTATGTTCTTCAGACATTGTACAAGGAACTTGAGTAGTAAAAGGAAGATCGTATTTAACCCAAAGTTACTGTTTGCCTTTTTCCATTTGACTGCAGAGTTTTTGCATAAAATCCCTCTGTGCCTGGCTTCTCATCGCCAGCCAAGATAAACAGTTTACAACATCATTGTAGCACCAACTGCACCGTTACATTTACATTGCCTTTAGGCTGATAAGAAGTGCCTTCATTTTCTTTTTTTATTAGACACATTACTTTCATTTGGCATTTGAAAGTTGTTTCTTCTAACTGAGTAATAGTTAATCAGTCTGAAGGTCCTTCCATTAATTCACTTTACGTTTTCTCCCAGCATATTCTTAATTCTTATCTCCTTCAAATATTGCTTCATTTGTAATTTTATACCCAAATCCTCTGATCTAAACATAAAGCCCTGGGAGGCTTTATTATTATTACTGTTATTCTTTTCTCTGTGTTTTCCCCTGTCCAGTGCTTCTTCTGAATCTAGTAATTTGATCTAGCAAATCAAATCTAGATTGTAACAGACATTTTAGAAATGAGGCTACTGGCGTTTTTAGCACTACATGGGATTTACAGCACGGTGCTTCAGAACACCACAGTCAAATTTTCTTGTTACCCTTTTAAGTATCTTTGAAGCACATTTGGGTATCCTATTAAGAGTGGGGTTTATTTCCAGTTATGTTGTTCTTTCAACTTTGCCTTCAACCAGAGCAGGATTGAGTCTTTAAATCTGAATTTATTCTGAGAAATTAAAGATCAGAAGTTAAGGATTGTTATATAAGACAATATCTTCAGATAACAATGTTGTAAACAACATACAGTGCTCCAATGACTTAAGTTATGGAAGCGTTTGTCATGTGTAATGTTTCTGGCCACTGGAAATTAATATTGCTCTTACTAGTCCATTTTACTTGTTTAATCATTCCTTCAGAATCATTACATGCTTTTTTTGTTCAGATTTTCTGATACAGTGTTAAATACACTTGCAAAATCTACTTGTTTTAGTCATCCATCAGAAATCTATCCAGCATTTTTAACCATCTGACACACATATACACACACAATCAGTTTCTTTCTATGCTTTTGGGAACATCTCTATCATTATGTTGGAGTGAATGTAATTGTACTTTTTATTATGACAAAAAACTCCAAGCACAGTTCAGGGAAATACAGGCTCTGCATTTCAGAACAAGCCAGGCTGATGAAATATCTTCCTTTGCTTGAGACATTTCCACACAGAAAATAGTTAACATACTGGAATCGCCATTATCTCCAGCATGCAGCAAATCCTAATTACCATGGAAGATGAATAGCCCACAAGTTTTACTCTGAAAAGTTTAACAAGTGTTATTATTCTGTTTAGAATAGGCACAGGTAAGTTGGCACAAGTCCAACATCACACTCAGTAGAAAACAGAGCAGGGCAGTGACTTTATCTTTCCCTCATCTTAAACAAGCAGCTCAGTTAGGTAACTGTCCTCTCATACTCCAGATTCAAAATAAAAGTCTTCGGTTTTCCAATAACACTCAAACATTTAGGATACCTTTCCTCCTCTCAGGTCACCTTGAACTTGTTTTAAGGTTTAAGGTTTTAATTGCCTCCTCCCTAAAGGTGTTCAAGGCCAGGCTGGACGAGGCTTCGTGTAGGCTAGTCTAGCTTGAGGTGTCCCTGACATCAGGTCATTACCTGACAATCTTTAAGGTCCCTTCCAACCTTAACCATTCTATGATTCTATGAATTCTTTCTCTTTTTGCTCCCCTAAACTAGAAGTATTATATGCCCCCTATTGATATTCTATTTCCTTTTTCAGACAGAAAATGACATTATCCTGAGTATCCTCCACTCCTCGGTCACTTTTCTTTTGTTTGGTTTGTCTGATACCTAGTTTGATGCACTTGATTCTTCAAGACTATGTTAGATAACACTCTGATTTTCTCTTTCACAAAGATGTAAAATATATATGTTAACTTGAATCAAAAAATACATATCCATCAATAGAAAATGTCAAGTAGTAATACAATCCTGTTTCAGGATAACCATACTGAATTATTTATAGAAAATCCGCTGTATCTTAACACAAAATAATGCTTAAGTAACTTCTCCTGGATATATCCATATAGATTTCCAGAAGTACTGAGAGGGGGGGTGGGGGGGGAAGAGAGAGAGAGAGAAAATACAAGAAAGATCACATCTGGAAATTCAGTAAGTGTAAAATATTACCATTTTAAAAGTTAGACTAAAATGCCTCATTATTTCATCAGCTTGCAGAGGAGAAACCAGAAGCTTCTCTAGTTATTCTACAAGATGAGAACAAGCAAGCAGAACTTACTACACACATTCACCTTTTTCTTCTGTTGAGAACATATGAGCTTTAGTTACTTGGTATGAAGACATACAGGAAATGTCCGCAGACATCACAATGTATTTTAAAATGTTAAGGTTGCAAAACCAAGTATTAAAAATTTACAAAAATCTAGGTTTGCTCTTACAGTGTCATTACTGATGCTCCCATGTGTGGCAGCTCTGACGCTTTTCAGCTGTTGAGGATCCTCTCTGTGCTTCATTCTGCTTCATCCCAGAAAGAAGGATCAAAGTATTCAGACAAGCAGTTAATGTCCTGGTTGGAGCCAGAATGAAGCCAATTTTCTTTTTACTAATATCTTTTTCTTCAGTGAACTCTTTTAAACAGCACACTTCCTGAAAGCAGAAGCAAGCTTTTCTGCTAGTGGACAAATAATACTCAAATGTTATAAGTTACTGCTGAGAGACTAAGGGCACTTTACTCCGCTTGTTGAATCTGCTGCTGCTTTGGACACTAAGGGAACAGAAAAGTTGTATCTACAAACCTCCTGTAGGGAGGATCAGACTAGACAGATGGCAAAATTGGCTAAACAGATTATTCCAGACCATCAGGTCATGGTTGGTATAAATTCAGGGATCATGGAAGTGAAGTTCTCTCTTCTGTCTATGGCTGACATCCAGGAAGGACTGCATCTACCCATCTCCTTTGATCCCTAGGCCCATGCATTCCTAACCCTCATATCTCTACCCTCAGCTCTTCTCCACTCTGCCACAATCTCCAGAGGTAGTCCAGGACCTTCTCAGGACTGTCTGCAACTCAGGGAAAGTGCTGTGAGAGTTGCTGGAGGTGGGGGGAGTTGATAAAGTTTTTGCAAATTCCTGCACATATTTGTATATATTTGTACGTATTTTCTTTTATCACTGGTATTTCATTAATTCTGCCTAGTTTAGTATTTAATCTGGAAGCCTCTCTCCTTATTCTCCCTCTCCTTTCCCTATCTGGGTGGGAGGGTGAGGGGATAGAGAACATTATTGTCATTTGTTTAGCTGCCAGTCCTGCATGAAATTGTGACAACTACTCACCTTGTGAATTAAATTGCTGGACAGTCAGGATGTTGAAACTCTCTAATTCTGCTTTATGTGCTGTTTTTCATGTGCAGTCCATGCTTCTTCATGCCCTTCTCTGCAGCTTTGGGGGCAGCCAAATCAATTCCCAAGGAGGGCTATTGCCCAGAGGCAAAGTACCCTGCTGTGCTGAACTTGCTGCCAGCATGTGTTCTCCACTTCAGTAGCACAGGAGGGAAAAGACTCAGAAAAAAAGCCCCACTAAAAACCTTTAAATTTCTGCTAGGAATGGACCTCTTTATCCCAAAGGCAAGAATCACCCAACTACATTAGTACTGGATGATCCCACATGGCTTTTCCTTGTAGTCAGTGCCTCATTCAATGTACCCCTCAGCACAGCACCCTGAAATAATCCATCTTTCTGAGATGTATGGAGACTGAGATGGCTTCTCAAGTCCATTTGCATGGGATGTGTCTAGTTTTCTGCAGTTCAGTTAAAACCTAGGGATAATATTTTTTGCTTCTAAAAATCCTTAGGACTGTTCTTTTAACACTAGCATTATTTTCTATGGTAACATAATTATTTGCTAAATGCATGCATAAAAAGTGGCAAAAGCCAGTAGATACACTTATACAGGTGCCTTACTTTCACAGGCTTTTAACTTGCCTGAACCTTTATTGAAATTTTAAAAGAAATTCAATACTGTATGGAAGATTAAATGTTCAGGAGAATTTTACTGAACAATTAATGTTATAAAAATACTTACTAGAATAATTGTGTACAACTCATATATTTGTTCTGCACTCATTGAAGTATGTCAGTGTGATCACGTCAAATAATTTAGAATAAATCACTGGAATTTAACATCTCCATCAATAAATCATATATTAAAAAACTTGCTTGATTGAACAGTGTAATTATTATTAAAATAAAACCTTTCAGATGCTATTTTTTTCCTAAGTTTTCTGTCAAATGAAAAACTGTCAGAAATGCATGATACCCAGGAGAACAGTATGCGATATACAACAATGCAGTGGAGAAAAACAAAGGTAACATGCAGATTGTGCTACTTACCAAACAAAAGAAAATAAAGGTTAGTCGAAAAGATGCAAATAAACTCAATTTTTACATAACTATAGTGCACTTCCAATGAGCTTTTTAATCCAACCCAAAAAAAGTATCTGAAATACTTGGGTTGAATTTATTTTATTTTTTTTTTAAAGAATTCTGTTACTGTGTTTCTCTAAGAAAGAACCAAGATTATGAGTCTGTATACTTAAATTACAGATGGCTGTGGTAGTTGAGACAACTGTCGCCTTAAAATCTCTAGGTCCTAAAGTCCATTTATCTAACTTTAGATGAATATACATTTATTGGAAAAATCCAATAAAACCCTCTTGCTTGTGTCCTAGGCATGGATAATTACGTTTACACCTAACTCAAGAGAAAGAAGCTTGAAATGCTGATGTAGGCCTTTAAAATTCTCTAAAGTCTTGCAAAATGGAGTTACACAGTACGAAGAGGCAAGATAACACTTCACCTGTTTGAATGTACACATCAGTGACTACACAGATCAGCACTCAAAAAATTGACAATTATGCATAATATTACAACAGTTAAATTACCTGTGAGGAAAAAAATAACTAAAATTAAACTAGCTGTGAGAATTAAGAAAAAAAACAAAAACAAAAACAAAAACAAACCCAAAGAAAATAGAAAATCTAATATACAGGGATGGAGAAATGTGAACAAATAGAAACAGCACTTCAAAGCCATAGAAACAAAATACTTTAGAAAAATAATTTTGTCTCACCAGGAAAAGAATGCAGTATTTTAAATTATTCTGGAGTGAAATAAACTATGTATTTATGAAAGACAGACTATGCGTTTTTTACATACCCAAAACTTGGATTTGTACACCCGAAGCATATATACTTTCACTTCAGAACGGGCAAGTGATGAATGTAGAAGCTGTGACAGAATTTGCTTTTCATATTTTTTAACACACTTCTTTCCAGAAAAGTGGGAAATTACTGGCATCCAGAAAAAGGGAAATCACAGAGCTTCACCCCAAAATGCTAGGAATCATGGTGTTTCTCACTGCTGTGCTAATCTTTAAGACACTTTTCACTGAAATCTAAAAGAGTGTTGTCCTGGTTTGAGCCAGGATGAAGCCAATTTTTCTTTTTACTGATTTTTTTCCTTCAGTAAGCTTTCTTGTAACTAGCAACAGTGTGTTCTGCTAGGCTGATAAGACAGTGGAATGTTTTTCTAACTACTGAGGCTTCAAGGCTGCACCTGCACTCTGCCAGCTCAGACACTATGGGGAGATCTGTGACCCCCCCGTAGGAGGCTGAGTTAGATGGACAGTAAAATTGGCCAAAGATATTCCATTCCATATATCTACGTAGCTCAGAGGAAGGTCAGAGATCACAGAAGACAACTTCCTTCCTTCTTCTTCCCTTCTCTTCCGTCCATGGCCGGCGTAGAGGGAGGACTCTGTTCATCCATCACCGTCGATCCTCAGGCTTGATCTCTTGTGACCCCCATAACTCTCTGCTTTCTCCAGCAGCAGCTTTGGGATTCCTCGGGACTCTTCCCAGTTCAGGGAAGTGCTGTGGGAGTTGCTGAGGGTGGGGGGTGTCAATTTATAGACTGGTAAATATTTATACCTGTTTAAAATGTCCTTCTATGCCTCTCTTTCTGTGAGATCTAGTTGGAATTTTTAGTCTTTCTTTTGAGATCTGTGTAGTTTTAAAAAAAATAATTCTTAAGGACTAGGTCTTGCCTCTGAATGCATAAAAGCTATGGCATTGCATGTGCTATTTCTATGGAGGAAACATTTAGAAGTCACTACATTGCTTTCAAATGACCCTTTGTGTTGTTTCAACAGAGCAGTTCTAACCAGAAAGTCAAACTGTTCAGACCTGGTTTTGATTTGGATTCAGTGCTTACACATACGGAGCACAGAGGAAAAGGAGAGGAGTGTCCCAGCTCCTCCAACCCAGAGCTATATTTGAGCTGTTTTTCTAGAAGACTCAGCGGAGCCCATTTTATACTGAACTAATGGCAAATTATCCCAGTTCATTTTTCTTGCAGGACTTCCTGGTTATAATATCAATTACTCGTGAGAAAGACTTGCACACTCATAGCTAGTATTTCTTTGGGGAATCTGTTATCATCGTTGATATTTCATGGCTTGCAAAAAAGTAATTAATTTGTAAATTAATTTTGTAAATGTCCATTTTCTTGTTCATGTTGAGGTCTATAAACTGGGAAAAAGTTCCAGCTAACACAAGAAAAATGCAGTGTAATGCACCTAAAGGCACAAAGATGAGTGTGTTAGGTTGCTTGTGTGACAGTTTGAGAAAAGATAACCAAATGACAGCTTCAGTATTAGGATTTTTAATTTTGCTGTGTCCATGACTAAGATTTCTTGTTCTGAAATCTTGTGAGAGAAGGACAGTTCTAATTCTGTGGGGTTGTCCATGTAGAGTGGTTTTTGTATGCGTTTTGCTTGCAGCACATAGGATCAAGCTTTTTTCTCACTTGAAGTCTTTCTTCTCTATACCCCATTCGCTTTGAAAGAAGGGGTTCAGTGTGTTTAGTATGCCTCTGTCACTGATCTCAGAGATGTACCTGCTTACACAAACTAACTTTCTACATAACTTGCTTCTTTGATCTGCATACTTTTAGAGAATGCAAGCAGCCAGTGCTGCTACCATAAAAAGAACATTTTGGGTATACACTGAGGATTTTATCTTACATGTTCCTTCTCAAGAGCAATTACCGAACATGATTTGCAAGAGATACTTTCTTTTCTTGAAGGACCAAGGCCTTCACGTTAAATATACTTTAAAAAACATTTGACATTTGATCCATGAGTCATCTTAGTTTAATTAGTTTTGCCATATATTATGATGCCTTTATTTAAAATAAAAATTGCTCGGATGGATATCTGTGCTAGAACCGAGTCTTTTTGCTGACCTGTCTTGTGGCTGTCATCAGGAAACCAAGAATTTCCAAGTGTTTTTAATTATTAATTTTCCCATTTAATAATGTTATTAAATTATTAGTTATAATGTATTTATTAAACTTTCAATCTTGTGTGGATGAAGAAGCAAGTCAGTTTGCTCTTCTTACTGAGCCAAAGAGTACCGCTGTCACCGTTTGACTCAGGTCCGACAACAATGCTCTCGATCCCCCCTCCTCCCAACCCAGGTAGGGAAGGAGAGAGAGAAAAAGAGAGACTTGGCTGGATTGAAAACTAAACTACACAGCTTTAATTAAAACACTAATGAATCATACAAGAAAATATATATACAATTATATACAGATAGATTCAGGTGTAGGCAAAAGCCTCTCACCACCCCCCACCCTCAGCAACTCCCACAGCACTTCCCTGAACTGGGAAGAGTCCCGAGGAATCCCAAAGCTGCTGCTGGAGAAAGCAGAGAGTTATGGGGGTCACAAGAGATCAAGCCTGAGGATCGACGGTGATGGATGAACAGAGTCCTCCCTCTACGCCGGCCATGGACGGAAGAGAAGGGAAGAAGAAGGAAGGAAGTTGTCTTCTGTGATCTCTGACCTTCCTCTGAGCTACGTAGATATATGGAATGGAATATCTTTGGCCAATTTTACTGTCCATCTAACTTAGCCTCCTACGGGGGGGTCACAGATCTCCCCATAGTGTCTGAGCTGGCAGAGTGCAGGTGCAGCCTTGAAGCCTCAGTAGTTAGAAAAACATTCCACTGTCTTATCAGCCTAGCAGAACACACTGTTGCTAGTTACAAGAAAGCTTACTGAAGGAAAAAAATCAGTAAAAAGAAAAATTGGCTTCATCCTGGCTCAAACCAGGACAAGTGTGTATCTATGTGGCATGTAAAAGTGGTGTTTAGTCATCTTGAAAAAAAGAAGATTTTCTCAGTTGCATTCATGAAAATTTAGTGAAAGATAGGAAGTGAAAATTTGCCTATGAATCAGAGAAAAGAGGAAAAATCTAACAATAGGATATAAAAATAAATTTCAAGCCTATTATATGGCTTAAGGTCAGCTCAATAATGACACAAATGATGAATGCAATTTTTGTGACAGCACAGGATGTCAGATAGAAACATAGGATGAACACACAGAACATTTACATATTCATTATAAAACATACATAAATGAAAACTGTAGGAATAGTAATACAAATTTTTATTTTAAAGTGTAAAAGTCAAGTAACAGGCACCAAAATACCAAGAAGCAGCTGCATTTCAGGTTCCTGTATATTAACTTAAAAAGAAAATCAGATTTTCAGCCTAAGCTGAAAAACCTTTTATATGCTATTCTGTAGTTTAAATCAACAGATTTCAATTTTTAGAATCATCTATTCTCAGACAAAGTTTCATTGGAAGGTAAAGTATCTTCAGAAATTTCTTCTGATTGACAATTTAGTTATGGTTTGCCTTTGCCTCATTTAATTGCATGATCATGCAAGAGAAGATTAAATTAATACCTTTTTTCCTCTAAAGAGTCATTCAGTCCAGATTCCCTACATTATTTTTCACTAGATAATCAGGCATTTGCAAAAGCTGAAGACTAAATAATTAATCAGTCAATGAGTTGAAAACATTCAAAACTAATGAGCCAGGGTTTGTGTAAGAATCACAACTCCTGGAATGATGGAATATAAGTGTAGAAGGAATTTATATGTTTATTTAGACTTCGCCGTTACAAGCATTCAAAATGAATA
Source organism: Chaetura pelagica (assembly GCF_000747805.2). Taxonomy (NCBI): domain Eukaryota; kingdom Metazoa; phylum Chordata; class Aves; order Apodiformes; family Apodidae; genus Chaetura; species Chaetura pelagica. The sequence goes on along the minus strand of NW_009953496.1, from coordinate 812,749 downwards.
TCTATAGCCATTTTAAAGGTCAGCAGGCTTGGGTATAATGATGTTTTATATTCCAATCTGATTTTTTTTTAAGACTGCACCTGGTGTGAATGACTTTTGAATCATTCCTTGGTTTTTACTGAAATAGATCAGTTAGCAAAAGAAATTGCATTTCTCAGAACAACCCATTTAATAAATGGAGATTCTAATCTCTCTTGGAAAAGTTACAAGACACCTGATAATGTTAATGCTTCTGTACAATAGCTTTTTTTCTTTTTTTTTTTTTTTTCCTAATTCAGAGTTCAACAGGTAATATTTCCCTACTAACTCTGAATCACCAGGGCTTACCGTTACCCTGTGTCTTTGGAGATACTGTAATATATTGATACCGTATGTAGAGGTTGACTACCCCACTTTGCACTGTACCATGTTTTTGTCTGGTCTGACTGCTCAAAACAGAATTTTTATCAGGTGCTGACAGTCCATTCCTGTAGCAAACATCCCAGATGGAACCACAAAGGCTGATGACTCTTGGGATATCTCTCCTTTAATGCTCTGGTAAAAATGCTTTTGGGTTATTTCCAAGGGTTGTCCAAGACCAAAAGCTATGGGAAACTGGAGAACTGATAATCACAGATACAGTGCTTATCAGCTTTATCTGAGGTATACCATAGGATTTTTTCTTCAAGAACCATGGCAAATTTTCTCTTATTGCTCTTTCCGTATGTCTGGCCAATTAGCCCACACAAATAGAACTGTGCAAACAATTGTCCAAACAACAGGTTGCCCAGGGAAGCTGTGGATGCCCTCTCCCTGAAAGTGTTCAAGGCCAGATTGGACGGGGTTTTGAGCAACCTGGTCTAGTGGGACGTGTCCCTGCCCATGCAGGGGTGTTGAAACTGGGTGATCTTTATGGTCCCTTCCAACCCAAACCATTCTATGATTCTATGTTAGAAGAGGAAAGCAGATCAGACTTTTTGAATTTCTGAGGGGAGAAAGAAGTTAGAAGAGCAGAGGCTCACACTCTCTTTCATCAGTTACTCCTTGGAGAAGATAAACCCAATATGAAAAAAAAACAAAAAACAAACAAACAAACAAAAAAAACCCCCTATGGTTCAGTTGCAATTTACATTAAGGCAGTTTCTGATATTCTTTAAAACCAAGACTGGATTATCTTCTAACACGGGAATCCATGACAAAAGAGGATCTAGCAGAGATATAGCCCTACAGACCCTTGAACATGAGCAGTGGCAGCAGGTGATGCTGCTGGTGGAGGCAGCTCCCATCTGTGTCTCTGATCATTTGATGGGGGCTTAAAAAACACCTGTGGCACATGACACCGTTAAGAAATCTATTATCCAGGTCAAAAAATGTTTTTTAAAACAAAAAGGCACAAAAATGTGCCTTAGTGTAATCTGAGGCTATGAACAGTGACTCTTTTATTAAAACCCAGTTTTGTTGATAACAGTTTTTAAATGGTTTTCCAAACATGACATCCCTGCTCATCTACAGGTATGACTTAGTGTCATATTTCTCAGAACAAAAGAAGTCAAATCAAAAGTAAATCACTTTGATCAGTTATATTACCTATAGACATTTTCTTCATGACAGGTGAGAAACAGACTTGTTACTCACCATGTTCTAATTATAGTCTTAAAAGGATTTTGTAATACAGTATAAGATTAATTTTATATTACCGTTGCTGTCTTATACTATGTGGGTCAGAAAGTTGATTGGAGTTATGGCCTAGACTATGAAACCTTTATTTTATTGGCAGTGTCTTTACTTTTTTTCTTTTTTCTTTTTTTTTTTTTAATACAGAAAAAAGAATTCTATACTGTTATTTGATTTTGTTTCTAAATTAATTTTCCATCTCATCTGCTAAGGAAATGAGATGTGAAAGCAGTTCTCTACTGTATGTGAGGACATTAGTTGAGGAACATACTTTCAGACTTAGTCTAGCTAACACAGTAGCAGGGCTACATTTGTCTGTTTTTCCTACAAAATTAATAAAAACTGCACTAAAAAAAACCCACACTTTTTTTTTCCTCTGTGTTAATAAAAAAAAACCTTTAAATACAGAGAAAAAGGTATGTTTCAATGTGGCACATCAAAAATTATTGCTCAGGATGTCTTAAACTTTGTGTGACCCAGGAGGCTAAGCAGTACATCATTAAGATTTGGAAATGTCTCTCAGAATTTGTAAAATCTTCTGTTACATTACAAATGCATGAACCCCTGCACAATTAGGAGGACTGGCTCACTGATCTGTCACACCTGAAACTATAGAATTCTGATTTGGACCTCAATCATTTTCGCTTTACTGTAGTTGCAACAACTCTAGTAGAGTTATTCCATAACCTCTAGGAGGTTCCTCCAGTGCATTGATGATAACTTCTTAATGCAAATGGTGGACAAGCCGACTAGAAGAGGAGCGCTGCTGGATCTTGTACTAACCAGCAAGGAGAGCCTTGTTGAAGCAGTGGTGGTCAATGGCAGCCTTGGCTGCAGTGATCATGAGATGGTGGAGTTCAGGATCCTGTGTGGAAGGAACAAAATACCCAGCAGGACCAGAACCCTGGACTTCCACAGGGCAAACTTTGGTCTCCTCAATCATCTATTAAGGGAAATCCCATGGGACAGGGTGCTAGAAGATAAAGGAGCTCAATATAGCTGGTCAACATTCAAGGACCACTTCTTGCAAGCACAGGATCGGAGCGTCCCAATGGTTAGGAAATCTAGTAAGGGTGCTAGGAGACCTGCATGGTTAAAGAAGGAACTACTGGGCAAACTTAAGTGGAAAAGGAAAATCTACAGATCATGGAAGGAGGGGCTGGTCACGTGGGAGGAATATAGGACTGTTGTCAGAGGATGTAGGGAGGCAATTAGGAAAGCTAAGGCCTCCTTGGAACTTAACCTTGCAAGTCAGGTTAAGGATAATAGAAAAGGCTTTTTCAAATACATAGCTAGCAAAACTAGCACTAGAGGCAATATTGGCCCATTGAGGAATAGAGGTGGGAGCCTGGTGACAGAGGATATAAAGAAGGCAGAGGTGCTGAATGCCTTCTTTGCCTCTGTCTTCACTCCTGCAGGGTCTCCCTATGAGCCCCAGATTCATATAGCCCCAGAAGAAGTCAAGATAGAGGAAGAGTTTGACATGGTAGATGAGGATTGGGTTAGGGATCAGTTGAGTAATCTGGACATCCATAAATCAATGGGTCCAGATGGAATGCACCCAAGGGTGCTGAGGGAGCTGGCGGAGGTCATTGCTAGGCCACTCTCCATCATCTTCAGTAAATCATGGGCAACAGGTGAGGTGCCTGAGGACTGGAGGATAGCAAATGTCACTCCAGTCTACAAGAAGGGCAAGAAGGAGGACCCGGGTAACTATAGACCGGTCAGCCTCACCTCCATCCCTGGAAAGGTGATGGAACAACTTGTTCTTGTGACTATCTCCAGGCACATCAAGGACATGGGGGTCATCAAGAGCAGTCAGCATGGTTTTATCAAGGGTAAATCATGTTTGACTAACCTCATAGCCTTCTATGAGGAAATTACTAGGTGGATAGATGATGGTAGAGCGGTAGATGTGGTTTATCTTGATTTCAGTAAAGCATTTGACACCGTCTCCCACAGCATCCTTGTGGATAAGTTGATCAGGTATGGGTTTGGTGACCAGGAAGTGAGGTGGATTAGGAACTGGTTGAAAGGAAGGAGTCAGAGAGTTGTAGTCAATGGGGTAGAATCTGGTTGGAGGTGTGTTACTAGTGGAGTCCCACAAGGGTCGGTGCTGGGACCGGTGTTGTTCAACATCTTCATCAACGACCTGGATGAGGGTATAGAATGTACCCTCAGCAAGTTTGCTGATGACACTAAGCTGGGAGGAGTGGCTGACACACCAGAAGGCTGTGCTGCCATTCAGAGAGACTTAGATAGGTTGGTGAGTTGGGCGGGGAGAAACATGATGAAATTCAACAAGGGGAAGTGCAGAGTTTTACATTTGGGGAAGAACAACACCATGTCCCAGTACAGGTTGGGGGCTGAACTGCTGGAGAGTAGTGTAGGTGAAAGAGACCTGGGGGTCCTGGTAGACAGGAGGATGACCATGAGCCAGCAATGTGCCCTTGTGGCCAAGAAGGCCAATGGCATCCTGGGGTGCATTAGAAAGGGTGTGGTTAGTAGGTCAAGAGAGGTTCTCCTCCCCCTCTATTCTGCATTGGTGAGGCCACATCTGGAGTATTGTGTCCAGTTCTGGGCCCCTCAGTTCAAGAAGGACAGGGAACTGCTCGAAAGAGTCCAGCGCAGAGCTACGAAGATGATTAGGGGAGTGGAACATCCCCCTTATGAGGAAAGGCTGAGGGAGCTGGGTCTCTTTAGCTTGAAGAAAAGGAGACTGAGGGGTGACCTCATCAATGTTTACAAATATGTAAGGGGTGAGTGTCAGGGGGGCGGAGGTAGGCTTTTCTCAGTGATGACCAGTGATAGGACAAGGGGTAATGGGTGTAAATTGGAGCATAGGAGGTTCAAGGTGAATATCCGAAAAAATTTTTTTACTGTAAGAGTGACAGAGCACTGGAACAGACTGCCCAGGGAGGTTGTGGAGTCTCCCTCACTGGAGACATTCAAAACCCACCTGGATGAGTTCCTGTGTGATGTACTCTAGGTGACCCTGCTCTGGCAGGGGGGTTGGACTAGATGATCTCTCGAGGTCCCTTCCAGCCCCTAAGATTCTATGATTCTATGATAAATATATATGTGCAGCTGAAGCTGAGAGAGCCACAGCTCTTTAACATCACTATAGAAGCTCATCTTCATTGTCTGCCACATTTCATAGAATCATAGAATCATTAAGATTGGAAAAGACCTTCAAGATCATTGAGTCCAACCATAATCCAACTACCTATATCCTGAAGTGCCACATCTAAATGCTTCTTGAACATCTCCAGGAATGATGACTCCACCCACTCCCTGGGCAGCCTGTTCCAATGCCTCACCACTCTTTCAGTAAAGAATTCCTTCCTAATATCCAACCTAAACCTTCTCTGGCACGACTTAAACCCATTTGCTCTCGTCCTACCGCAAGTTACCTGGGAGAAGAAACCAACACTGGCTTCCCTACAATCTCCCTTCAGGTAGTTGTAGAGAGTAATAAGATCACCCCTGAGCCTCCTCTTTTTCAGACTAAAGCACCCCAGATCCCTCAGCCGCTCCTCATACAACATGCCCTACAACCTCCTCAACCAGCCTTGTTGCTCTTCTCTTCATACACTCGAGGACCTCAATGTCTTTCTCATACTGCGGCGCTCAGAACTGGAAGCAGTACTCAAGCTGTGGTCTCACCAGGCCTG
>NW_009953496.1:744942-807390 GCF_000747805.2 Chaetura pelagica | reverse complement strand
ACTCTTTTTGATACAGGCCAGGATGCCTTTGGCCTTCCTGGAAGCTTGGGCACATTTTTTCTCTACTCTCACTACACTCAAGAGTTGCCTCTGTGTCCTTTTGCACTGCAAGTTCTCTGGGACAGAGACTATTTATGACTTTTTAGTCAGTGTTTCTGGACATTTCTTTAAAGCTAATCTGAAATAATAATAGTCTTCAGACAGTGTTTAGACAAGGTAGATGCAATTACTGAACCAAGGCCCTTCCATGATAATGCATTGCCTACAAATTCCGTAATAATAATCCTACTTTTTCTTGAAATCTCTTTTTGCCATTTTTTAGTCACATGAGTGGCTTGTTGTTAGTCAAAAGCTGATCACAGTCTTATCCGTGGGAGCATTTTGCAATTTCTCTTGCATCCATAACATATCCAGGCAGTCCATCTCAGAGAGTAGCAAGTAGCAGTATCTCTTCTGTGCCCTTAAACTTCATACAGCTTGCTTTGTCTGACCATCAATCCATCACATAATGTTCTCTGTATTTCCATCTGAGTACCCATACTGACAGTAGGGAAGGAAACACTGCTGTGTCTTACAGGTCATCCAAGCTGATGGATGCTTACTGTCTATATTTTGTTGCAATATCAAGTGCTTTCATTTTTCAGGATTTGTTCCAGAAAAGCAGGTCATCTTTCAGAGACCTCTACTCAGACTAAAGAAAAAGGCAAAAAAGCAAAACACACACACACAAAAAAAAAAGCAAAAACCCAAACCCCAACAAAACACCAGGAAAATTATCTTTTGCAATGGGATTCAAGGTTTTATTCATTTGTTCTCATTTGGTAGCCAGCAAGCCTGAGATACTCAATAATGTTTTAAGCTTTCCCACCATCCAGGTAGACCCCAGAGATTAAAGTGTTTTAAGGCATGACTAAGAAATTCTCTTTCCGTATATTCACATGTGAGTGGAGAAAGCTTGAATTTCGAATGCTAACAAGCAGCAGCTAATTAGGTGTATGTTTGCTATGATGAGTGTCTGAAACTGAACCTCTGAATTTTTTAAGTCAAGCAGAGGGCTGCTTGGTAGCTGCATCTTATGTGGCCTGGTTGTAAATATTGGTGATACTCCCACTGAACAAAGTGAGACATCTTGAATCCTGCAGCTAATAAAAAAACATGAGGCAGAACCACTAATTAGAAGGCTAACCATGTCTTGTGCTTCTGCACAGAAGCTATTTAGACCAGGAAAATGGGAGATTTGGGGACCAAGAAAGAAGAGCTGGTACCAAACAGAAGTTGTATCAGAGAAGAGCAGCAGTCCTGGAAAGTAGAAGGCAAAGATCCCAGCTGCAGGAAACGTCCTGGAAATCTGGGAAGAACCTCAAGAACAGAGTGCTGTGTGGAGATAATGCCAGGGATGTCCAGGGACCTTGTTCAGTGACACCAAAGGCTGATACCTAAGAGCAGCGGATCAGTGAGAACTGGCTCAATTTTCTGCACAACTGTCCTGGAGTAGCAATTATTTCCTTGCAGGGAAGGGAAGTCAGGACGTAGGGAACAAAAAACTGTGGGGAGAGAGCAAGTGAGTGTGTGAAACAGTCATATAGGGCAAAAAGCTCTCACGTTGATGGTCCTTAGATAAATCCTAGTATTCAGATCCTCTATGGATTGTGGTTTACTCATTCTCACCTGTGACAACTCTTAACCTGTCTGTCCTTGTTTGCTTCCATCTACTGTCTATCTTTCCTCCTACACCTCAGCTAAATTGTCTATTAAAAGCTTCCATTTCAAGACTTGCCACTTCCTGCAAAGATTGTAAAAAAAAAATAAAATAAAAAATCCTGGCTCTTTCTATAAAGCAGTGAATCATTGTAAGAATTCTTTCATTTCCAAAATAAATTCAGAATTTTGTGCTGCTTTACTGGCTGCTACCTTCTCTCTATCTGGATCTATTACTTGCTCTCTAATTGTTTCCAAGGAGCCCTAGATGGCTGGGACAAAAGCAGCACTTATTTCTCTTGAGCTTTAGGCCCACACACTTCATTGTTTCAATATAATAGACTTATTATGTTCCTCTTCAGAAAGGTCATACAACACTGCCTGTAAGGGATCACCTTTCAGGTGCTGCATTTGCTATTATCTTTCCTCTTTATGAGTTGAAGTGTGTGAATAATGTCAAGGGGAAATAGTCTATTCAAATTTTTAAATAAAATTAGCTAACTTGACACTTCATGAACAAAGAGGGATCTGGGGGCAAATGAAAGACCATAAGAAAGCAAAACTGCAGGTTGTTAAACTGAAATAAAATACTGCCCAATGAAAGGAAGACCTGTCAGAAGTAACACAGTTGATCCCAAAAACATAAACCTGATTTAACTGTACCATTAAGTTAACATTTTCTTTGAGTTACCCAGCTGTCTGTCGAGCCTAGCCTTGCAAAGTTTTGATTGGCAAACAATATCTTGAAATATAGCAAAAATCTGAAAACCTTGTTTGTTGAAATTTCAAACAAAATATTTTCCACAATTTGAAATGCTGTGCACCCTGATCTGTGACAGTATGTAATGTTGTGAGTTTTAATATTTTTGCAAAGTGCAAATGCAGCTTCTCTGCCAACAGTTACCTTCATTAAAGCTGGACAAAGAATTTTCAAGAGTGGAAAATTCAGGAAAAATGTGGTTTCTGTAATTTCAAACTATTTATAAATTTGTCTTCAGTTTCACAAGTCCTTTCAAATTAGAGCACCTGAGTCTTTCCCAGACTTATGACTGTTGCCCCTTGTTATGTCACTCGACATTACAGAGGAGATTCTGGCTCTGCAATCTTTGTAACTGTGTTTTTGGTCACTTCCATCCTGCATTCACCTAACTAAAGCTCAGCTGCTTCAACCTCTGCTTCTAACTTGTGTGCTCTAGGTCACCCTTGGACACTTGAGCAGCCTTTCATTGCACTTCATTTTCCCCATGTCCTTCTAAAACTAGGCAATCCAAAATTAGATAGTATTAACTTCATGAGGTTTGTCAAGGTCCTTGTGTATTGAAGTGCTGCTTGTTTTGGTGGGCTCTATGTCAGGCACCTCCACCCATACACATACAGTGCTGTATTTGGTGTTTGGGAAAATCAGAAGCTTCTCAACTTATTCCTGCTTCCAGCCTTCACACCAAAGCTGTTTTCTTAAATGAAGAAAAGGTTCTGCAGACACAGCTGAGACTCCCTCATCTTAAGCACAGATAGCTTATAGTATGGTTATTAATACAACTTTCTGGGAAGAGTAATCGGGATCAAACCCCAGGCAAAGGAGGGAATCATTGTGCCTGTCCACAGTCACAGAGAGGAACAGCAGGACCACCACTTCACTCTCTGCAAGTTTTGCTTGTGTATTTAGCCTTTTTTCCCCCTGCCTCTCCTTGTTTGTCCCTGAAAACAAAACTTTACGTTTTGATGTCAGCGGACTATTTTACTTGACACGAAGCAATGTCTTGGCCTTGGTAAAGAGAATGAAATTGAAAATATATACTTTTCATTAAAGTCTCATCCCAAATTATGTTTTTACATGATGAATTGTTTGCCTAGCTAGAGCCAGCTCTAGTATTTTCTCTAATCCCACACTTTACCTTTTAATTCTTGTAGTTTCAAAAACACTGAAAATTACATACATTACCACAATATTTAAAGGATTGAATCTTAAAGCAAAATAGCATAAGAGTATTAATACTTTTCTTTAAAATTAGAGAGCAAACTTTTCTTCTGCATCAGTCTGAAAAACACATCTCTGTCATCCAAAACAGGACACTAATCTCTGGGCAATTTGCTTGGAGTTAGTATCGTTTAGCATAATTATTTTCTAGAAAATTCTTTGCAGAGTTAAGATTTCCTCCTGAACAAGACAGTGTATATTAACAGTGACCCAATCTGAAGATTACATTTATCATCACTTCATACACTAATTTTAAAGCTGTCTTCAGTGTCACTGATTTAGAGACGCATCTTCAAGGACCCATTAAAAACACACATCCAGGAAATTATTCAAGAAAGAGATTTCCTTTCCTTATACAGATTTCCTAGAGTTCTAACTTTTTTCAGTTTGTTATATAAAACACAACAGCAGAAGCTTTTTCTTCCTTGTCTTCCAGCATCATTTTTTCAGGTAGTAATTTCTTTCATGTGCTGAATCTACTTAAGAGTTGGCTTTTGTATTTTGATTGTTTCGTTGCTTTCCAAAGATTTCTTTCTTGGAAGAGCTGAAGTACTCACGATACCTTCTCTAGTTCTTCTTTCTTCTTTAAAAACACCTGGAAATGTAAAGGTTAATAAATATGTACATTTTTGAAGATGTCTGAATAGTTGTTTTGGTTTTTTTTCAATAATTTAAAAAAAATTACACTGTCTTTGGAGAGGATCTTTATTCAACAGTCCAGTGAAAACCCAGGCTCTCTTGTTACTATTTAGCAATTGCCTGTTAATTCCTAGAAAGTCCTTGTAAAACATTATGAATTAGACTTCATCAGAAAATAAAGAAAAACAAGAAAAACTATTTCTATTTAATAATAATTTTCTCCCATTTCATTTTGTAATGAGAAGGCCTTACAGGCAGTATCCCTCCCTAAAGAGTCTAGACATGATTTTGCTACCCAACTCACTAAGCTTCATGATGGGTTCTATCAAACAGGAAAAAATACACCTGCCAATCATCTCTTTATAGAATCATAGAATGGTTTGAGTTGGAAGGGACCTTAAGGATCACCTAGTTCCAACCCCCTTTATTCTCTCCTTCCCCAGAATGGTGCTCCAGCCCAGGTACATTCTATGTCTTAAAACAAATTTGGAACCACTGATCTCACAAACAGAAGGTATGGTTCCACTTTTACATCTAAAGCCTTTCAGGCTCAGCAGGGTCTTTTTCGCATGTATAATAAAATAAAAGATGTGCTGTGTAGGTAGAGTTTATGCAAAGCCTGCTTTTTTGATAGGAAAATCTCAACAGCTTACTAATGAAGAGAGATTGTACAATAATCCATGCAGCAGTAATTATGTAAAATACAACAGCAGTAACTAAAATGGAGAATTAAAAGGCTAAATGCTGAAAGTATTGTGGTTGGGATTTTACAAGAGAAAATACATAATCTTAAAAAAAAAAAAAAAAAAGTTGCAAAGCTTGGAGTGGGTCTTAAAATTTAGCTACTGCAGTTGATCTACAGTAAGGAACTGATATTCTAAGACATTATTTTCTGCTTATATCTTGAGCAGCTTGAAACTATTGTTTTAGGATTAAATACATCATTTAAAAAATCTCTTACTTAGTCAGTAGAAGCCTCGGTGGAATCCTTCAAAGTTGGTTAATATGGATAAGTAAAAAACCTATTTTGCAATTTCATGGACTTGTTGAATCTGCATCTGAAAACTTAATACAATTAAGATACCTGGTAGGGCATTGTCAAAAAAAAATAAATGTTTCACTGTTATAAACAGCACACTGACGTGAGTACTTCCAAAAATAAATAACTGCAAAAAATTTTAGAAGCATCTCATTAATTTGCTTATCAACACTACCTTGAAAGAAGGTATTAACTTCCAGTAAATGACTGGATTTTATCAAATCCATATCCTCTAAACACTCTCCCTGCTTAGATATGTCCTTGCAAATTCTGAGTAGTTTGAAATATTATAAAGGTTTTATTGAGTGTGCGAAATAATTAAATAAGGAACCCACTGCAATAGAACCAGAAGCCAGGTCCCACGAGTTTTGAGAATTAACTCAGAGCCTAAAGTGGATAAAGGCAAAATGTGTGAAGGCTGACTAACAAATGAGTTAGAAAATCCAAGTCTCTTTCAATTTTAAGTAAAAGCATTCCTCTTTTTCAGAATATCTAGAACAAATTGGGCCTTTTGTCCTGAAAAGAAGTCAACATTTTTGCACCAATTCCACGGAAATTTTTCTCCCTTCCCTTATTCAGAGTCCTAACTGATGTCAACAGAGGGAAGCTTGTAAGGATTTCTTCCTCACTTTATCTATTTAGAAAGTAATCAGCCCAGATCCTAAGCAAGCTTTGAGAACGTCTTGGTCCTTTCTTGCTTGCTAAGGCCCCTGTTGAAAAAGCCAGAAATTCAAAGTTATGGAAGACAGGTCTTTAATATGTTAGATGACATTGATACTTCTCATATCTGAGCTCCCTCCTTTTCACCATTCTTACTTCTCTTCTTCAGTATCATATTAAGCCTCCTCAACACATATGGCTATGCTCTGACAGAGCCAGTAAAAATATTTCAGTGATATACACCCTTTGCCAAAAAAACAGTCAAACACACACACCTGGCCAACAAGAATAATGTACCTGCTTCAAGGTGTCCTAGTATCACAGCACACTGATTTTGTCAAAAGGGTCCCCAGTCTAATGTTACAAGTGATAGATTTTGAGCACTCACTGAACTGAACTCACACTTTCTGCTTTGTATGTGCATATAAGACAGTGTCAGTACCTATAGCTGTCTACCAAGGACATCAAAGAAACCTTTGAAATAGTTGAAAGAATTTTAAAAATTAAGTATATTTGGAGAAATTGACAATAATTTCATTTTAAGAAATAAAACCACCAAGCCATACACAATGCAAGTATTATCTGTATATCAAAGAGGTGTGTATAAAACAATTAGAATTCAATTAAGGAACTAAATTATCTTTTTAGCAAAATACAGGATTTTAGGATTTCTGTTAAAAGTGCATTACAAATTGCTAGCAATTAATTGATGTTATTTAGTATTGATATGTAATTGACTTCAAAAAGTATCTTTTATTTTATGTAGAAAAGCTTTCCTGATTATGTTATGAAACTTAATCAGGTAGAGGAGTCACAAAGACATTCCCCTCCCTCTCTTGACAAGAAGCAATCAGTATTGTCTTAGTTTGACAGGTAGAGGTTTATATGTACATAATTTCAAGCCAATTACTTATCTTGTCTTTTACATTATAAAAGCATGTTTTTATTTGCATAATTTATCCCAAGAAAAATTCTATTAAATGAATTGAAGGATGGAAATAGATGTATGAAACAGAAGAGGCAAGCATACATTCAAAACCAAACACCAGGCAATTTGTATTTACATTGAAATAACAATCTAAGTCTAAGATGAACATTAAATGTAAACATTTTATACATTTCCTAGTTCTGGACTTTTTAATATATTGAACTGGACAAAAATGTGTTGGTAACCAGTATACTTGTAACATATGTTTCTACCTCTAAATGATTCCTTAAGAACTGTTGCCAAAATCCATTGCTGATTATGGCAGGAAAGGTCCTGGGGTTCTGGGGGTTAACAAGATGACCATGAGTCCAGTATCAGTGTATCCTCCTGGCAAAGACCCTACTTCTCCTCTGCTTAGCACTGGTGTGGACAAGTCTGGATGCTGAGTCCATTTCTGGGCTCCTGGGTAGAAGAGACATGGACATGCTGGAGTGAGCCCAGGAAAGGGCCACAGGGATGATTAAGAGAATGGAGTATCTATCATCTGAGGAGTGGCTGAGAGAGCTGGTACTGTTTAGCCTGAAGAAGAGAAAGTCTGAGGGATGTTCTTTGCATGCATAAATGCAAGATGTTGGCGAGTAAAGAAGACTGAGTCAGACTTTACTCAGTGATGGCTAGTGACAGATAAAAGGTAATGAGCACAAATCAAAACACAAAAAAATCCATGAAAAAATCTCTTTTTTTATTGTGAGAGTGGTTCAACACTGGAATGGGTCACCCATGAACACAGTGGAGTCTCCATCCTTGGAGTTATTCAAAACCCAAATGAATGTGATTCTGGACATCCTATGCTCTGAGCAGTGGGTGTCAGTTAGGTGATCTGCAGAGGTACCTTTCAACCTCTGCTATTTTATGTTTCTGCAAATAAAAGTAATTTCCAGTTTCTGAGAACAACCAGTTGAGATTACTGTGATTTTTGCTATTGATTCCAAAAGGGCATGATCAGATCTAATGGATGGGTTACTGGCCTTTTAATACCATGAGCTTGTTAATGTAGTGAATTCAAAGTTACAGGACATCACTAGTATGCTTAATTATTTTGTTGGCTTAAAGGTCAATATAAAACTGGTCTGAAATAGTAAGAAAAACACACATTAGATTGCAAATTATAGCTGTGAGTTTAAAGCCATGGAACTGACCTGAGTAAATGGAAAGATAATTATTTCTCAGAAAGTCTATGTGTGAATCAACCTTGATACAAAATGGGTGGCAGATGCCTATATTTACTGGCAGTAGAGCATCAGCTTCAAGATATTTAGCTCTTGTGCCTGACTATTCTAGTATCTACTGTTCAGTTAAGGCAGCTTCTCCCCTAAAGGAAAAAGTTTTCATTTTTTCCCAGACACTTTTCTGCTTTAAAACAAGGGGAACTTTCTGCACAGAAACTACCATCAAAGGCTATGACTGCTAAGATCCATCTGTTTTACTTGCTTCAAACTTGCACTGCATGAAAATGAGATGGCTAAATGCAGAGGTTTACTGTGTTTCATATTTTTTCTGCAGCAAAAGATTGAAAGTCCAGGAGAGTGTGAGCATATCACTGAATGCTGTGCTGACAAGTTCCTGTTGAATTGTCCTGTAAAACCTTTTTTTCTGTCATCTGCCCCTCTCCCCCACCTCAGAAATCTACTTTAAATTCCTCTTGATCAAGATCAAACGGATACAAGTGGATTAAGTTTTGGTATTCAATCAGGGTCAGCAGTATCCCGTCCGCTGCAATATGCTTAAATTTAATTTACCATACGATGCTAACAGTGAGACTTATGAATTGCAGCCCACCCCCCTCGCTTCCAGACAGCTGACATTTCTGAACTTGTCATGTTTTTTGCCACACCATTTGGTAATTTCTAATATTTTCTCCTTTTTTTTTTTTTTTCTTCTCCTAAGGGAGGAATACTGCTGTCAGTTTCATGGAAAATATATGCAAGACAGTGGCAAAACTTTTTTGGCCCTTGCATGCACCTCTATCATCATTTGTTCCTGGCAATCTTCTGATCACGCGGTGAGATTCAAAATAGTACTCTGGCATCTGCAGCATAATTCAGAATAGTTTTAAGGACCTGATATGTGACAACAATCCAGAACACCTGCTTAAGTGATCGAGAGGCCATAACCACCTGAGTTTTGAGAAGATAACTTCCTTCTACCTGTATCACAGATGCTTACATATCAGTGAGCGTGCAGGTATCTCTGCCCTCAATGCATATTCAGCAGTTAGGCTCAAAGAAAGATTAACATGCAATTAAACCATTTAGTATAACACAACACATAGTAGTCATTGTTACTTACATTAAGAAAAAGGCAGAAGAGTGGTGCTAGTGACCTTTTGTGTAATATTTTCTTGATGAGGTCCTTTACCCAGCAAGTGGGAGCACTGGGGTTTATTCACTAAGCTATTCAAGAGATTGCAAAATTAGTGCACAGGAACTATAAAACAAAAAGCCTCTCACAGCTCTTAGTTATGCTGCCTTCAGGATTTTTCATTACAAAACCAAGAAATTAAAGAAGTAGGACAAAAATATACTTATAGCACAATGAATTAGAGAGCTTCTTTTTCTACTCCCTGACTTCTTTACACTGAGCTCAAATAGTTGTCACATCAAAACAACGATAAGCCAGAGTGGCTGCTGCTGGCAGAGGAGGAAAGTGCAATAGATATGAGCACTGACTGTTTAAACAGCTGGCATCTGTCACTGTGCTCAGAATGCAGAAATGAAACATGCACCTTCAGAGCACCCAAGCACCAAGGTCTCCTGCACCATGCACATTAAAAAAGTCTGAGGAGAGGTAAGAATGCAAAAAAAAAAAAAAAAAAAAAAAAAAGATATTACATTGTGAAAGGGGAACCTACTACAGTTAATTTTTACTCTTTGCTCTCCTCTCTACCCTTTTGGTTGCTCTCACATGCAACAAGACCTCCAGAGACAACCACTATTCATATCTGAGATTCAAAACTCCAGCTATAAGGTACTGTGACAGTTAGTAACAAGTGATGTAGAGGAGTTACTTCTCAGTTTCATACATGTATACATATCCATATATCAATATATGACACAAATACCAAATCTCAGAAATGGCAGCAAAACATTTGTGATATTTGCAGAGCCTATTCATTAACACGGACTTAACAGTGAAAGGAAGGATCAAAGTCACTTCTTTTTCAGCTAATACAGTCAATTTTGTTTGTTTATGCTGGTTTTGGAAGGAAATTATCATAATGTTTCATCTTAATGAAAATTTTCTCTGAGAACTCCCTGTTGTCTTTATTGATGAAAATGTGAAATTTCTATTTGTGTTGAATTTAACCATAAGTCCTTGTGGCAATTATCTATATTTTGACTTGATGTCCATAAAATGTCAGATATTATATCTCTACATACTCAAATCAACAACAAGCGACAACAAATGACAAATAGTTGAACATCTCAAAAAGAAAAATACAGATATTAATAATTACAGGCATCCAACTCACTCTATCTTGCTACAACTAGGATTAACTACATAAAGAAAGGAAAGAGAAAAGGAGGGCTCTCAGTAAATAAAAATAGTCTAGTTTCTCTCCTTCTCCTCACTCATCTGGCTTATAACTCGTTCACTACTTATGGTCCACCATGAAAATATAGAAAAGTAGTGATTTCTTTCTGGGCTTTTCTCTAGTTGTCTCAGCAAGTAGTCTTAGATCTGAATTGTAAGACAAGGTCAGAGAGTATTATCCATTTGCCCTTCTTTGGGTAAATGCACTATACCTAAGGTGTCAAAAAGAGGCCAGCTAGACCTTGCACTATAAGGGGCCATTTCTCACACACAGAATAAAAAGACAGGCTTCATTGCTACATCTGATACTAGCTTCATCATTTTTTTCACCTAGACTTGTTGAAAGAAATGCCCCCACTAGTACAGTATGTTGGCAGTCAAGACAAACAAGCATGGTCAGGAAACACCGTGACTGACAGTCAGGTTCTACAAGCAGTCTCAATTCCACCAGCAAGAGCAGATGGAGCAGAAGGAGGGACACATTTCACATATCTCAGGCCCTTTGGGTCCCCACCTGTGGCATTCAGGATGTACAGTGCTTGTCTCTAACAATCCAAGAGATAAGCTTGGACTTTGGCACTCAGGATATCTTTTGTCTGTCCCGAGGTATCTGAGAGTTGAACGACACCTGCTGATGCGATTTTGCAGGACAAGACAAGGAGTGCCTGTCTCAAGGTACTTCCTGGGACCGAAACTCCACAGCAAGGAACTAATCCTGTAGTGGCAATTGACTCAGCCTCCTCCTTTGTAATGGCTGATCTCATCAATTAGCCAAACAAAGACTACATAGCCCCTGGCAGCATACCTGCCCCTGCTATCACAGAGAAGATCCGAAGGGTTTTTCCCTATGCAGGGAGAGAAGTGGGGGTGCAGTGGGCAAGGACTGTATAAAAATGTGGGACTCTGTGGGTGCAAAGAAGCACTTCTCCACCTGGAACTACTTCCCCACCGACGACATCGACGACATCACTGAACTGTGGGTGGTAACTATGCTCTTGCTTTCTGTCCTCTATCTCTCTGCTTTCTCCTCTCTTTACTGTCTCTGTTTTCCTGCCTGTCCTATCCGCTCTAGGGACTTTTGTTGTGTTATTGCAATAAAAGTTTGTTGTGTGCATGACATCTGACCTCGTTTGTGTCTTAATTTCACCATTTGGGATCACCTTTATTTATTAAAATTGCCACGTACCCGAATACCGGATCGTGACACCACCCCTGGAGATTGCTATGCTGGTTTAAGTTCTTAGAAGTTCTCCCAGACATGCTTAGAGGAGTTCTCACTTTTTTGCACAATGATAAACTTTTCCAACGCACAAACTTTCAGGTAAGTACCACTCTCATAGCTGCTTCTAGGAGTTTAGTACAAGGTTGCAAAGCTCCAAATGCTTGTTTCCTTCTGGTTAATCCTAATCTGTGCCCTGTGACTCACTGTGCTGGCCTCCCAATTAATCAAACCAGGCATCTGGCCAAAGCACAAGATATTTTATTCCAGGCCAGGTGCTTGTTTTTCCTTCTCACTAAAGGTTCATGGAAGCAGTGGAGTTGGTCTAGACTTCTAGCCAGACCCAAAGCATGGAGACATTTTGATGGCTCACAGTTTGATGCAGATCTTTGAGAATCTAGATGTCCATTCTTTATTTTGGGTACCAAGCCTACTCTTACCTAGAAATAATGTGGAATCAATAGGAAAAGAATCCTTGACAGTCTACTGTTTGTCCATAAAAAATATTATTTTATTTTGCACTGTTTCTCTCTGGGGTTATTCTTCAGTGAAGACAAAATCTGGCAAAAATTACAGTTTTACAGTGAGTAGAGGAAGAAGAGATGAAGAGAAGCATAAGAGGAGATTAAACAGGGTACACTTTTACAGAATAATAGCTTATGTAGCATCAGATAAAGGTAAAGAGACTTTCAAATAGAAGTCCTTTGACCCTTCATTTAAAATAACTCTGCTTTTTAAATTCCCTATATGGAGGAAGAAAATGTTAAATATTTTTAGAATGCTGATATTAAATACCTTTTTGGTTTGTTTTGCTTTTTGCCAGACTGGAATAATAATAATGATTGACTTGTCCAAAACTTTTCCGTTTACCTTCTGAAGCAATATGGGGGAAACACAGTGTTGCCGAAGCTACATTCACTGCTTAACTCATCACCTCCTTTTTAGTGTCTGCAACAAATTCAGTAGGACTTAGAGGCATCAAGCTTTCTAACCGTAAATCTTTGGTTCATCTTCAAAAAATGTCTGTACTACACTCCCACAACACAAGGACTTATGAGGATAATATAGCATATGATTAAATAATCACAGACACTATTGTAATGCAAATAACAGAAAGACATAAAAGGAGGGTGGTTAGTCATAATCAGAGAATCTCAGACTGGTGCTAAGATCCCAATTGTTCGCACAGCTAAGAACGAGAAACATCTTCTTAGACAGCAGTTTCACAGCACCACAGCTATTTCAAAGACTGAGAGTCCATGGTAAAGTAGTATGCATTTGTGAATCTTTTTAATTAGTGTTTTTTTAAAAAACACCCTTGCAAAAGCAACCCTTAAAACAAACTAGATCATATTAATTTTATCAGGCTCTTGATCTGTGTATAGGTATGAGAAAATGTGATAAACTCACTAAATTCACAGCTATGCTGCTTGCCCAAAAGATGTTTTCTCACAACAGTAATGAACATATTTTCCTGGTCTTTCTATCAAAAATATCTCAAGCAGTCTGAAGTCAGATAAACAATATGTGTCAATATATGTCTCTGGAACTACCACTGAAATGGTACCTTGTCCAAAGGATGCACAGTGTTATGATGCTAAGCTAAAGACTTAGGAGTTTTCATCATTTACATTTGCAGATATAACACAACACAGAAAGAACCATCTTTTTAGAACAGGTCTGAGATACCTTGTAGGATTTTATATAAATGATAGTCAAGTAGGGTTTTTGTATTAGCTACCACCTCTACCCTAGAAATAGTAACACTAAAACCTTGTTACTTAAATCTAACCTCATATATTAATATCTTAAATTAAAAGTAAGTAAACCACACTAAGGAAAATCAGAAAGATCCCAACAGCCAATTAATCAAATTATCAGTATCGTTACAGTTATAATTCCTAATGCTCTCCCTTCTGCTTTCACATGGTGCTGCTGCTAAGTGCATTACCAGCCACTGCAGGGCAACAGCTCAAACCTGACTGCCACTAGGTTAAGAAGTAAGAATTGTACTTGTGTGTTTTCTATTTTCTGCTATGTCTTGCGTGGTTGAAAAATTGCCAGATCATAGCTACCATCTGTAGACACACCATTTTGTTCCATCGAAAGCTGCTCTATCAGGTACTGCCTTAACCCCTTAAGGCAATTTTTTTTTTTTTTTTCTAGAACTATCTTGCAAGCAAAAAAATGCACATGGGAAGAAGCAGCTACCCCCCTGTACCTCTAATCTAATTTGCAACAGCATAGCATAATGTCAGGTGGAAAACAAACAAAAGTTTCAAACACATGAAAACTAATTCAAGAAAATTAAGGCTCTCATATAGGTAAATGTAAAATTATTTGGAATTATATAAGCAGCAGTGTCCTGGCTGGAGGTGTCCCTGCCCATGCAGGGGGGTTGGAACTAGATAATCTTTAAGGTCTCTTCCAATCCAAACCATTCTATGATTCTATGACTATGGACAAACTATATGCAAACCATAGAGAAACCAAAACACTGAGAGGAGGGACCTGACTGGCATTCAGAAACAGATGAAAGAACAGAGTTACTTTACATTGTCACGAGAAGATCTGTAGAGAGAGCAGAACATGGGTAAAATGACAACAGTATATTTAGGCAAATAGATTTCTGCAAAGGCTCCATGTCTGGTGTTGCAACTGAAAAAAGTAATCCCTCTACAGAGCAATAAATCTTGCATTGTTCAACACTCTGCTGAAAACACAGAATGCATAAAGCCACATATTGACAGTTTTACAGGCATTAGCATAGAGAGAGGAAAAAAAATAATAAAATTGAAAGTTAGTTGATAGATCTGAAGGTTTACAATTGTAACCTTATCCCTATTGGGGAGTGTGTAAACTGTATACATGAAAACAAAACAATAAATGAAAAATTACAAAATACATAATAGCACCACTGAAAAATGTATCTACTATAGGGATGAAAGCACATCAAACTATTTCTCTGCCTGAAGCAAAAGCAGTCACTGAAAGGCTGAAATAGGTGAGGACGTGTCTAAGGCCATCTTCTTCCTAATGATGAAGGAATTCTCAGAAAACCATAAAAATAGAGCTGAAAGACCAGCACAATAGTTTGCATTCAAATAACTTCCTATACACTAAAATAAAGTTTGAAGGAAGAGCTCATAGCTTGGAAAACCATTGGTTAAGTAGAGGAACTGATAAAGCAGGCATCTGCACTGTTACTTGCAATAGAAGGTAAAAGTCAGTTTTGCTTGGCTTGGGTTTTTTTGCATTATCTTGGAAAAAAATGTGAAAAATAAGCATTTTCCACTCTTTTTCATATGAGAAGTCAATCAGATTTCTCACCTCATCTAAATCCAGGCAAATGTTCTCAAAACCAGGAAGCAAGTTAAACTGTTTCCAGGTCTGCCTTTTGGGCTTTATTTCACATAATTTGCTGAAGGACAAGACACATTTACCATGCTATGGGACTAGGACACATTTACTATGCTATGGGTCTGCAGCTCTCAGCCTGCAGTGCCAGTTTCTTTGGGACTCACAAGGACAACTAATAGAATGTTAAGCTGTTCAGTGGCCCTCTTTTCCTGAGGAAATCAGATCTTGGCAGGATCAATTTTACAGGACCCAGCAGAAATTCAGTCCTGTGAGCCACACGTTAGAGGACAGGAAAATCTTATGCCACAGGAAGGACACTCCTCCAGTCTCAGAACTGCAAAGGGAGCAACAGCTGCCCAAGAGGAAAGGTGTCAGCATCCTATCCAGGCAAAAAACATTGCTTGTATATTAGGTACAGTAATATGACAGCTGGACACTACAGTATATTGGCATTGGCCTTTGCTTGCTACTGGAATAAAGTACATGATCTGCCCAGCCAGAAAGCCAGTTAAAGGTTAGGTATACCTTTATGGGGGGAAACAGCAGAAACAGAAGGAAAATATTTGGGGAGAAAAAAGGCACAAAAAACCAAAGGCTTTAACAGTTCTGGAAAGACTCTCTGGATATAAAAGTAAGCAAAATGTAAATCCCGTATCATGAAAATGCCACATGAGGTTCTCTTTGTGGAGAAAAAGTAAAAGCATCTGCTTCAGAAGAACCCAAACATCATTTGAGTACTGTAACTCTGCCTACCATAGCTGTCCAAACAAACAATATAAGAAGCAAAAGTATGCAACTGAAAGGGAATATTTCAGTTGAGTGAAAAAATATGAGAACAAGTCCAAGATTTACACAGTAATGATGCAAGTTTTAGTTATGCTAAAGAAAGAACAAAGTTGTTTCTGACTTTTTCATGGAATCAGAGCAAAGCAAATTCTATCAATGCAAAAACCTTTTCCTCCTTCTCTCCAGTGTGCTGTACATCACAGCTTTTAATTTTCCTGTGTTCAACTCCTCATGCAGTAATGGAGCAGAAAAGGAAGGTATATCATATCTATCATCAAGTATGAGAACAGATGTCACCAGTGGAAAAAGGCAACAAAACAAGTAAATTAAAAGAAGCCAACTTTGCCATCAGAAGAGATGCTTTTTAGAAGAAATCAGTCTTCACACCAGCATTTTTGTGCACTGCCAAGACTTATGACTCATGAGCAGGAGTAAAAGAGACTCAACTGAGGACACTGAAGTGCTCAGGGGGCAAACACCACGATGTATGAGGAGGCTGACAACTGGCTTTGATTACCCTGGAGAAGAGAAAATTAAGGGAACATCTCATTGCTATTTTTTTACAATGTAAACTATAAAGATGAAGCGAAAGTCATCTCAAAGGTGTACAGCAAAAGGGCAAGACTTATAGCAAAGTAAACTCAGTCTTGTTGTGAGAAAAATTTTGTCCTCATGGAGGATGATTAATCCCTGGAATAGGTTTACTGTCCCTGGAGATTTTCAAAATTTAGGCAGACAAAGCCCTGAACATCCTTATCTAAACTTTTAAATTAGCCTTCCTTTGAGCAGGAAGGTAGGCTAGGTGAAGTACAAATATACCTTGTAATCTATTTTTGTATGATTTTTATTATTTTGAAAATTTTTCTATGATTATAAGTAGAATTTAACAGGCATGTTGAGTATCAAGACCCAAATTTTTGAATGCAAATGCAAGTGAAAGTAAACCTTTGTATTACAAATTACTGGAAAGTGCTGCAGACTAACAATATTTCATATTATGATGCATCTGAGAACCTCATTTCAAGTCCATCTTATAATAAAAAATTTATAATAAATCCCAAATATACCAACATCCAAATTATGCAACTACAATTTAATTAACAACTTTAGACAAATCAACTTTGTAATTTATACTATGTTCTGTAGTCTTAACGTTGCTGTTGCAACAGAAGTGGTATATAAAAATAAGTCACAAATGAGTTCTTCTTATCTGTCAGGGAAGTATCTGGGATTCCTCGTGCTTCTGAAGAATTATTCTTTTGCCAAGTGTGTTATCTCATAGAGCCCCCTGAATACAATGAGAGATTGATTGTGAGGATCTGCTTTATTCATGATGAAATATTCCATAATGATTGAAGGGCTGATTGGGATCACTTGGCCTTAATTTTGCATATGATTTCAGAGATGGAATTCTTAAACTTCAGAAGATAAAGATGCTGAGGGGTGGTTACATACGCTTTTATATGGTTATACTGTTGCTGCAGGACTTTCAAGTCTCTCCTTAATTTTCTGTGGAATAGATATACCCCTGTTGATTTTAATTCTGTGTTTCTGTACAATGTACATTAAAAGTTATTCAGTAGGTTGTAATGGAAGGCAGGTTCACAACCTTCCTACACATTTTGGCTTGGGCATGGACTTTGTGTCTATTGAGGACAGAAAGTTAAACAATGAGAATGGGCAGACTAGGGGTTGTTTACGTTTGTTGTAGGGCTGTGGTCTCCAGAGGAATCTTCAGTGTGAATATTTTTATGTGCAATCCTGTTATACAGAGTCACTGTCTTGTTAGCACTAGCCACCTGAAATTATCTGTGAATTATAACAGCCACATAACAGAGGGTGTGTGCTTCTGTCTCCCCCCAGACACAAATGCTAGGACCAGCTCTTTATTGCACACTAATATCTGTAGTAGAATGAGGCCTGACTAGTACCTACCACATAAATAAATGTTTATTTGGTACCTAGAAGAGTAACCTACCCCTTATGCTACAGCGGTAGTATATGTACAATTCTCTTTCTCTGAGGGCACAAAATTCTTCATTTATGCTAGATGGCAGCCAGAAAAGTGTTAGCAAAGCAAAAGCTGTTTGCTTTTGTTGTGTTTTTTTATTGAAACAAGGGGTAACATAAAGCAGTGAGAGAACTTGAGGGAATACCAACCTCTGTTGGCAGGTCAGTTATCTAGGGTGTGTGCTTCTGTCTCCCCCCAGACACAAATGCTAGGACCAGCTCTTTATTGCACACTAATATCTGTAGTAGAATGAGGCCTGACTAGTACCTACCACATAAATAAATGTTTATTTGGTACCTAGAAGAGTAACCTACCCCTTATGCTACAGCGGTAGTATATGTACAATTCTCTTTCTCTGAGGGCACAAAATTCTTCATTTATGCTAGATGGCAGCCAGAAAAGTGTTAGCAAAGCAAAAGCTGTTTGCTTTTGTTGTGTTTTTTTATTGAAACAAGGGGTAACATAAAGCAGTGAGAGAACTTGAGGGAATACCAACCTCTGTTGGCAGGTCAGTTATCTTGGCAATGCCCCCAGTTTCTCCCATGCATTTCCTTGTCCCCATGAAAGATGTTTCAGGGGTGTTCAAACTATTCATGCAACTGTGACTTTCACAACCAGATGAATCACAAGTATGTAACAGATTGCAGGATAAAGAGCAGCTCATAAGCTATATAGCTTAAACACCAGGCAACCCAAAACAGCAAGAAGGAAATTTAGCAGGCTTTGGGTTGGTTCATTTTAGAGCACTTGACTATTGAAGTCTGGGTCTCTTCCTACTCAAGACTAAAGTAAATTATTGCAGAGTATCTTAGCATTTCCTCTCTCTATCTAGTCAAAACACACTGAACAAACTGATATGTAAGAAGCATTTATTTGCCCATAGTGTAATTATCCAAAATTGCCTGCTCTTTTAGTGGACAGTGTATCACCTTCTCCTTTAAATTCACCATCTAAGCTTTTAGTTCATCTCGGTTTTGCTTTCTTAAAATCAGTAATTGCTTGTTACAAGACTTTTTAACAAAATAATTAAAATTGAAACCACCACATAAATACAAGCCTTTCAGTATCAGGCCATGCTAATGCCAATAAGTGAAAGGAAAAAATCTCCTTTCATCTTGGAATCCCTGAATTAGAACATCCATGGAGAAAGTAGCTTATCTACAACCCAAATTATGTGCCATACAAAGAAGTCTGGCAATCTTCACAAAGGCACCTCTGCAGGTATTAACTGACTAACTTGCTCAGGAAATGTTGTTGTTCTCTTTGCTCTCTTCTGTGTCACTTTCATAAGACCATGCCTGCTTGGCTGAAGTTAAGGTAAGGATGTGGTTAAAAACAGTTGAGGATGCATACAAAGATTCCTGTTTGCTGGAATTGGAGGAGAGTATTTAAACTGTCACCTTCCAAATGCAGGGAATAGGTTTCAGCAATGACACCTAATGTTCAATTACTGCTCTGATACACTCCTCAGTCTGCTTTTCCTTTCACATTGTCTTATAACAGTGATGCAGCACTAGCAATTTTTACACAGTGGCTAAAATGTTGCAACATGTTTCTAGTTCCATTTGCATGGGACAGAACACATAAAGTTTCTCTGAGGAAGAAGCATCTAAGATTGTTTGTACTGGTTCAACAGCAACTGCTTTTTCACATTTCTGACAACACTTGGACTTTTCAAGGTCATAGGCCTTTTTTCTCCACCTTTAAATAAATAAAAAATAATTTATTTTTTTTTTAAAAAGCACCTCAATAATAGAGATGCTTCAATAACTTAAGGATAATGGAAACACAAGTAAGCACATGAATGAAGTAAAAGCCTACTCTTATTCATTCATTAGTTTCCATACAGTGTTCTCAAGAGCATGCTTCAAAATCACCCTACCAGGAAAAGAGAATTTTCTGACAAAGGCAAATGCTGATCAAAGCTATAACCATAACTATAATAGCCACACTAAAACTAAGAAAAGATTATTTAAATTCTGAAATTCAGAATCCCTGAAGTAACTTGGAACTTTAGCCCATGCAACTATCATGGATTAAAAATGCAAGATTGCCAACTTTCTTAATCGCTGGTAACAGAAAGAGTGCTGAAGCACAAAGTGGCAGTTAAACTTTCTTTATGAGTAGCATATAGTCACATCACTCTGGAAAAAACTGAAGCTGAATAATGGTGAACACTGGCAAAACACATAAGAAAAAGAGGCTCTGTCATTGGTAACTGACTGCTGATATAATCCAAAGGTTTTGTTTTAACAGAGAAGAAAAATTCATTGCTTTTGTCAATTTCAGAAGAATGTTTGCTGATACACTGGACAATGCAAGCAACAAAATTGAGTTTTTGCACTGAAATAGAACATCTCCAAGGAACAGGCAACAGACAGACTTTCAGCAGATGCTCACTGCTTGCCAGTGTTGACAGATCCGTAAGAAGATACAGCTGCTATATCTGCTCAAGGAAGTGTCAGGTAGAAAAAGTAACCCTGCAACTGCAAAGACTGAAAAATATGAAAAACAAAGTGTTAGTAAAAAAAATCGCTCCAAGGTTGGTGGGTATATTTTGTGATGTTTATCAGTTTGCTTAGTGTCAAAAGTTCCCAGAGACACTAAAGTGATAATGTAATTTCTAGGTAGTAGCCAGGGATAATGTGTAGTGACACTTCATAAATTCAACAAATTCTGAGTTTCTTCCTAAGAAATGCTTCAGTGTCCCTTCAAGCCCTAGCACAGTGTTAGTGAGTTCCCTAGCACCGGGAGCTGACAAAGGGCTTGTTACACGTGTTACATTCCCTCATTTTTGCATCAGTACAGAACCCAAAACCCATGCCAGCTAGGAAAGATCATTGATGCTTTTCTTATATTATTATTCTTAAAAAGAGTTTTCTCTGAGAAGTAACTTAAGAGGCTAAACAGTGCCCTTTTTTTCCTTAGGAAATGTTTGTTTTCACAAGTCTGAAATAAGTACCTAACTCCTTGTCCTGCTGCATGAATCAAGCAAACTCACAGAGGTACCTGAAATGAAATTAGGGGCACAATTTAATGACAACGAGTAAAGAAAGGAAAAAGAAAATTACTTTTCTTCATATTTATCAAATGTATTTGTCTTCTCTATTCATCTGTCTTACACAGAAACCAGTCCTTCACAGACCATGTGATGAGCAGAACCAATTCAGCTGAAAACTAAATTTTTTTCTACATTACTTTTCACCTGATTAAGTTGTCCAAGCAGATTACCACCTGATGACAGCGGTACTTGTGGAGGCACAAGAAGACAAAATGAGGATGGGAACGAGAAGTTGCATGTACCAGATCATCTCCTTCAAAAGCAGCATCAATTTATACCCACTTTAGTAGATCACAAGGTCACAGCTTGATGGCTCCAGCCACTACAGCAACACACATGAGATTTTCTTAAGTTTTCCATGATGAGCAAATCAAGTTTTGATGTTCTTCCAATTGTTCTGTCTAGCCTGAATGAAATCTATTTGTCCTGTTTTGTACTTATAATCAAACTATCTGGCCATAATGATACCTTTCTGCTTTATAATTTAACTTAAACACTGCAGTGAATAACATGCTCAGTTAGATTAGACTTCTGTTTGTAAAGTATCAAGTACGGAATTATACTACAGGGTTTCTTTGACATTTTACACAATTTAATTTTACTTGTTTATTTAGTCAATTCAAATTATTCAAATATACTTTGTACACTGTCGTAGACTAATTTTCACTCTTATTAAACGGTTCTCATTTCATTCTTCCAGGAGACTTACTCAGGGTTAGAAACAAGGTAAATGCTATTGTTTCAGTTCCTGAATTGGATAAGCATAGCTATAGTCAGAAGAAGAGTTTAAGTCTGAGGTTCCTGAGTTGATGCCAAATTAGAGAGATTAATTTGTTTAGTGACTGAAAAAAAACTCGATCACTTACATTTCATTGGTAGACTCAGACAACCTGAAAGCTGTAGTATTCTGACAGGTTTACTGTCTGAATGCAAAGCTTAAATGCAGTTTTCTCTCAGAAACCTTGACACAAAGCAATTATGTATGTACACATGGACAGTTCTAAGGTTAAAAAGAGACAGGGATATGTCTTTTGCTTAACTTTCACATGGAAAGGTGCTGGCGAAATATTCTGTGAACCTGCCCTCCCTGTTACATCAAGTCATACTTCTTTCTCATCCATTTAATGCCACATATGAATAGTGTTTAGCAGCTTTTAGCTGTTGTGCGAATGAGCACATGGTCATACTCACACTGGTCCTTGACCAATTTCTAATAGGTTTGTGAAACTTTGTTTCCCTGTTGTACCAAGTAGGACTCCAGCCTACAAAAGTGCAGAGCTCCCACATGACTATGAGAACTTGAGAATCTCCAGATAACATCCACAAGATTATGAGATTGTAACAATAGATTGTGAGAATTATTTGACTGTAATTTTTTTAGTGTTTATACTAAGAATTGTATGAGCATATCAAGCTGATTGAATAGAGATCACTGAACAGCCACTATTTTAGCAACTATTTTAAATCAATACCAGCATCAACATCAACTCTAATTGCAACAAAGCACCAGCTAGAATATCTTTAAAGCAGGATTGATCTTTGGATTCTCACAGTGGTATGCATTATATTTGAGAATTGGAATCTCCACAGAAAGCTCCTAAATGTGTGTAAAAATCATTTCACTAAACCTGTTGTTTCATTAGTAAGGATGGGGAGCCACACCAGACACAGTGCTGGTATGGGTTAGTCTGTTTTTCTCTACTGACTAAAAATAGCAATGATCAAAGAAATATTTCCTAAAGGAACAAGAACACTGGGAAATATTTCAATTTCCAAACAAAAATGCCTAGAACAGGATAATATGCTATGAAATCACATGTTGTTTCCCAGACTTCTAGCTGGAAGGTCATTAAGTGGACAGAAAAATCAGAAGTCTATGGCACCTCAAACCTAGCCCGTTTTTATAAGGATATGGCCAGACATATCTTCACTTTTTGAGAAATGCTGAATGCGGAGACACTTCTATTCTCAGCATGTGCTGGGCTAATGAAGCCATCAGAGATGAACATGCCTGAATTCTCTCTGTCATGATGAGAACAAGTCTTGCAAAGCCAGGAGCTCTACTGTTTAATGCCAGACAAGTCACCAACTCCTGTGTGATCTAGAAAGTATGTCTTTGAGGCCTCAATTAAAACAGAAAGCAGCTCTAAGCTGGACAAAATACTGCTGGTGGGACAGACACTATCCTGTCAGGAAAAAAACAAACAAACAAAAAAAAAAAAAACAAACAAAAACAAAACAAAACAAAAACCCTGCAGTTACTTGGGAATGAAAACATTTCACAAGAATGTGTCCAATTTTATTATATTTTGGGGAAGAAGTATCAAAATGGGTTATTTCTGCTTGCTTGTTTCAACAACATGTATAACACTTGAGTGTTTTATTTAGATAAAGTGGAAATATTATAACTTTTGTAATATTAATAGACCATTACACAGAAATTAGATTAATAATTTCTACTCTATGGGAAAATTGTTCATCTTTTTTAACACCATGATGTTTATTAAATTATTTCAAAATTTTACTTTGATACAGAATTTTACTTCTACTGCAAATAAGCACAAGTGAGTTTTGAAAGAAAACATCTCACAAAGCTTGAGAGCTATTCTCTATCTAAATTTTGCATCAGATGGCATTCACTAGTAAGCTGCTTAGTCAAAATATTTGCCACTGATGCAGTGCTTAGAGCAAGATGCTGTAAAACAGGGAATCTGATCAAATATCCATATATTTAAAAAAACACTTAAATTGCACTATCACCTAGAACAGTTGCATGCCTCCAGAATTGCTCTGCAGGCATTATGTGCTGTAATAAAACCTTTTTTTTTTTTTTCCCCTCTGCCCATAACTATGTTATCCCTGACATCTGGATCATTCTTGTAGATGACAGCTGTGTAAAGAAGTAGCTTTACTTTGAACAGCCTCCTACAGTGCATAGCGCCATTAGTTTGGGGGAAAAAAAACACCTCCCTTTGGCAATCAATATGCTTTGTTTTATTGAATTTGTTATCTAATCATGGGTACATTCTGTGCAATTTAGGAAGAAGAAAAGGTTTTACTACCTGCCAAATAATGAAATTCTTCTTATGACTTTCTGCTCTGCCTTGATTGTTATTACTATCCTCAGGCATAAAGATGGGAAGAAGAGGGGAAGGGAGAAACAGGCAGGGGTCTATAAGAATCCTATTGGAAATAATGAAGACAAATTATTAAGTGATAGTCCTCAAAAATCTGTTTCATTTTTAATCAATAAGACATTTATCTGTATTAATTAATAGCAAATTATTAAAAATCCATCTGCTGAGACTGGGAAATCAAAGACTACATAGCAACGTCATGGTAATTAGTTTTATATTGCCATGTGCTAGGGATCAATTAGTATTTAATATAAAATAATTATTCTAGTGAAGTCTGGGGGTTTTTTTGGTTTGTAAATAAATAACACTTAAATATCAATCACATTAATTAATTTTTCTCTCAGCATTTCACTCATTCTGGATTACTCCGATTTTTACATATTCCTTTAGGAATCTATACAGAAATAGGATTCTATTCAATAGTTGCCTGCTTTGAAATCGCATCCTTATTTCCCTTGTTTTATGTTCAATGAACTGTAGCTGGTGCATTCATTTAGAGGTGCTATTTAAAATTTCTTTATGATTCTTGTGTCCTTTGAGATCTCTCTTTTAAAGCACACATAAATTTTGTTTCTTCATTCTTCTCATGTCTTACCTGCTTATATCTTTCTTTTTTCTTGACTTTATATTGTTTCTCCTATGTCCTTTCTAATGTCAGTCCTACATCTTATACAATACTCCAGATATGTACAAACTAGAACTTCATAGTTCTTCTATTTGTAGTTAATCTGTTAGTAATTAATACTATGCTACACTTTGCTTTGAATAAAACAGGTATGTGACTGAACAGTCTGTGCATTAAGAACCTGAAGTTTAGACTTCGTGCATTGCAACAACACAAGCAGAACAGATTTGAGTAACTCAAAACAGGCAGACAGAAGACCTTTTTTCCGATATTTCATGTTCCTTGATATATCTTACTGAAGTGGGAAATCCTTTCTTTCCTTAGGAGGCTTAGTGGATAGACATGTCCTAGTGATGATAGTCCAAGTGACTGTGAAGTTAGGCAGCCTTCTGGCACATTACTATGTGACTGCAATGCTTGCATCTTTTCAGTTTCACATGCTAGAGCAAATGCATGATTAAAAAATGAGCTATGCTGCTTCAAAGAAATTAATTTGTGATAATAAAAAATATATTATTTTGGATACCCCCCTAGAAATTTTATCAAAATAAAATTGAATGATATAAGCTACCACAGATATCAAATATTTGGAGGCAGGAATCCTGTAGTGATTTAAAATACTGCTTGACAGCTCTCTTCTTTTCCAGGTGGAAAATCCCCTTTGATTGTGGTCATGCCTGAACACAAGGGTGATAGAGATCCACCAGTGCACTTCCTATTTGTTTCACTGGAGCACACTGTTGAGACTCAATAGGCTTAAAACTTCTGGAGCTAAGGAATGTGTTTCAGCTCATCCAGCTTTCTGCTCCATGCTGTCAGTGTAGCTAATGCAGTAATGTTTTATCTGTAAAGACACCACCGTTTCAGAACCACCACTGGCATCAGTGGGACTAAACACGAGGATAGATATTAAATTTTGAAGTAGCCTATCTTCAAAAACCTTTTACAGGGCAGGTTTCAAGCTTTACAGACAAGCATAACTGCATCACTACAGAACTTCAGCCACTGCATCATAAACAGGGCTGAAGAAGTCACCATCAGGGTGGAAACTTTAGCTAACCTACTCTTCTACAGTCAAGTCCAATTTTGAGATATATTTCAGTCTTCTTTCAGTGGGACAATAGGAAAACATAAACATAATGCAGTTGGTTCCAGGAAAAAAAAAAAAAAAAAAAAAAAAAAAAGAGTACTTATAAAGAGAATGGCTTTGTTCTTATTCCGGGTAATTGGAAACAACTAGTTTATCAAGGCAGAATTTTAAAATACTAGGGACAATGGAAAAATAGGTAAGCACTAAGGAGAGACAGAAATATAACAAGACAAATATACTAGAGCTTATCTAAGAGGCTTCCAACAAACCAGCATTTGTTTCATGGTTCATTATTTAGGTTGTTAGGTAGGTTTCATGCTGCTCAGCATCATTTAAGAACAATGTTTGGATGTGGATAAAGGTTTCATTTATACATTCATTTCCTTTGGCTACCCAGGCAAACAGGATGCTTCACATAACACGATTACTGAATTTGCATGGATCTGAAGGCTTCAGTATACAATACTGCATAATGTTAACCCATTTTCCAACAAAATCTGGCTGTAATAAGCTCTGCTGAACTAGCTGAATGCATTATAAGAGTAAAGGAGTTGACAGCTCTGCTTTAGTGTGGTACCGCTCTGCAATGTTTTATACACGGCATAAGAGGGAAAAATGTACTTTGTCATTTCCTCCCTAAACATTCAAAATCCTAGAGGGGTTCTGGAGAAGGTGAAGGGTTCCTTGCTTTAAAGAAATATTTGTAGAACAAAACAATCATTTCTGATACAAAGTGAGCTCAAATGAAAGCTTAACCATCTTCCTCTCCATCTATGCAAATTTTAGCATGTCTATTAGGATTTAAGCTTTCTCTAATACTCTTTCTGTGGTAGGAATTAATTTGTTTTATCCTTCAGAAAATGCCACAGGTCTTAATATCTTTGAAAATATTCTTCAAGTGTCTTATGTACATGAAAATGGTGAAAAAGATTCCAAGTTTATTAAAGGGGACATGGAAAAACCAGACAGGCAAAACACTTTTCTCAGAGTTCATTTCCTCAACAGTCTGGGATAAAGAAGAACAGGTTAGAGCCATGTTAGTGTTTTGCTGCACCCAGATGAACAGGGCAGGCCATGAAGCATTGAAGCCAGAGACAAACCAGCTCGTCTCTGAGAATCCCATAACTGCATCAGCATGGCATGGGACCTGAGCTTGAATAGTCCATTTAAGTAGAGCTAGATACGTCAGCACCCGAATGATGTGATGGTACAGTGTGTGGACTAGGTTTTTAACTGCTGACCCAGTAATGCAAAGCAGTGGTGTAAAGCTGCATTCTCACCTGCTGTCTCAGCCTAGTGAAACACCACTGGATTGATGGACATCATTTTTATAGTCAGAAAGATAGCTGTTCAGGAGAGGCATCTGTCATGGAGGCAAGAAGAATTTCTTTTTGTCTGACAGATTTTGGCAACAGATTCTCAATTCAAGGCAGTGGTAGGTGTGAATCAAGCTGTTGATGAATGGGATAGTTCAATGAAGCCGTCACTCCTGAGTGTTTCAGCAAGGACTGAGATATTTCAGTGGATTAAAGGGAATGAAAGATACTCCAAATAAAAGTCATAATGACACTACACTTTGCTCTCCTATAAAGAGCTAAGTATGCTTTCATCCCAACTGGAAATGGAAACAGACATGAAAAAGTAATCGTTTCTAAATATCACTACATTTATTGCCACATTTTCTAGATTAAAAAAAAATAAAAAATGGTCTAAGAGGATACCAAACAATGTACAGAAAGTTTATGAGGGTATTCAAAATAATGTGGGAGACCAATAGAAACATTTTCAGGAAAATCATGGGGAAACTGAGTACTCCTCCTACCTTTTATCTTCAAGCAAGTCCCAGCACTGCCAATGGTTTGATGGTTTTCATGGTGTCAATCAGCATCTGACCACTTCTAAGCTTATAATGGCACAAACCCACCATGCTGAAATGCAAAAATTAATTTCCTTAGAATTTATGAAAGTTTTCAACAAGATTTTTCTTTGGTTCTATTGTCATTATGGGAAGATCATAGACCTCAGCTCAGGAACTGGCAAAACACTTATATACAAGTTTTCAGATATGTGCTTAACATCTCTATCATCTCTGCATGCAACTGAGGCCAGCACTAACATGCGTATGCCTTCTGTATTAGCATCTGCTCTGTCTGGATACCTGAGCTTTAGCTTCTGTGAAGGGTTTCTTCAGGTTTTTCTTCTCATTTCTCTTCATCCTAGCCTTTTTCCCCATCTCTATTCCTTTCAGTGAAGGTCCTTCTTTTGGGTAAGCTCTTTAAGTCAGTTTCTATTTCCTCATTTTCCTACCAAAGGAGTAAAGGAAAGACTGTATCTGATCCAAGTCCATATATTTCAATATCCTAATGGTCAGAATCTTCCAAATTATATTTGAGATGCTACTATTTTAAATAGGTGTACAGACAATCTGCTGTGGACAAGTGCCTTCCAAACACTTTGTAGGTTAAAAGAAAATTAATATAAATCCTAAATTACTGTATTTTCAAATGGAATAGTACTTACTGCTAAGTCTCACAACTCTTTTTTATTCACCAAAGAGACTAATTTCATTTTTATTTTCAGTAGATTCTATGTCACATAAAGAAAACATCTCTTTTTTACCAAGAGGAATCCACCACATTCAACTGCTTTACCTGGATTTTGGCTCAGCATAAAGTAGCCCTCCCTAGCAGAATATGCCTATGTCCTATAAAACACATTTTTCTTCTATCTGTAATTCTTTAAAATAGATGTAGTCATGTATTCAAAGGTATTCAAAGATTTAAGTCACAAGTCAAATACCAGCATGCAGTTGGAAGAAGTTTAACAGCTTTAAAATTGCTTTCAAATGTATCTAATGCTTTTATATCCTGGTTGCTAGTTTCATTAGAGGAAAAGAAAAAAAAATAAATAAGCAAACCAAGCCAAAACAAACAACAACCACACATCTAAAACTAACACAGTTAATTTACTAATGTTTACTCAAGTTTATCCAAGGTCAGTAAGATGCTGTGAAGAGCAGGACTTACTCTCTGTAAGAAAAGTTCCTACATTATTTTGAGAGATTAAGTCCCTTGTTTCATATGTTGTCTTGAGTGTTTATGTCTGTGCATGCTTAGGAATGTCTCTAGTAAACAGTTAAATTTGTGACATGTAGAATAGTTAATGCTATAGAGGGGGGAGAAAACTGACATTGCCTGCCTTCTTCCCTCACTACTGAGCAGAGCCACTCCAACTGCTCCCTCATTGCCATTGTTGTTTAGCTCCTTTGATATATTTTAGGTCAGAAGTAGACACCCAAGAACAGAGTACAAAGCTGCTTACTTTTCCTTCCTAGCCCAAATGCCCAGCTGTCCATAACGAGGGAACAGCAATCCCAAGGAGATGAGAACAAACCTGAAGTGCAGTTCCTCCGCCAGAAAGACAAAAAGTGCAGGGGAGCAAAATCTGATCCGTGGCTGGGTTTGCTTTGTTCTGAATTATCTCAAGTCTCATTTGGCTTACATGTTTCTTTGAATGATTTTTCTTTTTCTGGCAATTGCTGAGAAAACCTTCAGAGCCTGCTTGGTCTTTAGGCACATGTTGCTTTGTTTTGTTTTGTTTTCCCCTGGGGAGAGAGGAAGAAAATTTGGGTGATGGGAAAGGAGAGGATTTTTCCTCTTAAAATCACACCACATATAGATCAATGGACCAATATGTACACAACACTCAGCCTTTGACCTACTCAATCAGAAAAACCTCAGAACAGTGCTGGGCACTCAAAAGCCAGCTCTCTGAGGTATCTGAACACTAGTAATGGCTTTCCCTGCCAACTGTGTATATAGGCTACCTCAGCAGTGTCACATCGGAGTATCCTGCTGCCTCTGGCAGCAGAAAGCCAGGGCAGGAGAACTTTTCTTGCAGAGAAAAGCCATGGGCCATTTCCATCCTGTACAGAGCCTCAGGGGCTGAAGCTGGGACTGTGCCCCTGCATGGGCTGTGCAGGAGACCAGAGGAAAGGAGTCCTGTCCAAATCACAACCTCCCTGCTCCAGCCTTGCAGAAGGAGCAAGCTTGACCTTCCATGGCAAGCTAATTAAATAGCAACAAGGAGGTGGCCAATTTAGTTTTGCTGACAATTCCAAGAAGCTCAGCTTGCTGTGGGTACAGCAGGTAACACCCTGCTGTGCATGGACCTGAGTGACTTGCTGTTTCTAACAGTCATTTTGCCTGAGGTTACTTCGGGGTTTCAAACTATCTTCCCTTTTTTGTTAACTTATAAGAACTTTCCATTTTTATGAAAAAGTACCATAAACCTAAGATATTACCCCTACAATGTGATTTATTTAGCTGTCTCTAGTTTTCTTTCTACTATAGCTATTTCTTTTATAGCAGTTATTCTGACATATATTTCCTTCAAAAGACAGAGCATAAGACTTGCTACTGATACGACAGCATTTTGCACCACTCTTCCCAGGTCCATGCAGTGCAGAAGAGCAGTCTCCTGGGGGTCTCACAGAAGGCTCATCTCCTGTTCACACAGCTGCTACAGCCCCTACCAGCCAAGCCGCCTGACAAGTGCCATGAGGCTTCCCACATTCAGGATTTCACTTATCATATGCTCCAGAAAACAACAGTTGGCCTCTCCTCAGCCGTCTCCCACATGTTTTCTCTATGACCTGACTGAAAGACTGGATTCCTGTCGGTGCTCTTCCAAGATCACAGAATCATGTAACCATAGAATGGGTTGGGTTGGAAGGAACCTTAAAGATCACTTAAAGAACCCCTTGCTATGGGCAGGAACACCTCCCACTAGAACAGGTTGCTCAAAACCCCATCCAACCTGGCCTTGAACACTTCCAAGGATGGAGCATCCACAGCGTCCCTGGGCAACCTGTTCCCATGTCTTACCACCCTCATATTGAAAAACTTCTTCCCAATATCCAGTCTAAACCTACCTTCTTTCAGATTGAAACTGTTCCCCCTTGTCCTATCACTACAAGCCCTTGTAACAAGTCCCTCTCCAGTTTTCCAGTAGGCCCCCTTCAGGTAATAAAAAGCCTCTGTAAGGTCTCCCTGGAGCCTTCTCTTCT
The DNA here is from genome assembly GCF_000747805.2 of Chaetura pelagica. NCBI lineage: Eukaryota > Metazoa > Chordata > Aves > Apodiformes > Apodidae > Chaetura > Chaetura pelagica. The sequence continues at coordinate 776,497 of NW_009953496.1, read as the reverse complement.
CCAGGCTGAACAACCCCAGCTCTCTCAGCCTGTCTTCACAGGGGAGGTGCTCCAGCTCTCTGACCATCTCTGACCATCCAGACTTCCTCCAATAGGTCCATGTCCTTCTTGTTGCTTTGCAAGCAGTTCCAGTACCAACAACCTGTTCCTGGCAAAGACAAAGACAGCCCTGTCAATGCTCTCTGCTTACAGTGACAACCTTTTCCCTGATAGCCAAGTACAAGCAGTAGGTGGGATGTCTGTATATGCAGCATTTTGCCTCTTTGCTGTAAGGAAGCCAGAGCTGCAGGAAACACCCTCAGCCCTTCTTGGCCCTGGGAGGCTGAACAAAACCTCAGGAGAGTTTGAGTCCTGGTTTCAGCTGGGATGATTTAGCTTGTGATAGAACTCATTTTCTTCTCAGTAGCTAGAATAACATCATATTTTGGCTTTAGCGTGAGGTTTGCTAAGAGAAGAATGGTGGTAATACACTGATCTTTTTAGTTGTTGCTACGAGACCAAGGACCCCATGATTTACTGGTGTGCAGGTGCCCAAGAAGCTGGAGGGACTATAACCAGAACAACAGATCCAAATTGGCTAATGGAGTATTCCCTATCATGCAACATCATATTCAATATATAGATGAGAGCTGGCCAGAAAATCTAACTCTCACCCTTCTGGGACTGCAGTTTCAGAATGTCTCTCTTCCTCTAGGATAACTAGCTGGGAAAAAACTGGACCTAGATCAGTGGATGGTAAGAAATTTCCTTGTGCATCATTCATTTCTATGTTCTATTATTACTATACATGCATGCATGGTGTTCAGTGGCCTGCTGGGATAAATCAGGACAGTTTGCCAGACTCTAATGCACTGTCCTGACAAGACAACAGAACGAATTTCAGAGCTGGCTTAAATGTGAGTAAAAGCAAGACAGTTCTCATTACCATCGCTGAATACATCCTGCTCTCAGAACAAAAATGAGCACAGAAGTCCAACAAGGCTGGCCATTCCCAGGCATGAACTCAAACTGCTGAAGGAAAGCTTTCAATGAGAGAGAAGAGGAAGGATTATAGAGTGGCTAAAAGAGCATGTTTCCAGGTATGCCATCAAGTTAAGAAACTGGTGAATGCCTGCTTGAAAACATGCAAAAATGCCCTTTAGAGGGTTAAAGGAAAATGAGTTTCAGTTGGTATACTGCTGTCATTTAAAAAATACCATTTCCTTGTTTCTGTCTGTAGCATGGGAGGCTGAACCACCAGAGCTCAGCATCTGTTCAGTAAGGTAGCCTAGTCCAAGCAGAGCACAGCGATAACACAGGGCCTGTCCTACCAGGAACGAAATGGCTTTCCCAGAACTGCTGACTCCCCAAATCACTTCTGTTTCTTTCTTTCTTGCAGGAAACATAAATACTCCACCCTCAGCCTTTCAAGCATTTCTGTCAGCTGCTCTTTTAAACTAAAGGATGACCCTGATTAAACATTAATTCAATAAAATGTGATTTATCGTGTAAATAAGAACTTGAATAATGTGCCCCGATATTAGGCACATTCAGAGAGACTGGGGCTTTGTATCAATCTGAAGAGGCTGAGATAGCTATTTGCAGACAATAATCTTAGACTCTGCCAGTTTATAGCTATAAATATTTGGGATTTTATGTTTTTTGTTATATAGTTCATCTTGCTCAGAAAATGAAGAGACAGGACTGGGAACAGTATTCCTTTTTTTAATTGTCTTCAATATGTATCAATACAGGTGTGCAGGGGAACCCACTGCTTGTCAGCTGTAAGGATCATATTGCAGAGATTGGCCCATTGTCTCACCAGGCTGCTCCCCAAACAGACACACTTCAAGAGGAACAGCTCTTAGTTTTCAGAAGGGAGACACAAAGGGGACTGAATTTACCATTTTAACTGAAGACACAGCTTTGCTTTGGCAAGTATTAATTAAACTAATTGCACCCTATTTCACCCCAAAATAAACTTAGTAATAATTCAAAACAGGAGTTTTGGTGGAAAGTAAACAGGATGGAAATCCTGGGTGAAGAAATTACAAGGAAAATCTCCACCTTTGAAGAGAGGATGGTCTCTTGGGGAGGCATGCACTTAGGATTTTTGAATCTTGTCTTCAAGGCCCTTCCTTACTAGGCACAGCCAGCAGTGATTCTGAAATCCTAAGTAAGCATGACCTTCCTTTCCCATGAAAATATGTGAAACTGGTTGTCTTGATACAACATTTGAGGCTCAAAAACTGTAACACAAGTATGGTCTCACTCCGTTCTTGTCAATGTAGAAATAATGAGTAAGACTGATGGTTGAAAAAGTCCAAGCAATGATGCAGAATCCTGCATGGATTAAAAAAAAAAAATAAAAATAAAAATAAAAGTTGTTATATCTGAGCTCATATGTTGCTTGTTAAGTGGTATTAAATTTTGGCAGGGAAGGAAGTGACGGCCCTGAGAACTGTATCTTTACGTGTCTTAGATTCACAAGCACATAAAACTAGGGGCTGGGACATTGCAGAAATGAATGTTTATTAAACAGAGTTTGTTAGAGATGCATACTGAAAAAAGAAGAATGAGTTTCAAGCACTTGAATGCATCTGTGCTCCTGCTGGGAATCAATGACAGAGCTGCAAATAGATTCTAGGCATCTTTCCTCTCCATTACCAGCTCTAACACTGGACTCATTCACTCCTAACTAAACATGCAGCTTGAAAGGCTTGTGCTTCAGTGAGTCCAAAATTCACTTCTTTCCAAAATACATCAAACTGGGATTGCAGTTATTTTATTAAGAGAGAATGTGCTCCCTACAGGTGAAAAAGCCAGCCATTGATCCATTAGTTATGCAGCTGGCTCCAGAGGATCCACTGATATGAGATGCAGACTGGTTTTTACTCATTTACGAAGCATTTCTTTTTCCTTAAGCTGACCATCAAATTGCAGGATTTGTGATGCTTGCTGGAATGAGTCAAATCCATTACCACTGAGGCATATACTTGCTATAAAAGCTAAAATTACAGTCTTCATGTTTAAACATCTGGTCACAACCCAGGAGGGATGTATCCCTGCTGACCATGAAAAAGTAAATCTTAAATAAGTATAAGTTAATTGCCTGTAGTAATATAGAATCTTTGTAATCATTTATGTTCAAACACGAGTGGGTATTCATTAAGCTGTATTTTCAGGCATTTACGGAGATTATTTCACGTATATATTACTAAAATTGTTAGCTGCAAATTTGAGCAAATGTGCCCTGCACACTGGCACTGTCATTTTATTCCACTCTGTGTCACTGAATGAAGGGGCTAGATAATATATTCACAGATCAACATGACAGGAGGAAACACACAGTTTCAGCTTCTATGTATGTCTCTGTTCATCTGAGCACACACTCTGCACTTACCCATGCCTAACGAGTTACTTACTACCTTGCCCTTGCCAGCACATATGATGCACTGGGTTTAAGATCTGACCTGACCCCTTTTTCTGTCTTCTGGAAGCACCAGCAGGACAGTCAATCAGAGGGCTGTAAGGAAATAAGAGTGATAAGGATTTCCTCATACTACTGTCAAGCCTGGGGCAAATGTTAGTTTGCTCATGTTTTTATTTACGACTACATCCTTAATCAATGTACATTAATTACTGGCCCTTCCTAAGTTTCCACTCCCTCACCAGTAACAGTGTAGTCAAGCCATCTTGTTGCCAATCTTGCTACAGAAAGAGAATGTTCTAGGCATCAGCGGAGAATGTTTTAGAGGCTCAAGTCAAACTAGTATAAGATGATGCAAACTCAGACACCAACCAAAACTAGAAATACCCAACTCTGTTCTGAATCTGCTGCAGTGCTTTGTGCACCTTTCCGAAAAAAGCCTGCAAAAAGATACAAGCTTTGAAGTGTGACTTGAAGTTCAAGATGCTGTACAAAGGAGGAGTTTATTTCTAATAGATGCTGTCTTCCTAGCATTTTGCTCTCTTTTTTTCCCTCTGGGATTCTGTAGCTTGAATGCCTCCATCAGTGATAATTTGTAGTAAGATTTACGCAAAGGAAAACAGTGTTTAATATAATAGACACTAAACTAAATGCATCTTTATAAAGCATAGAATCACAGAATCAACCTGGTTGGAAGACACCTTGAAGATCATCAAGTCCAACCATAACCTAAATCCTCCTACCATAACCTAATTTATCTGTTCAGTGATTAAATCCTGTCACTAAGCGCTATATCTATATTTCTTTTAAACACTTCCAGGGATGGCGACTCCACCACTTCCCTGGGCAGCCTGTTCCACTGTCCAACCACTCTTTTGGTAAATAAATTCTTTCTAATATCCAGTCTAAACCTGCCCTGGCACAGCTTCAGGCCATTTCTTCTCATCCTGTCATTATTCACTTGAGAGAAGAGCCGAACTCCCACCTCCCTACAACTTCCTTTCTGGTAGCTGTAGAGAGCAACGAGGTCTCCTCTCAGCCTCCTCTTCTTCAAACTAAATAATCCCAGTTTCCTCCCCTCACTTGAGGAATCACTAACCATTTTTAAAGACAGAAGGAGAGTGAGATATTTTTTAATGTGTCTACACACAAAATGTGGTCATGGCAGAAGTACATTACAAGCTGCAACATGCTGGGTTGCAAAAATTATTTTGTACCTTAGCAGCTGAAATTTTCAAGCAAATTACATCTGGGAAATATGGATCCAATGGGGAGCTTCTTACAGTAGATGGACTTTAAAGACAATGGCAAATAGAAGCAGAGATCTGAACAAAATGTCTTTCAGCTTCTAAAACACAGAAACATTCTCTCAAATTACAGATATGTCATTGTATAGTATGTATGTTATACTATAAAATAGATGCAAGAGAAACCCTGAACTAGTTCTGCACTACTTACAGTAGCCAAGTGTGCGGTCTCCAATAAATACAAGAAACAATATAAAAGAGTCATGTAGCTATAAAGTTCCCACTTTAGCTTTGCTTGAGCATTGATATAAACCTATCTGAAGTATCTGGAATATAGTGTAACTTTGTATGGGTATTATTATCCCTGTTAAAACAATAAAACCAAATACAGCAATTAGCAATAGCATAGATAGCTGTAATATATAATTTGCTCACCACAAGATTAATTCCAAATATTAAACCTTGACTAGCTCATTTCAAGTAATCTGTTCAGTATCTCATGTGAGACAACTCCAGCCTTTAATACACAGAAGGCTAAACAGTAAAAAGTCACTAAAAAACCCAAACCAGTAAGTTCAAGACATTATTTCTTACTAGTCTAATGATTCCATATGTTGTGCTTTATAAGGCTTAAAACATACTACCACTTTAGAGACACAAGCAGTAGGAATAATGTCTATTAATTGCTAATCAGCCTTCTACAGTGCAATTCCATCCCTCCTGAAATATATGCCAGCAGAGCAAAAGAGGAAACAAACAAGGCAATCCACCAGTTCTTTGTGGACAAAACACTGCAGGCAGCTTCAATGCCAGTAATACTTTCCTTTCATCAAGTTCAAGCATCATACTCATCTGTGATAGTCACATCAGCAGAAGGAATTTTTAAAGTTCAGAAGAAACCCACCAGACCACAGTTTCATCATTTCTTGGCAGTATCTTTGGTGATGCCCACTACTCCTGTATCTGACAAACAATGGAAATTCCCAGGAGAAATGCAAAATCCTAGGTGCCTGATTTTAGGTGTGCTTTGTATCAGGCAGAAGAGTGGGGGAGCAGAGGGCATGTCTGGAGTGCCATAAATCAGATAAAAGTATAGATTTAAACCATGACTGCATTTGGTAAACATATTGTTCTGTATTTAAACTTGAAATGAAGAATTCACCTTCCAAGCAATTGTGTCAAGTCCTGTGGTAGAAGGAGAGATAACAGCATCACACTGCATTTAATTTAAGGTCCTACTTGCTGAGACACTGAGTATATTTAATGCACAAGCCAAATAATTCACCTGTCAATAACAGAATGTTGACAGGATATAGATTTAATTTTCAAAAAGGATACAGGGTACAAGAAAAGTCACTTGGGCCAGAACTACAGTTACAGCTTTGCAGTACATTCATTTTTCTAGAATGATGTGTGTTAACACACACAGACCATTGCCATGATTGGTCCCGTAACTCCACAATTAAATTGAAGCTATTGAATTTACCTTACTGTTCTGCAAAGACTCAAAAGTCTTATCACATGCCAGAGAAAAGACCAGGACATTTAGTTCTCTCCAGTCTATAAAAAGACCAAGAGCAAAACTGATTTTCAGTGGGTGTAGACTTTATTTATTTTTTCAATCAAAATTCCACAAAAATCACTCTGATTATCCTTCCCACAGGCTGGCAGATTTTAACCTATAATTAATTCATAGTTCCTAGAACCATCCTCCTTTCTGATTTGCAATTGTGTACCACGTGGATAGCATTACTGAAATTAACTTTAGGGAATCATTTAGCATACTCTATAATCCTCTAAGATAACTCATCAAGAGCATACAAGGACCTCAAGAACAGCAAAAGGTACCTCTTTACAAACACAGTCTGTGAACCATTCTGGCAGTGAACTTATTTTTTCAAGGACAATAGGTGATATCTTCTCTTACAAAGCAGTAGGCATGTAAAAGGATTTGACTTGGACTTAAAACATACAGCTTGAACTAGATGAATACTGAAATCCATAAATATGAGATTAGAAATCTACCTATTTAATTAGAGCCAATTATGCAGTGGTACGTTTACGTTTAAAAAGTGATGCAATAGTTTGAAAAATTGCTCTAAAACCAGATTTCTATTGTCTCACAATAATTCAATTTCAAATATGTTCTTGCCATAGAGACAGATTCTTTGCCCTCTCCAATTTATCTAAGAATATGAAAAATGAATTGTTTTTAGCCCATCAATCCATGCCTGGAAAAACAAATCAAACAAAGGTAATGGAACAAATGGAAAAGAATCAGGCATGTTTTCTGTGTCTGCACTGTTTTCACAAGGTTGACATTAATAACTCTGGCCACCCAAAATTCTTGCACTTAGAGTGATCAGGCTGTGCAGAATCCAGCCAGGTAAGAAAGCAGGATTTGAATGCAACAGATCTTCTGATAGAGATACATTTTCCATAGAGAATAAATACACGAATGAACCGCAAAAAATAGATTTACCTGTCTTAAGTTAAATATTGAAATACATTCTTTGGCAATTTCTCTTTTCAAAGCTGCTGCAGCTATAGCTGAGGATAACTGGGGGTATCTGAAATCTCCGTTCAATTTTTCTTAATTGCAGATACTTCAAATTCAGACCAAATATCTTCAGATTCTAATTACAGAATAAACTGGCTAATTTAAAACACATAGATCTGAGATTTTTGGCTGGAACCTACAGATGCACTTGAACCTCTGACTGCTTCTTCCACTTCAGTGCCTCATAAAACTACTTTGTCTGAATGTATTTGAGGTCAGCTTCCCAGCTGAAGCATTAAGAAGATGCAAGATGGGCAATAAGAGTAGATACAGCTTTTTCTGAGTCCAAATTACTGTTTCCACTGTCTATCTGAAAGCTGTCAGTAGTATTGCATGAAGCAACTTAAGTGCAGTGGCTTTTCTGTAAATCAGTACAGAATATTATGAGTCTCATACAAGTTCTGCTAAATTTTCTGAATATTTCTGCACACAGCATTTTATGAAGTGTCTTCTTAAAGGGCATTTCTGAAATCCCACTAGATCTCAGCAAAAAAGGTAACATACAGAGAAGTTGTGGGACATGAAAAAATACACTTAATTATAGTATTTAGGTGAAGTTTAATGCAGAAAGAATGGTTGGCAGTCAAGAGAAAACTGAAGGATTTTCACTTCAGCTTTGAAAGAACTGATACGTGCTTGCAGTATTACAAAAAGCAGCTGAAGCCTGCCAGCCAGACAATAGAGTGAAACCCAGTGCATGCTAACTAACAAAGATGCCTGGCGTGAAGGGATTGTATCAACTGCAAGTATGCTTATTATACAGGTATATTTTCTTCCAGGACAATAAAAAGACCATTTCTAGACTGTTGGAATAAAAAAACAAATCTGCCAGGGGAGGAGCCCAAATTCCCTAAGGAGACTGTTAGTTTTCCAAAAGAAAGCAAGTTCTTTTTCTATAGAGTAATTTTCAGATCAGAAATTTTCCCACTGCTGGAAAGGAACAGGGGATGGAAAACTCTGCCTGTTTCTTTTCTTTGTGTCATACTCTTTATAGTCTCTTACAACCCACAAGTCTAACTCGTTCATTAAATATACTAAACTATAGAATGACTTTAGGCAGCAGCAGGGAGATATTTTTTTAACTTCTTTGGTACACAGCACAAAAATACATGTCAAGCTTTAAACCAATTCAGTTACCATAAGAACTAATGCATTAAAATCTTCTGTGTCCAGTGAAGCTCTCCATTAATGTAGTCAACTATTTCAAGCCTTCTTAAATTCTGTAGTGCACAATATCTGACCTTTGAGGGCTTTTTCCTTGTTTTTTCCACATGTTTGAGTATCAGGAGCTCAGTTGTGGTTGCAGACACTTACTGTCATTTTGTTGTGCCTCTACATTCACATTTATGCCACATACATTCACATTTTGTCCTTATGCACAGATTAGTCTGGAGAGGAGTCAAACCTACAATTCAAGACTTCTCTGGCAGATATCCAGAGATAAATGCACTATGTAAGTATGGTGGTGGTTTTATTGTGTGCTAAATGCAGCAAAGCACCCTGCACTGGCAGGGGAAGGGCTGCAGCACTTAATACTTCTTTCCTACTTCCAGCAACTACGTCAGAGGAGCACAATGAACATGCAATAGCGTAGCCAACTCTGTAGCAGTTACTTCTCTTTTTCTTTTTGTCCCCAAGGAAAATGCTAGAATTTGCTGATTGTCAGGCTAAATCTCCAAAGGGGTACTTTGAAGCAAATCTTGATTGGATCCAGTTTGCTGCAATATTTAACTGATTTGAAACCAGGAAGATAAGGATAGAGTGCTTAAGCACAGAAGAAAAGCTGCAGCTAGTGAGCAGGGAATTTATAGCCACATTGTCCCTTTGTATTACCTATCAATAACCACTTCCATAATCTGCCTCTGTATACAGTACTTGTTATACTTAAAGCTGCACCTTGCCTGGTGAAATCCCAACCAAATGCAGAGTATTAATTTTTAAAGAGATACAAATAGAGAGGCCAAATGACAGGTATAATTAAAGAAAAAATCAAGGGCCTTATGCTTTTAAACATTAAAGTGTGCTTTTTTTCTTCTTTGGAAAACAGAAAAAAGGCAAATTCTGAAAAAGCTGTCAAGAGAGCATCCAAAGGCCAAAAATGCTTCACATGCTCATGAGTACAAAATGAACCTTCTTCCCAAGGACTTGAGATTGAGTCCTGAAGCTACAACACTTTGCATGTAGTGCCTTTTTTTTCCCCCTTATTCCATCTTCTTTTATATTAGTGATAGCTGCAAGCAAGGTTTTTCCCTCACTCTTTTGCTTCTGTTGTGTCACATGTCATGGTTGGCTTCTTTAATGGAGTGTTTGCAGATGAGGTTGTAAAAATCATTAGCCATGGTCGGCAGATGCGAGGTACTGCTAGGATGCTGTTCCAATACCTTCTTTTCTTTAATTAAAATTCTAAATAAATCATGAGGTTTTGCAAACAGAAGCCTACAGCACTTGCATAAGATGAAAGCTGTGCTGACTGCTGGCAGTCTTGATGCAGCTCGTTAGCCTCCTGTTTCTTCCACGTTTTGTTTTGGTGTTTTGGTGGGTTTTTTTATTTCTTGGCCTTCACACAAAATCCCCATATGCACTTCTTCAGAGCTTAAAAATCATTATTGTTGAAGATCAATACCAAGAAAACATCTGTGGCTCCTCTTGGTGCACAGATTTACTCTGCATTTCGTTTTGCTCGTTTTTTACAATAAAGGCAACTAAAACTCCATGTAAAGAGTAAAGGAAATATCCTGTATTCAGTTGCCTACTGATTTTTCATTATATTCTTGTGAAACATAGATATGGGAGCATTAAAATTCACAGCAGAAGAATTTTTTTTTTTGCCATAAAACCTGAATAAATTGAATAATTTGCTCTTTGTTTCTATGGGAACAAGTTCTATTGACTAAACCCTGAATGATTTTTTTTTATGTCTAATTATGTTAATTATAATTAAATATGTCACATTAAAATAACTTAAGTTGTAATGAGAATCTTTAATACTGGTGGAAGCTTAAAAAAATAGGCCAGTTGAGCTTAAACTAATTTACGCTGCCTGTAATTTTTAGTTTCCATTTAGTTTCCATATCAGAGTTGATTATTGAATGTTTGCATATGAAAGCTGAATGGGGTGTTGTTTATTGTGTTATTAAGAAAAGATAAGAAATAATACAGATAAGAAGGCTTAGAAGAAAAACGTTGCCATGTTCCAGTACTTAAAAGGTGACTACCAAGAAGATGGTGATTCCTTTTTTCAAGGAGCCACATGGAAAAGATGAAGGGTAATGGGTGCAAGTTATTCCTGGGGACATCTCAATTGGACACCAGAAGAAAATTTTTCCCTAGGAGAACAGTCAGACATTGGAGTAATCTCCTCAGGGATGTGGTTGATTCCCTAACATTGGACACATTTAAAACTCTCCTTGACGAGGTGCTGAGCCATCTCATCTAAATTGTGTTCCTACCTAGAAAGGTCCCTTCTAACCTGGCTTTCTGTGATACTATGATACTACGAAAAGGGCAAAAATTGTAGAAAAATAGTTTTACTGATGCAATGTGTCACTAGGGAGCTTGTCTTGGCCACAAAATCCTTGTATTTTCATTTTTTCTCTGTAACTGTTACCTACTCTTTTTTTTGTTGTGTTGTTTTTGGGGTTTTTTTTCTGTTGGTTTTGGGTTGTTGGGGGTTTTTTGTTTTCTGTTGTGTTGTTTGTTGTTGGGTTTTTTTGTTAAAGTGGCAGACAAATATCTGAAATGCAATTTTTAATACAAATTAAAAGGAAGTATTAGTAGCCTCTATGTCTACATAAAATCAATTGAGTCCCTCCCAGAACAGCTCAGAAGGATCCACATGCAGAAATGGGCTCCAAAATGACAGTATGATAGAATACTAAAATTATTTTAAAGTGAATAAAACAATGTTCAACCAAAAAGAAATTGGGCAAACCTAGTCTCACTAATATGAACAACAACAAACAACTTCAACAAAACAACTACAGCAAAACAAAAAGTACTGAAAACAGAACAAAAAAGCATTTAAGTGAAGGGAAAAATTAAAACCGACATAGAAAATTCACTGGCCATTTGTGTGTTACTACACTGCTACTGATCATGTTGTTATTGTCATCATAGCTAACTACACATATGGAAAATACCAAAAGTCAGGCAAAACTTTGTTTTCAAAAAATGAAAATCAGTTGTAGCCTTATTTATCATTACCCAGTGCTTTCAATTATTCTTCAGCAATATCAAAACCTCTCTGACTTTAATTCCTTTTCATATCAGAAAGTCACACAAATAATGACTACAACATCAAACAAAGATTAAAGATGAGTTAGAAAAAGAAGTAAATTCTTGTCACAATATGCATCTGTTATACTAAAACAACAAAAGATAATCTGAAAACTACAAGAAAAGAACAATATTTTATTTCTTTATCCAAGGCAATTTAACTATTTAAGTATTCATATAACTGCTTTTTTCTTTTTTTTTTTAAAACACCGATAAACAATGTTCTGTTCATCTTACCCAGTGGTAGGACTCATGATCACAGAAATAGAAATTTGCTTTCAGATTTTTTATCTGCCATTACTCAAATCTCATAAAGGTGTCAAAATTTATCGTCCACAATATAAATGTTTTCATAAGTTATAAAAAACTATTCAGATATTTTCATTTAACAGCAGAACACCTAATGGACTTGAATAATGGCTTTATAACCATGGCATGCTAGAGGATCAGGAGTCATTTTTGTTTCTTACTAAAAGAAATTCTTTAGTATCCATAAATATTTTAAATATACATACTTGAAAATGAAATATTTAGCACTTGGCAACATGTTGTGTAAACATGATGAGTCCAAAGAGGAAAAAAATTCACTGCAAGCTTCTTTGTTCTGCCTTACTGTAGCTTGTCATCTGTGATACAGTCTGAAGTGGCAGGATTTTTTTAAAGTAGAAAGACAATAATTCTTTTCCAATAGAGCCCTGTGCATTTTACAGACTGAAGTACTTATTTGTATTACGGAGGAGAAAGTGCTTCTCGTAACACATACTAGGCCACATTTTATCCCAAAAAAATAGGTTATAAAATATTTTTATGCCATTTTGTAGACTTGGCACATCTAATTCAATAAGCTTATTAGAAGTTGTGTTTATCATTTGTTCCAGGATGATGTAAATAAAGCAATTACTTACTGGGAAATAAATTCTGCAGAAAAAAAGATCCTGCATTAAATCCTAATGAACAGAAATGATCCTACAAATCAAAGTTTTAGTTTCAGTGAAGTTTGCAACAGGGGAAGACACTCAAAAAGGAGAAAAGCCACTTAAGGGATTCATTTTGAAACAATTGAATGAGACACTTGTCATCACAGCAGGAAAGAAACAGAAAAGCACTTAAAACCACTGTCTGTACAAGTAATTTATTTTGGCAATCATCTCCAAAGTTATACAGGAAACAAAATGCAAAGCAAATAACTAATGAGAGTTCATTAATCTAAACTCCAGCAGTCACTAATTTATAGGAATGGGATGTGTATTAAAAGTTCCCACAATGAAAATGATATAAAATTAAATGTATCAGAAGACTTTTTTTTAAGTCCGTTAAAAATAACTTCTGTAAGCACCTTAGCTAGGGTGAAAACTTCAGGGAGTACACCCAGCACACCAGAAAATGGATATGACCAAGTATTCAAACTGTGGGTTTTGTCACTGCTTTGACTGAAACAGTCTTTTAGTTGAGGGCTTTACCAAATAACTAGCAATTATTTTAGAAGCTCCAGAGGATTTATAAAATGCTTAATACACTTCCCATCTTTAAAGCAAAAGAACTGTTTCTGGTAACTACCACTGTCCATGCCTTTGAAAGTTAAGGTTTTCCTTGATATTGCCTGACTTTGCTTCCATCCTTTGACTTCATAAATCCTCTGGGTTGCAACTTGATTAAAATTCCTACATCATTAGTTTCAGTCAGACATTTTGAACAACAAAAAGATAAATCCTCTTTGAAACTGGTGCTTGAATACTGACAAACATTTTTTTAAAGCAGGGAAATGCTGGAACATTTGATCAGGTAGCAAAAATATCTTCCTAAGTGACTCAAGAACACCTGATTGTTAAGAGTGAGATACCATCTATACTCATTAGTGGTCATATTGGTAGACCATATTTAAATTGATGGTGCAATCTCATAGTCATACACATTAACAAAACAAATGTTTGAAATGAACTACAAATGTGAAGATTTCAGAAACATTAATATCATTTTTTTGTTTAGAATGGTCAGTTAAAAAATATAAATATAAGCAGTTTCACCAAATATTTTGAAGAACAATTTAAAACTAATGAGTAGGCTCATTATGAGAATAATGAAAGTCATGAGTTTACTCACATACACAAAGACAGTTCATCTTATTCTTACATACAGTTGGATCTGAATAGTTCTATTTTGCTTTAGGATAATTTGGGTTTGAACTAATTTTAAGAAAGAAACAAGTTATTTAAGCTTTGTCACAATTTTTCAAGAACAATGCACTAAATTATGAATTCTCTTAATTTCATAGCTGGAGTGTTAGTAGTATCTGAAATTGCATGTTCTCAATACAAATACTTATTCATACATCACTGAGTATAAGTACTGAGTTAAAAAATTTTAAAAAGAGAGAGAGAGGAAAAGATATAAAAAAGAGTTACAGTTGCAGGGCAAAAAATATATTTTCAGCAGATAATAAAAATAATTCTGTTTTTGCAATCCACTGTGTCACAACCAAGAAGAAGAAATTGACATATGCATTTTAGCCATCCTCTCCTAAACACTGCATTAAAGAAAGATTTTATTAAGATTCAAAAACATAGCAAAGAAAAATTCTAGGTTGCAAAACCATAGGTCCAGGAATGAAAATCTCTGAACAAAAAATCATACTTATGGTTTCCCATACCATTTTCTGCACACACTGGGAGATAAGCTGTCATTTAATGTCTTTCCATTTCTCCTTATACAAAATGAAGATATTGATTCCTCATAGCAAGGTTTAACTCATCTTACTAAGTGCTTTAGAGGGTTATTCTAATGCAAAGAGTTTAAATCAAATGCAAGTTCTCTCTCACACACACACACACATACAAAGGCACATCATCTTATTTTTAGTTAGTTGCAGTTTGATCTGAATATTTCTTGATGAAATCACAAGAACAATTTTGCCTTAAGGAAATGTGGGTTTAAATAGCATATGACAAGTATTAGAAATTGCCCTCTATTTTTTCCTCTGATTACATTTCGCCATCACTCTCCTGCATTAATAGGAGTTCTTTGTCAGCTTTTCACTCTCCAGTCTAACACTTAATACCTTGATTTCAGTTTTTAAAGTGTTTTTTTTTAAAAAAAAAAGTTCCATGTTCCATACACTATTATGACTTTCATCCTTTTTCACTATCAAAATCAAGTGGAAAAGAAAGCATCAGGTCAAGGATATTAATATAGGAAAAACAGTTTCACCAATAAATGTGAATAACAAAACTTTTATAGATTTATGTCTCCTTTATATCTCAGTTTTTAAAATCTTGTTTTATAATTAACATCATCTTGAATATAAAAAAAAACTGAACACAGCAAGATGCATTAAATTGGTGCCTGTATAAATGTGTATCTTGTGTCTATACTTCAGCTTGACTCCTGCAGTGAAAAATGAAAACAACATTAATATATGTGCACTGATAACAAATCTTATCGAGTTCTCTCAGATTACACTGAAATATGACTTTGTCTGTCCTGTGTTATTCCCCACTCTGGTGTCTGCTGTGTGAAGAGAGTGCAATATTAAGGCCCCAGGGCAAGAATAAAATAAAGATCTGTCTGCTGTTCAAGCCTATGCAGTGTTTGAAAGGTGGATGTTGAAAAAAGGTAAAGCTCTTCAGATTCCCACACATTGTTTCAATCTGATGTTACTAAAGGTCTCTGGCAGCATCAGACTGTTGGAGACCACTTTTCTTTTAGGAAAGGTTTCCGTTAAATTTTGTTTCCATCACTGTCAAAAAAATACGTTCTCTGACCCAAGGTTAGTGACAAAAAAAGATCATACTTGCAAGAGTGCACTACTCTCACCATGTTACCCAGCAGCACAGAGGAGTTTTCCATAAGTTAAAATTCATTTCTGTGCTCTTTGCTAAGGTATGCTGGAAAACTGGAGTAATTCCTGCCACATGGAGCATGTCATATGGAGCATTATTTCCCCACCA
Organism: Chaetura pelagica; assembly: GCF_000747805.2. NCBI lineage: Eukaryota > Metazoa > Chordata > Aves > Apodiformes > Apodidae > Chaetura > Chaetura pelagica. The sequence continues at coordinate 761,062 of NW_009953496.1, read as the reverse complement.
AAATGCAATATAAAAAAAAAAAACTCCTAATGAAAAATAATCCACGATTTTTTCCTTTTCTAGAAACAATACTTACTGATCATGAAGAGGAAAGTTATGTTACATTAGAATTCACCTAGTTGAGGCTCCTTACAAAAAAGCTGAGGAGCCAAGCATGTAGATTTTACAAACAGGCTGGGCAAGATCTTCTTCCCTGTGTTTTCTTGTTTTTTTGAAATGGTAGCAAAAAGAGAAAGTGACAGACAGACAGAAAGATTTTTTCTTAATGATCCTTTCTGCATATACAACTTTACCTACAATGAGAATGCAAATGAAATGCCAAGGGAGAGGATATTCCCTTATCATACATAGATAAAACAGTGACTCAACATGTCCTTTCCAGAAGGAATATAACTATATTTATGGTGTGCATATAGAGTTGAGGGAGAGTAGGTTTATTGACTTTTTAAACTTGTTTTCCCATTTTAAGTTATGATTGATAAAGTGCAATATGTTCAGTACCATTCATGCTTCAGGAAATGGCCAAATAGACTTGCACAGTCATAAACGTGAAAGCAGGTGGGCAGAAAAGCAGGAAGGACAGTAATTTCCCTCCCCACACAACTTTCTGAGGTTCTAAATTTTTTTCTTGTTTCTCACTAGTGTAACATAAAGAACTTTTAGTGGGTAAGCTAGAATTGTATGAATTTAACAAAGACAAATGCAAGGTTCTGCACCTGGGACAGAGTAACCAAAGAGCCCAGTACAGGCCAGGATCTGTGTAGCTCAGGAGCAGCCTGGCTGAAAGGGATCTGGGAGTTCTAGTGGACAACAGGCTGAACATAAATCAGCAGTATGTTGGTGCAACAACAAAGGCAACAAAGGCAAATTGTGACATCACTAGCAGAGATAGAGGTGTGATCATCCTGCTCTACTCAGCACTTGTCAGTTCATACCTGGAGTACTGTGTCCAGTTTTGGTCCCCATAATTCAAAAAGGACATGGACAGATTGGATAGAGTCTAAAGGAGGGCCACAAAGATAATCAAAGGGCTGGAGCACCTGGCCTAAGAAGGAGTTAGGTTTTTTTCACCATGGAAAAGAGGAGGCTCAGGGATAACCTCATCACAGTTTCTAGCTACAAAGAGAATGAAAGCTTTCTTTTCACAAGGAGCCACATAGAGAATACAAGAGGGTACAAGGTGTCCTGGGACAAGTTTAATATTGAAAAAAAAAAAAAAAATTGTAAAAAAAGAATTTTTTATGATAAGAACATTAATTCACTGGAAGAACCTCCCCAGGGACAAGCCTCAAACTGCACTTTCTACAGCACATATCTGCAGTCCATAGATTATAGACAGCAACCTCAGTGGGAATTTTTCAATACAAGGTGTTTCCACCAGAATTTGTCAAAACTAAAATTTCTTTTTTCGGAAACACATCTCCTTTGTTGAGAAATTTTCCCAGCAGCAAGATGGGCTAATGTGTTGTTTGGAACCTCAGACAAAAGATTACCCAGGTTGTAGGAAAGCTATCATGCAAGTTTTGCACCCTTTTTGCACTGAGCACCCTACCCATTGCAATAGCTGGTTAGTTCTTTTCTGGTTGCATCCAAAAAAAATTAAACCATGTAGACAGCCAATACATTTTGAAATAGACTGTTTTCTTCTTCCAGTGGTGCCTCAGGCAAATAAAGTGTGGCAAAGAAAGGGAAAGGATTAAAGCTATGTAAAATTCCCTTGTTTACTTATCTTCTACATTTTCTTAAACTACTGCTTCTCCCAAGGGACTCAAAGTCCTAGAGTCACTCAGCTCTTTTACCAACCACTGAGAAGAAATGTTTAATGATGCTTATTGGAATCATTCTGACAAATCACTCAGGAATTTCAAACCAGGTAATTCTTACTTTTAACAAAAATATAATAAAGATAACATAGAAGAAAGTTGCAGAAAATATTAGTATTGTAGCTATTTCATGGACCATTCTTACTCACTGAAGAAACTTTTATTTCCTCTTTCAACAGGAATTGTATCAGCTCTGATGAATCCTTGTTGAAATACATCTGGCTTGGCTAACATCCTTTCTATTCCTCAGTAATTTCACAGAACTGCTTTTAAAGCTCATGTAGCCATTATCAGTAATTTCAATGCTGCACACACCACTTCCAGAACCAAAAACACGTTACCCTTGCTATTGACTATCTCACAGATAGGAGGTTAAAGCTTTTTCTTTTATTGCTGGAATCTCTCTGCATCATTCAGTGTTTCCATCATGAGACAGAAGTGTGCCATCAAAGGAGGTACTTCATATTTTGTACAGCATTCTGCTCCATTAGCTTTCATAGCCTGGGCTACTGTATATACTTCTGTTTTGTTTGTCGTTGCTTGGAAAACGACCAAAGGAGGAGAGAGAATTCACACTTAATTCTTCCAAAGCAAGCACACCTAATGAGAGGAAGTAAGAAATTAAAATTTTAGACACCTCATGCACAGGTATTCACAAAGATTATTCATCTTTGTCTGTTTAGAGAACTGATGAGACACTACAGCTCAAATTTGAATATGATTGCTAATGATACATAGTTCTGTTTACCCTTCATATCACAGAGCTCTATCGCTCCTACTAAATTCATCTACTTTTTCATGAAGATGAGCTCATGGCTGAAGAACAGCTATTTGAAAATTAATCAGATGAAAATTAAGATTACACTGTGAGGTAGAGGAAGGCACACAGTTTGTCAAAAGGCATGTTCTCATCTATTTGATCAAATGTAATCACAACTAGTCCATTTTTAACACCAGTTATTCTAAGAACTTTTGATTCCTCACTGATGGAACTTTTCATCATACAGGCAAAGGTAATTAATTTGGGTTAGGACACTCCATTATGTTTTCCCTTAAATTATCTAACTTTATGTCCCTTGAATAAATTTAGAAGGACTACAACTACGTAGTCTTAGAAGTAGACACAAAACAACTCCAGAAACTACAGCCAAGGCTGAAATCCAGCAGAGAACTCTCCAACTTGCCATAAGGTCCAAAAGTGTCACCCAGCTTTGCCTTTTAGTCTCCTTGAAGAATTTCCCATCATGATCAAGATCTTGGGTCACTTTCAGGCTGGGCATTCTTTAAAAAATAATAATAATAATTTAAAAAAAAAATCCTAAAAAAACCACCATGGTTAGCAAGCAAAATGCTGCCTGTTGCAAGGAGAATAAAGGCTCTTTATTGGACAAAATATTGCTTGGAACCGGTCCCAAACTGTTGAAAATATTCTTGGAAGACCTAAGAACTAATGCAAGCCCTGTTAACCTTACCCTTTGTCTGTAAAACCAACTTCTTTGACTTTCACTCTTCTAATAAACACCCAGCAGAATATATGCATATGTAAACAATATTTTGCTTTTTTTCATCTACGGACCATTATTCCCCGGAAAAGGCAGAGGAAAAGAAGAAAATAACCTGTATAAATTAGCTCTGAATTATTCATTTGTCTGACTATTAATAATTTTTTTTTCATACGAAATAACAATTCCCTGTCCTGCACATTTGAAGCAACGCAGGAGGTTTTATTATTCAGGAAAAACAGGTTTGATTGCCCCCTAAGAATAGACTTTTATTGTTTATCATTCAAACACACCACATGTATCAAAGTCTGACTTTGCAGATAGTGCTGTTTATGCCATGTACAAATCATGGTGTTTTAAAAGAAACTAATATTTCCCATCTAAATTATGGAAGCAGTCCCTAATTTTATAATCAAGAAGCAGGAAGATGAATCCTACTCATATCTTCTGTATTTTTTGCTCACATCATAAGGCTCAGTTACTCATTGTCAACATCCAAGACTCAGACATATTTACAGGAAAGTGAGTCAGTAATAATGGTTTTCAAAGCAAAGTTAATTAAATATTAATTATATTAAGTAATATGCTTTTCATGAACCCAAAAAAATTCAATAATTGAAACTACTAGTAATGGTCCATCTCAAAAGTAATGAAAAAATGAGGCTGCTTGTATCTGTTTATTTGTTTGGAGCTATCACTGAAAAAAAATAATAATAATTTAGCCCGGTAACATCCAGATCTAGTAACACCACAGAATGTTTTATTTGTCTCCAATCATATTGCACCCAAGATGCACTAAACTTCTGCTTCTGCAGCCAGCCAGTTCCATTGCCAATTCAGGCTGGAGGCAGAGAAGGCCTCTGCCAGCTCTCTCACTCAGCCTTCAGCACCAAAAGGGAGGAGAGGTAGGACAACACAGGTATAGCCAATGCCAGCTTTCTTTAGGAAGCCGAGTTTTAACTGGCTGTGCTGCAGAGATGTGCCACAGATAACAGAGGCTTCTTCTGACATTTCTACCTCCTGCAGCTGCCCACGTACCAGATGCCATATGGCTTCAAAGAAGAAAATCTGAAGTGTTTTATTTCCTTGAAAGAAATTGAAAAAAATAAGAGGAAATATCAAGGTATAGGGAAACTACTAAGATAATGAGTAGTGTTAATCCTTAAAATAAAAATCATTATTGTTGCAATTAGGAGATACATCAACACTTTTAAAGAACAGGTTCAATATAGTACTAACTTACAAGGCATAGAAATAACTTACAATACATGTACATGGCTTGTCATTATTATGAAATAAACTTCTCTAAAAAACCTAAAATCATCTCCACAACATGATAAAATACAAGTGTAACACCTAGCTGATATGTTGCATCAATTTTTCATCTTCCAGATAAACTATGGTGCATGTTCAGGAAAGAGCAGAAATGTGTACCTGCTGGCTGAAGTGGTCTGATGAAGAGCCTGTAAGAAACCATGCATTTAATACATTTAGTTTGGTCTTTAATGACCAGAACAGAGAAAACTCAACTCAGTGGATACAGAACTTGTGTGGTAACACACATAATTATACTGATTTCCTTCTGACTGACAGGTTCTGTATTACCCAGAAGACTGTACAATACAACCACTTTAACTTAGGAACAGCCTACTGAGATATATCATTTAACAAAACATTAAGCAGAAAGGATCAAAGTTGTTCAGCATGAAAACTTCAGAATTAGGTGAAAAAAGCTCAGGCCAAAATTTAGTCATGGGATGGAATTAGAAAGACATTAGGTGTTACTAACTAGTTGAATTTTTCTGCATTAAGTAAAATTGAAAGATCTGATTGCTTTTGTAAATGTAGTCCATTAAGTTCAGAAATTACTAAAGTTATATTCTGTCAGGAAAAAATATTCTGTTTTCTTGAAATGGAGGCTCAAGTTACAAATCTGAAATGTAAACCTTGATGTCTTGTCAGAAATATTGTATTTCTCAAAAAGATCAACCGGAAGGAAAGTAAGCCACTGTACTACAGAGCAGATTGTTTTGCCCATTTTCAGAAATGATAGTGATGCAGAAGGTAGAACCACAGACAGAACAGCCAGTAGGAACAGAGCCAAAGGTATAGAAAGGTATGGACAGGACATTATGTGACGTTGCCTTGAAAAAGTATCCTTGAAGAAATTTGCTCATTGACTAATTTTATTTAAGATTTTGGAATTTGTTTTATTTCGCTATTTTCATTAATTTCTTTATCACAAAAACTGTGTCCAAATTCAGAAAGTGGCTAACATCATAAAGCTGGTTAAATTATTTTTCAGGATATAACTGGAATAACACCTAGGAAGAACTAGATGACCTTGAAACATGAGGAAACAAAAAATGCAATAGTAAAATAGAATACAAGGTCCTGAATTGAAGATATAACAGAAATTTCTGAGAGAACTCGTAAGTGCTTCGGCTAGAACTGAAGGAAACATCTGTACTTTAGGTAATCACAGAAAGACCAATACCCAACAAAGAAAAGGAGCTATAAAAATATTATTAAAAGGTGTTTCAATTCAGCAAATTCTAGTTGAACTACATAAATATAAATGTCATATAAATGTGATGCCTAATTTAAAATACAGATTTCATTACACATATTTAGATACAAGGAAATTTGGCTAGAATAGATATAAACAATTAGTACTCATATGGTGTGAGCAATGACCAGCCCACCATATGAGGTGAGGTTAGATAAAATTAGTTTGTTTTCAGTCAAGTAAAATGAAGACCAGGAGGAATTTGTTATCTATAAGTTTGGGGTAAGACATAGAGGAAAAAAAAAAATTGATTTAATTTACAGTATAAAAAACATGTAATAGTATGTAACCTTATTAAGAGATCAGAAAAATGTTCAGTTCTAGCCTGTCAGGTAGTGAAATCTAAAACAGCATTTCAGATGCTTCTCATCCATCATATGCTTATTATCCTTCAGGTTTGATTAAGAAAAATTAAATTAATTTCTACTACTATTACTAAATTATAGAAAAAAAAGTAGGCTTACAAAAATCAAGAGGAAGTTGACTTTATGGGTAGAATTCACTGTTTCTTTGTTTGCCCGGCAGAAGCAGGACAGTATGAGTCCATAGTGCTGCACTAGAATGTACCTCTGATACTTCAACCTCCAGGTGACCTCCTCCCCTAAGGCAAGTGGCTTGATGCTCTTTATATAAAGTAAATCTGCTCATACCAAGTGTGTTTTGATGAGCAACAATTCAAATGTGTTTTCCCAGCTAGTTATGAACACCCAAAAAATTCAGATTATCTGTAGAGAGCCAATGAAAAGCAGGTAGCTATTTATGGAGGCAAAGCAAAAGACAAGTGCATCCCAGCTTGAGTCCCAAGTTAGTATTTACTCAAATAATGGCTCCCAGAGTGACAGGAGGTGTATGGAGAAGCTCTGCTTCATTACACACCCCAGAGGTATCAATGGAAATTGGACTGCATGCACAGTAAGATCTGAACATCACTATAGCTCAGGCTGTGCATGATGACTTGTCTTTGTTTCCTTAAATGAAGTGCTTTTCTCTTGTACTAAGAGCCTGGTCTGTTCAAATTAATCCTACTTGCAACAATCTACGTTACCTGAGAGATGGTTTTAAAGAAACGTCCTTCTCATCTGTATTTTATCTTCTTGTCATATAATTTCATAGTCATCTCTTAGCCATATCAATTAACATCAAGATAATTTTTTTCTTAGCTACAAAAGAAGTTCACAGTTTGTGGAAGAAGGGACTTGTCCCTTGGGAGGACTACAGAAATCTTGTCAGGGCATGTAGAAAAGCAACAAAGAAGACCAAAACCCTCCTAGAACTACACCTGCAAAGGAAGTAAAAGAGAACAAAAGGGCTTCTTCAAATACATCAGTGGGAAAAGGAAGAATAGGGAAATTGTAGTCCCACTGCTGAATGAGGTGGGAACCCTGGTAACAGAGGATGCAGAGAAGGCAGTTACTGAATACCTTCTTTGCTTCGGTCTTTACTCCTAGGACCAGCCCTTGGGAACCACAGACCCTGGAAGTAAGAGAGAAAGCCTGGAGGAAGGAAGACTCTCCACTGATCAAAGAGAATTTGGTTAGAGTTTGCTTGGATAAACTGAATATACACAATCCATGGGTCCTGAAGGGGTACACCTGCAATTGTTGAGAGAACTGGCTGACATTGTTACCCTACCACTTTCCAACCTTTTTGAAAGATCATGGAAAACAGGAGAGATGCCTGAGGACTGAAGGAAAGACAATGTCACCTCAGTCTTCAAAAAGGGGAAGAAGGATGATCTAGGAAACTACAGACCAGTCAGCCTCAACTCCATCCCTGGAAAAATGATGGAGCAGCTCATTCTGGAGGCCATGACTAAGTACATGGAAGAGAGGAAGGTTGTCAAGAGTATCCTGCATGGATTTACAAAGAGGAAATCATGTTTGACTAATCTGATAGCCCTCTATGATGGTGTGACTGAATGGGTAGATGCAGGGAGATCAGTGGATGTAGCCTACCTTGACCTTAGCAAGGCTTTTGATGCTGTTTTCCATAATATCTTTGTGAGGAAGTTCAGGAAGTGTGGGGTAGAAAAGCAGAGAAGGCATGGATTGAGAACTGGCTGAACAATAGAGCCCAGAGGGTGGTGATCAATGTTGCAGAGTCCAGCTGGAGACCTGTAACTAGTGGAGTTGCCCAGTGGTCAGTGTTGGGTACAGTCCTGTTCAACATCTGCATCAATGACCTGGATGAGGGGACAGAGTGTCTTCTCAGCAAGTTTGCTGATGTTACAAAGCTGGAAGGATTGGCTGATACACCTGAAAGCTGTGTAGCCATTCAGCAAGATTTGGACAGGCTGCAGAGCTGGGCAAAGAGGAACCTAAAGAGATTCAACAAGAATAAGTATAGAGTTTCACACTTGGGGAGAAATAATATGCACCAATACAGGTTAGAAACCAACCTGCTAGAAAGCAGCTCCATGGAGAAGGACCTAGGAGTCCTGGTGGACAACAAGTTATCCATGTGGCAGCAATGTGCCCTTGTGGCCACGAAGGCCAAGGGTATCTCGGGGTGCATTAAGAAGAGTGTGTCCAGCAGGTCAAGGGAGGTTCTCCTCCTCCTCTTCACTGCCCTAGTGAGACCACATCTGGAGTATTGTGCCCAGTTCTGGGCTCCCCAGTTCAAGAGGGACAGGGATTTACTTGAGAGACTCCAATGGAGGGCTATGAGGATGACTAATGGACTGGAACATCTGTCTTATATGGAAAGGCTGAGAGACCTGAGGCTGTTTAGTCTGGAGAAAAAAATGAGAGGGAATCATAACACTGTATATAAATATCTGAAGGGTGGTTGTCAAGAAGGAGGGGCCAGTCTCTTTTTAGTTGTGTCTTGTGATAAGACAAGGGGCAATGGATGCAAACTAGATCACAGGAAGTTCCATTTCAACATGAGGAAAAATTTATTTACTTTAAGGGTTATGGAGCACTGGAACAGCCTGCCCTGCTCTGGCAGGATGGTTGGACTCAGTGATCTCCAGAGATCCCTTCCAATCCCTAACATTCTGTGATTATGTGATATATATATCTATTTGATCATCCTTATGTTCGCACTTACTATCATATTACTATGTTTGCATTATTATTTTGTTTCAAAAATCTAGTTCATTATTACTGAAAAACAGTTTGAGTAAACAATCTGAATTGTTATTACTTAGTTATCTTTTTACTCAACAAACCAGATCACTTCTCATTCAGGTGAGTGGGCTAAAGTCCATGTATCAACATAGCTACAATAGTATTCATTTAGAGAAAGAAAACCTTTAAAGGCTTCTTTATAAAATATCTTCTTTATATATTTCTGCAAAGTTAGAGCAATAGGATCATTGCTGCTTGATGCTGAAGAATACACAAATTCTTCCTGAAAGTGTTCTCATATATTAAAGTCTGTCTTACACACTGAAGCTACTATAGCAATTTTTGCAACTGCCACCTAGGGTCACCATTAGTGGTGACAGAAACAGAAGCAGTGATACAGCAGCATTTATTGAGACAAATTAGTTTTATTCTTTCAGAAAGGTGTACCTGTGACATACAGGAACAAGAGCAGCTAGGTTTGAGATGCAGGTCATGAATTCACTTCCCTGTGAAAGTCTTTGTAAGACATAGCGTTTTGACACATCAGAGGTTTAGAATAGAAGGTTTCTATCAGTCCTTGTACTTACCAAACGAAACAAGAATGCTGGAAGATTATTGCTGCTTCATTGCGCTTTCAGAAACAGAACAAACCTGCAAAGTACAAACCTAAAAGACCCTGGACCAAGGATATCTTTACCTGCATTAAGTACTTCTCAGCATCGGTCAGGGAAACAGCATGTAAAAGCAAATATTATAATTCAGCATGAAGAATTTACAATACACACACTCATGATCAACTTGCAAACTGAAGAAAAAAATATATAAAAGTGACATATAGTTAGAAGCATGAAAAACTTGTAACACCTGAACATATTCTATTTCTTACAGTCTCCTAGCATCAAATCCACTATTCAGATGAGGTATTCAGAAAGACTGTGGAAGAAGCAGAACACAAGATCACATGCACAGCACCGAAACCATATTGAGAAATATAATCATTGACTTAGGAATTCCTAAATGCAAATATGGTATATCTGAACTTGTTAAAATGATGTGGAGCACTGACAAACTGAAAGAGGTTCAGTGAGCAAGTCAACAAGCACCACACATTCATACAGCTCTTTGGTATTGCACTCAGGCACTCATTTGCAATTCTTACCTCCAAAAAGGCATAACTGGAAATTTAATCCGTCCTGGAATCAGGTAGTGACACATTGAAAAGAATACTTTAACTTAGATAGGTTAAAAAAAATACGAAGTATAGGCTCAGTTAATAGTTTTTTGCAGGTGAACATGATTGCCTTTTGGATATGCAAAAACAGTAACAGGAAAAACGATACAAGATGCTGTTTTGAAGCTAGTGAGCTTTTGATCTGCTCCAATATCTTGAAAAGTTGATTCATGTGGACTTGGATAGTGATAACGTCATAGGAATTAAAACTAGCTAAAAGACCATGACAAATAGGAACGCTAAAAATATCATTAAATTTTTAACTCAGCCTCAGTGCTCGTATAGATAAGATTAGATCAGTATGTTAGACTGAAAGATAGAGATATTCACACCATCAAAGGGAGATGTAATTGGTAGCAACGAAATCTTCATAACAGCAACATCTCTTAAAAAAATCAGTGTCCTCACCTGTTTTTTGAGTAAAGCCCAGACAACCTAGAACTACCCATAAGAGGTCCATCCACTTGAACTGACATATATATCTGCATCATAGTCTTAATTTCAGATAATGTTGGTCATGAAAGATGGATGACCATAAAAAAAAAAAAGTCTTATACAAGGAGTAATGCATGAATTAAAGCAAAAGATGCCTTTCTTTCTTTTCTTCATGTTTTGATTGGATTAAAGCAATGTTTCTTATTTATGCATCAATAATCATATGTTGTCTTCAGTTTGTTAATAAATATGTAGAAAGTAAATAATATTGCAAAATCATTTAATATAATAATAGCTTTTACAATATATATATATTTTTTTAATTTCCTAATGCATCTCTTATATTTTATTTAGTGTTACTCTCTTGTAATCTTCTATGGACCATGAAAGTTGTTGGCAAAGATGGACAAGCAGAGCAGCTATTTGGATAAAATAGTTTAAGATATTCACTGAAGTGTTAAGACTCCTTTGGTGCTATCAACACAAAAAGAGTGATTCTTCACCAGTATCAGCATTTATTCTTCTAAAATGTCCTTGTGTAACCAGCTGAGATACCCAGTAGAGTCCATTCTGCTGGCAACAGAACATTTCCAGAAACAGCATCTTCAATGTCTTGTGCTCTATAGCAAGATTGATGCTCCTGCAACACTGAATATTTCCTTACTAATTCAAATAGACACATTGGCATAGAGCAATTCACCCAGAGGAAGGAAGAATAATCCAGGAAATGTCTGTCTAATGCCTAGGGGCAATATATATTAGAAATCAAAGTGAAAGACAACACAGCTAAAATTTCCAAAATGATCTGTTACTTCATTTGTTAAGTTTCAGATTCATTTCTGCACCCATCCTGAAAATACCAGATAACCTTCCTCAGGATAAATTAACAAAGTAAGGAGTAGTAGCAGGGTTCTGGCTGACTGTGAGTCTAGCCTTGTGCACTTCCTAGGTCTTACATGTCTTCCAGAAGGGAGAGATTGTACTGCCAAAACCCAAAAACATTATGTTAACCAATATTTTTTAAAGTATGCCAATATACTGGCTCTTCTTTGCATAACATGTAACACAAAAGCAAGTACAGTTGCTGTACTGTCACACTTCCATGCAGTGGCTGTCTCTTTTCCTACTTACTTTTTTGCTTTATGCAGTATACACTCTTAAAAGAAACCTTAAAAGAAAACATGAAGACTCCTACACTCACAAAATATTTGAGTAGATGTCATGACAGGAAGTCATGGGGAAGGAATAAGCAATCCTGAAGTATTTTGCTTTGGAAGGAGATCTCATTAAAATCTGAAATACTGGTCCTAAAAACCCCTATGATTTAAGGCAATTTTATTTCCGTTTACCCCACATTTTATCAATTGATATATTTTGTTCAGAGAAAAAGACCAAAGCAGTGTTTTGTAGTGCTTTAACTGCTTTGCTTTGACAAAGGCAGCAGAAAAAGGCTGGAAGATAAATATTGTGCAAGGGCAGCCTAAATGATTCATCAATTAGTCAAAAAAACCTAGTAATCTGAAAATTTTCATGGGTGAGAAACTTAATTTCTGGAAATATGAATAATTTTTTTATTTATTTTTTTTTTTTGCTACGTGCAGTGCTAAATTTTATTTTTATACCAAATAAGTAATTTTCTAGGTATTTAGAAAAATCACCCACTAAGAAACTGTATTAATGACAGTACAACCAACCTCATTTGTCATAATTTTGCTGCATCATTAAAACCAGTAAACCATAAAAGACCTTAATGTAACCTAATTGAAATTTTGGTACAGAAAACATTATTCTTGTCCCTTCCAGTCTCATTCATACCTGTCTTACCTCCTTTACTTTCCAACACTGAAACACTGTCTTTGAGATCATGTTTGTCACTTTCCTAGAATTATCTATGAAGAAATGACAGATCATATGTTCAAGCTTTACTAGATTTGAGTCTACTGCATTGTGCCACTCACCTGCTTGGATGAATGTGTACAGTAGCATTATTAAGACCCCAAGAGTCTCCATTGTGTCTATTTCTCTCCTTTCTTTTTGTGGCCAAAGCTTCTCTTGCAAGAAGTGTCTTCTTGTTGGATGACTGGTTTCCTGGGAAGTTGCATTGTTGCTTATAAATACAGCGTGAGGTCATCTGAGTGGAGAGACAGAGACATCCAAAGCTGATCTACCTCATCTGAACTTAGACTGGGATGAATCACCACGTGAAAGTGCCACTATTTTCACTGACTGTTGAGTTTACCCAGCCAGCTTTGACTGGCAGCTGAGATTAAGTGAGATATACATCATCCTTAATGTCTAGACAAATCAATGTCCAGTGCCTTTACAGGGAGTAACAACACCTACAAGCTCATAGACACACTGCAGTTGCTGTTAAGTGCTGTGGTGCTTTGCTAATGAGAAAACACACAGAGCATTTCCTAAGAGTGGTCAGAGTCAACATTCACCTGTGGGAAATTGCTATGAAATTTATTCATACAACCACGAATAAATTAGAGTAATTTGTCTCAGGAAATTTGGAATTCCCAAGCCAAAAATGACAACTCAAAAATCAAAGAAAGTATAATTTCCCATAGTTATTTTAAGAATTGTTGTGGATAACATTTATACTTCTGTTAGCTTTCTTCTTTCTAACAAAACAGAGTTCTCTAGCTAACAAGAAAACTTCAAAAAGTTTTTCATTTATTTTCAGTTTAAATAAGCACACTGAATTTCTAATCATCTTTACAAAAACTATCCTTTGAAGGCTGGATTTAGATCTCACACTGATTTGAACTGGCATCACACTTACTGAATTCAGTAGTTCTACTGAGTGAGGTTGGAATAAATGAGATTCAGGTCTCTAACACCTGCAAATGGGAAGAGATTCAATACAAGAACTGCTTGTCTTTCAAGATTCCAAATGTTTCCGACTCCAGCTGGAAACATCTCAACAGCAACATCTCTCAAGGTACCTTGGCATTTCCAGTGCTGGCCAGCTCCCAGAAATTCAAGGCCTGTAAAAATGAGAAAGAGAAAATGCACTGAAACATTTCAGAACCTACATAAAGTCTGCATCACATCTGGAAATTGTGCCATTTTTGCAAGAACACCTTCAGATATGACAGAGTGAACAGAGCTGTTTAAATTCCCAACTGATTCTCTGTCCCAGATTCTATTCTCACACTTAAGTTTCCCTCCAGTCCATTGCTGAGTGCAAAATGATGTTTCAAGACACATAGTGACTCAATGACTACAGTTTAGCTCCTTGCTTTCAAAAGTGCTTTTAGGCAATCAAGAATGGAAAGGTACTAAAATAAAATAATGTTATATTCTTCAAATCTGTCCATTTCTATCATGCTGAGGACTTCACCAGTCCTTCACATAATGTCTAAGATCTGAGGAGTTCCTGTGATGCATCACAGAACTCTGAATAAGCTCATTTTTGTTAATGTTTCTCTGTAGAGAATCACAGTTAAGATTCTTGTCAAGTGTTTATTTAGAAGGGAGAATATCAGCTTTTGATAATCAACCAAAATTTTGCATACAATTTTTCTAGCCAATTGCCTCTAACAGGGGGCCCAACTTACTGTAGAGCAATACATATTTTCTTCCAGTGATACTTTCAATGTAAAACCAACTTCTTGTAACTGCAGAAGCAAAAAGGAAAAAACCCTGTGTTTTCACCAAGTTTGCATGAAACTCATTATTAACTAATTCAGTTTTCATTAACTCTCCATGCATGCTTTCCATTCCCTCTGTCTGTCTCTGAACTTTAAAATCTGGCCCACACTTTGATGGTTCAGAATCATGTTTGCAAGAAAGTACTGTCTTATTAGTGAAAACAGCTTGAATAAATACCTGTTACCCTTTTTATCTATTTGGAAACAATAATTACAGAACTTATTCCACTGCCTTAAATTTTAAAGCCTGTTTGCCAAAAACACTCATCCATGAGCTTTGTAGCAACTGATGGTCTTAAGCCTTAGCCTCAGAAAGAAAAGTGAAAAGATAACTAAAGGTTGTTAGCCAAAGGGTACAGAAAACAGAGTGGATTTCAACACATATCAGAGAGTAGACTGACTGTTGTTAGATTGCAGAGGTGGGTTGTTTTTATTGCTTACATAAGACACAGGTACTGAAATCAACTCACACAAAATTAAAAGAAAATTTTAAAAGTTTCCACTTCTAGGAACTTCAGGCTCTTGGCTTCTTACCGAGAGGATGGACAAAATCCCTAGTTATTTCAAGGAGAATAAAGTAACTGCATTCAAGCAGAATTCAATTCAAGAATTAAGTTGGCATAAATTTGTTATGAATGTTCTGCATTTTGCCTATATATGTTAAAGAATCAATTCTACTGCTCCAGCCCCTTTTCAGTTTTCCAGTCTAACAAGGTAATAGAAAGACACCAACTAATCCAAATGACATGTTTTTAGTGCTGACAATTTTTTGTGCGAGGAGACATCCCAAGCAGTAAACTAGCCTCTCATGTTCCAACTATAATTTTGAACCATTGACCTAAACCCAAACATCTCCAGACTGAAACGAGACCTCTGCTTTATATCCTGGATCTTCACAATGTGTAAATTAGTTTGCTTCTGAAGCTAGCTTGTGGTGGCATCTTAGTCAAGCCACCCACTTCTCTGCCTCAGTTTTTCCATTAAATTCTTCATTTTCCCTTTAGGGAAATATAATTTTCAAGTCACCTACCTCTACACCTATTAATCATTTTTCCGTGGTAAATTCTTAATCTTCATTCTTCAGGTCTTCCCAGCGTGCTGTCACTCCTTATCTTTTATGTGAACTACGCTGACTTCTCAAGTTCCTCAGCATCTTTTCCACAGCTCAGATCATATTTATATTTCATCTTGATTTTCATGCCTTTAATCTTAAGTCACACTCCAACAATTACCTCATGTGGCTTTTTTGCCACGTGACTCTGACCTTCTTTAAAACACTAGAGCTGTCAAACCCTCTGGAAAACAGACACAGCGTATAGCAATGTGGTGTGAGGACACCAGGAGGAGACATGGGATCGCTGAAGAACGACTTCTCCCAGGCCTGCAGACCAATTAGTATTTAACAGCACTGATGACATGTTAAAACAAGAAATGTTATTACACTACAAAGAAAAAAAATACTATTGACTGGAACAAACCTTCCTCTTCCTCCTTCCTCCATCTCAGGCAAAAGTATCCCTTTCCCTTTACTAGTATTTCTCCTCCTCCTGCAGACAGCCTCACCTTCCTCAAATAAAGTTTGCATCCTATTCCCAGTGAGGACACAGTCCAGATCTAGTGAATGTCCTTTCCAGCATTTCCAGTCCTTCCTCTATCTTGCTTTTCTGGAGATGTGTCCTTGTGAGGACCTGAGTACTTTTCCCTCTACATCTGAGAGAAGCAAAGTCTGCTGTGGGTATTAGCACAGCTTCATGAAGCCAAGAGAACTCAGACTCTCCATGAATCATTGGTGCTTCAGCAGTCAGAACACAGTCAGACTAAAGGGAAAGA